>NC_143207.1:2505681-2831818 GCF_051530095.1 Phoenix dactylifera
ATCTTAACAATTTATTTGAGGATTTCAGGTGTTTAATTAAGAATATTGTTAAGAAATGTCTAGGCAAGTTTCCATATTTTTCAAGGATTTATTAAAGAATTTTTGAAATGAAGAAAACAGATCAGGGACAGCTGAGACGTCTCCGGTTTGTCCCAGAGACGTCTCTGGCACGAACAGGAAGAATTGGCACGTCTGGAGACGTCCCCGGCACCTGGCGAGGCGTCTCGTAGGGTCGGAGTCGACTCCCGACTTTGCGGAGTCGACTCTCTCAGAGGCGGCAGAAAGACCAATCTCAAGGGATACACGCGAGTCGTCTCCGAAGGACGCGGAGTCGTCTCCACGCATAAAAAGCAAACTGATGCGATCCGATAGAATTTGATCCGTATCCCAAGATTCTTGACCCTTCTCGATTTCTGGGAGGATGGTTCCGACCTGATTGCGGACACGATTCCTGAAGATCTGTCCGTCAGATCGATCTCAATTTTAGATATGTTGTAGATCTCCGTGTTAGCTTTCCATCGGTAGGTTGTGGGTCTAGAGAGGACATCGGGATCTCAAGATATCAGCCTTCGACTGACGACTGCGCAGGGGAGGACGGGTTGATAATTCGACGGGATGGAGTTGTTTGTAGAGGTTGGTAGGGATCAAGGAGGAGAGGAAGAAGAGGGAGAAGGTGGCTGGCCTCTCGGGACAGAGGTGGTGCAGCCGGACGAAGGAGGGGGCGGCGGCCTTGGACGGTGGCCTAGGGAGAGGGGGAAGGCGTCGCAAGAAGAGAAGAGAGAAGGGAAGAGAGCTAGGGCAAAAGCCTTTCAATTAATTTTTGCATACTGAAATAGGTGCTCACCACATCTATTTATAGGTGGCTACCTGACCCCTTAACTTGACTTGATCTAATTGAATTCAAGAAACAACTAAACCCAAAGCGACTCTAATAAAGGCCAAGTCGGCTAACCCGAGCAAGGCTATGCTGAAATAAAATTAACATCAAGGACTCAAAAGCAAAAATAACCAAATGATTAAGTCCGAGGCGGTCTAGTGGATCCAACCACATCACAAACTTTTCGAGACGTCCCCAGAAAGCACGGAGTCGACTCTCTCAGGGGATTCCAGAGGACCTGTTTTTCAGTGATAAAACTGCGGAGTCGTCCCCGACGTCGCGGAGTCGTCCCCATGCATAAAGCGCAAACATCCCGAGACGTCCCTATAAAGTGCCGAGTCGACTCTCTCAGAAAAACAGAAAAACAAGCATTCAAGCTGTTCTTCTTCAGAGACGTCCCCGTAAAGCGCCGAGTCGACTCCAAACAACGTCAAAAGAAATTTTATACAGCCGAGACGTCTCGCGTTGAAGTGGAGACGTCTCCGGAGCACCTGGGACGCGAATGACACACTTTTGCAGGTTTGTTTGAATTTCAAACGGTCATATTTTTGTGTCTAACGGATCTATTGCATTTTGGGCTATAAAAGGGAGCTTTTAAGTGCCTTCAAACAACTTCTCACCAACCTAACACAAGATCATTCAAGAGAGAAGAAAGTGAAAGAGGTTCAAGGGAGTTAGTGCTTTCAAGAGGAGAAATCAAGTGCATTCAAGCTTTTCCATCTGATTTCGTGCTCAACTACTCACTCCCACTCGGCATTCAAAGCTCACATTCAATCCAACGCGACCCACATCGGAAGAACCACCATTACCCACGCTTCCAACGGCAAAAAGGGTTCTTCCGGGTTTTGTTATTTCTCATTGATATATTTGCCTTCTTAAGAGCTTTCAAATCTTTGTGAAACACTCGTTTATTGTGCTTGTTCCAGTCAAAGGACTTGGAACAAGGGATAGGCGTCCCAAGCCTAGGTTAAATTGGGGGATTGTAGGGTTCGTTGTTAGCCCGGTGTAAAACAACGAGTTGGGTAGTGCACTCGCAAAACTACCGGACTGTAATCGCGGATTATAGTGAAATTTCCAAAAGTATTTGGGGAGTGGATGTAGGAGCAGTGGAAGCTCCGAACCACTATAAATCTTCGTGTTTGCGATTGACTGTGCTTATAGCTTTATCTTTACTTTAGCGCATACACTTGTGTGTTTTGTTTTTAATTAGACAAAAAGTTTAAAACACCCAATTCACCCCCCTCTTGGGTGACCATCTCTGGGCAACAAGTGGTATCAAAGCAGGTGCTCTGTGTATTTCTTGAAGACCTAACCGTCTTTGCCAAAGATCTAGATGGCAACACCCTTCAACAATGTTCCTGCTGAGGGGCAGGCTACCAATAGACCTCCACTCTTCAATGGGACAAATTATTCCTATTGGAAGACTAGAATGAGGATCTTTATTCAAGCACAAGATTATGCCTTGTGGAGGGTTATAATCAAGGGACCACACGAACCATCTCACATAGTTAATGGCATTCAAGTTCCCAAACCTGAGGAGGATTGGGATGAGAATGATAGTAGGATGGTTCAACTCAATGCTAGAGCCATGAACTCATTGTTTTGTGCTCTAGATGTGAATGAGTTTAATAGAGTCTCCACCTGTAGTTCCGCCAAGAAAATATGGGATAGGCTTGAAGTTACCCATGAGGGTACCAATCAAGTCAAAGAATCTAAAGTGAACATTCTAGTTCACAAATATGAGTTATTTAAGATGGAACCCAACGAAACCATTTCATGCATGTTCACACGCTTCACTGATATAATAAATGGTCTAAAAAATTTGGGTAAATCTTACACTAACCCAGAACTTGTGAGTAAAATTCTCAGGTCCTTGCCAAAAGCTTGGGAAGCGAAGGTCACGGCGATCGTAGAAGCTAAAGACCTCAACACATTGGCACTTGAACAACTATTGGGCTCATTGATGACGCATGAGCTCACAATGAAGCAACATGAAGAAGATGTGCCAAAGAAGAAGACAATCGCACTCAAGGCTACTTCAAGTGTTTGTGAAGAAGAAAGCAGTGAGAGTGAAGAAGAAAGCGAAGATGAGGACATGGGCTTAATAGTAAGGAAGTTCAAGAAATTTATGAGAAGAAAGAAACCCTTTCCAAGAAAGAAGTTTGGAGGGAGAAATGATTGGGAAAAAGAAAAAGAAAAGGAAAGAGACCCAATCATATATTATGATTGCAAGAGACCGGGACACATCCGTTCCGAATGCCCTCAACAGAAGAAGCACTACGGAAAGAAGAAGAAGAAGGCGTTGAAAGCAACTTGGGATGATAGTGACACATCCTCCTCCGAGGAAGAGAAGGAAGAGACCGCCAACTTATGTTTCATGGCATTCAACGACGATGTGGTATGTCAAAGCTCAACTACAGATTTTACTTTAGAAGAATTATATGAAGCCTTCCAAGAGCTCATGAGTGATTGTAGTATGTTAGGAGCAAAAAATAAAGAATTAAAGGCCTCCAATCAAAAACTAAAGGATGACATTGAAAACTTACTGATTGAGAAGGAGAGCTTTGAAAATGTTAACACCATTGACCTAGAAAATAAAAATTCAAAACTTAGCATTGAAAATGAAACGGCAAAAACACTCATTAAGGAATTTAATTTAAAAGTTAAATTCCTACTCAATAGTAATACCTCACTTGCACAAAATGTTGAATCCCTTAAAAATGATAAGGAAGAATTGGCTAAAGAAAATTTGGATCTTAAAAATGAGGTACATAAGTACAAACCAATTGTGGAGAAATTTACACATAGCTCTGAAAAATTAAATCTTATTCTATCCAATCAAAGAGCTGTTTTTAATAAAGCCGGATTGGGATACAAAATTAGCAAACAACAAAAATATCTAAAGAATTTTTTTGTGAAAGCAAAAGATATCAAAACTGAAAAACCTACATGCTTTCATTGTGGAAAAAGTGGACATAAAGCCTATTCTTGCATTCAAAGAAAGATTCAAACTAACAAGAATACATTTGTAAAGGGTAAAAATACAACTAAAGTGTGGGTGCCTAAGGGAACCAACTACACTAACCAAGAAGGACCCAAGAAAACTTGGGTACCTAAGGGCTTCACATGATTATTTTGCAGGTATGCCTTGCAGCCAGGAGTAAAAAGAGAATGTGGTATCTTGATAGTGGTTGCTCAAGGCATATGACCGGTGACAAGAGCCTTTTCGTCACCTTAAAATCGAAAGGAGGAGGAGTAGTCACATTTGGAGACAATGCTAAAGGTCAAATCATTGGTGTTGGTAAAATCTCCATATCACCCTCCTCATTTATTGACAATGTATTGTTAGTTAATGGATTAAAACATAATTTATTAAGTATAAGTCAATTTTGTGACAAGGGCTTTAAAGTGTCTTTTGAATCTTCACTATGCATAATTAGTAGTCCAGTTGACAATGAAATCATACTTACGGGACATAGGCGTGGAAATGTTTACATGGTAGATCTTGATGATCTCACCATGAAGGATGGCCAATGTCTTGTAGCCATGGATGCCAAAGTCAATGAGACTAGCTGGTTATGGCATCGTAGGTTAGGGCATGCTAGCATGGATTTAATTTCTAAATTGATTACAAAAGACCTAGTCAAAGGACTACCAAAAATAGACTTTGAAAAGAACAAAATCTGTGCTGCATGTCAACTAGGAAAACAAACAAGAAGTTCCTTCAAGTCTAAGAACATAGTCTCAACATCAAAACTCCTAGAACTAATTCACATGGATTTATTTGGACCTACTAGAACTGCTAGTCTAGGGGGTAAGAAGTTTGGTCTTGTAATTGTTGATGATTTTTCACGTTTTACATGGGTTTCATTTCTTGCACACAAAGATGAGTCCTTTCCCGCTTTTATCAAGTTTTATAATAGGGTTTCGAATGAACTCAATCTTAAACTAAAAGCAATTAGGAGTGATCATGGTACCGAGTTTGAAAATCAGCATTTTGAAAAATTTTGTGAAGAAAACGGTATCAATCACAATTTCTCGGCACCTAGGACACCCCAACAAAATGGGGTGGTAGAAAGGAAGAATCGCACACTAGCAGATATGGCTCGTACCATGTTGTGCGAATCGGATCTACCAAAGTACTATTGGGCTAAAGCAATAAATACTGCTTGTCATATTTTAAACCGTGCTTTAGTTAGATCTATCTTAAAGAAAACACCTTATGAGTTAATGAAAAATAAGAAGCCCAATATAAGCTATTTTCATGTTTTCGGTTGTCGCTGCTTTATTTTAAACAATGGAAAGGACAATCTAAGTAAATTTAGTGCTAAATCAGATGAGGGGATCTTCTTAGGTTATTCCTCATCTAGTAGAGCATACAGGGTTTTCAACAAGAGAACTCTCGTTGTTGAAGAATCCATTCATGTTGTTTTTGATGAAGCTAATGGAGATTCTTCTAGAAAAGAAGAAGATGGTGATGCAGGTATACTTGAAGACAGAATGAAGGAATTCTCCATACAAGACAAACAACATGAGGACGAGATCAAAGAAGATACAATTCAGCAAGGTGAAGAAGATCAACCTCCAACGAGAAATCAAGATCTTCCTAAGGAATGGAGGTATGCACATGGTCATCCAAGGGATCTAATCCTTGGTGATCCTTCACAAGGGATAAGGACAAGATCCTCTTTAAGAAACACTAGTAATTATCTTGCATTTGTTTCACAGATAGAGCCTAAATCACTAGAAGAAGCCGAAAAAGATGAAAATTGGATAAATGCTATGCAAGAGGAATTAAACCAATTTGAAAGAAATCAAGTTTGGACTCTAATGAAAAGACCCCCTAATGTTTCAATTATAGGCACCAAGTGGGTATATAGGAATAAACTAGATGAAGATGGAATAGTAATAAGAAACAAAGCTAGGCTAGTAGCCAAAGGATATAATCAGGAGGAAGGGATAGATTTTGATGAAACTTTTGCTCCTGTTGCTAGGTTAGAGGCTATTAGACTACTTTTGGCATATGCATGCTTCATGGATTTCAAACTCTATCAAATGGATGTAAAAAGTGCTTTTTTAAATAGTTATATAATGGAGGAAGTTTATGTAGGACAACCTCCAGGTTTTGAGAACCACTTACATCCAGATTATGTTTTTAAATTGCATAAAGCATTGTATGGACTTAAGCAAGCCCCTAGGGCATGGTATGAAAGATTAAGTAATTTTCTAATTGAAAATAAGTTTAAGAGAGGAAATGTAGACAAAACCCTCTTCATTAAAAGAAAAGGGAATGACTTATTCCTTGTGCAAATTTATGTGGATGATATAATTTTTGGTGCTACTAATGATAGTCTTTGTCAAGAGTTTGCTAAGCTAATGCAGGGAGAATTTGAAATGAGCATGATGGGTGAGCTCAACTTCTTCCTTGGGCTACAAATAAAACAATCAGAGGAAGGCATCTTCATCAGTCAGTCCAAATACATCAAGGAAATGTTGGAAAAGTTCAAAATGAAGGATGCAAAGAAAATCAGCACACCCATGGGCTCAAGTTGCAAGCTTGACAAAAATGAAAAAGGTAAAAGTATAGACTGAAAATTGTACAGAGGTATGATAGGTTCTTTACTTTACCTTACTGCTAGTAGACCAGACATATTATTCAGTATTTGCATGTGTGCTAGATACCAAGCATGTCCTAAGGAATCACACTTGCAAGCTGTTAAAAGAATATTTAGATATCTAGTAGGGACATCTAATGCAGGCTTATGGTATTCTAAACAATCTGATATAAATTTAACTACTTATTCCAATGCTGATTTTGCCGGGTGCAAACTCGACAGAAAAAGCACAAGTGGCACATGTCAATTCTTGGGTGCCAATTTGGTTTCTTGGTTTAGCAAGAAACAGAATTCAGTTGCCTTGTCCACAGCTGAGGCTGAGTACATTGCAGCTGGAAGCTGTTGTGCCCAAGTTCTTTGGATTAAGCAACAACTTGAAGATTTCGGTATCAAAATGGACAACATACCAATTAGATGTGATAATACAAGTGCAATTAATTTAACAAAAAATCCTGTTCAACACTCTAAATCAAAACACATAGAGATTAGGCATCACTTTATAAGGGATCATGTGCTGAAAAATGATGTGATGATTGAGTATGTATGTACTGAAAATCAATTGGCCGATATCTTTACAAAGCTCCTTTGTAAAGATAGGTTCAACTTTTTAAGGAATGCTTTGTGTTTGTATGATCCTAGCAAATAGATTGAATTTGTAATGCAATGTTTTGTAAGCTCTAGAGATACATGTGAATGCTACTCAAACTAATAATACACTTCAAGGTCACAAATAGCAAACCTAATATCTAATAAGTGAAAACATGAATCTATCAAAGTTAGATGACGAATTGTTTGACTTTCCGGAGGATGGTTACCCTCCCTTGGACTCTTCATGGAGATATTTTCAGAGCCTATTTCATAGGCATTCGAAATTTGGTCAAACATTTCTCATTTCAATATTGATAATTCAAAAATCATTATCAAACTTTTATAGGATGTATTATTGAAGGGAAGGATCACAGGAAAACTCACTCTATATTCATCAAAAGAAATCACGCTGATTATTGTGGCTGAATAAAATAAATTGAGAAAAGATAGAAATTTTTCTGAAATTTTTCAGTGCCGGAGACGTCTCTGGCAAATCACAGAGACGTCCCCCCGGCGAGACGTCTCGCATTAGTCGCGGAGACGTCTCGGGGACCGAATGAAAGTTTTTAAATTAGGTCGAAACAGCTCGAGCCGACCCGAGCTATCTTCTTTCGTCCCCAACAAAAACACAAACCCTAGCCTCCATTTGCTCTCCACCACAAACCGAACCAAAATCTCTCCACATTTCCCTAGATTTCCAATCCATGGCACCTAAGAGAGCTAGACGAATGGGTGGGAGGTGTCCTAGAGTAGCGAACGACGACGAGGAACGGAGGGAAGAGCCTTCCGCGCCGTCTCCTCCGGTTGCTCCGCCAACCATGACCCTCTCCTGTGCAAATCGCACAGTAACCACGGGTAGGTACATTGATTTCCAATTTTTAGCTAGTGAGGGGTTCTCTATTGGAGAGAGACTCCGAGCCCAAGGTTGGGAATACCTATGTTCCCTAAATATGTCAACCTATCCCGGCCTAGTGAGAGAAATGTTTAGCAATATGGCCTTAGGGGACTCGGGGTATACCGGATATGTCCGAGGGACATTGATAGAAATCAATGAGGATATCCTATCTAGCTTATTACAAATCCCTAAATACGGTGAGGCTCCGACCTCACATCCCCAAAGGGAGATTGCCCTAAACCTACTTTTAGGAAGAGAGGACTGCGGCCCTCTTGACATAGTTAACTCCCAAGACCTCAATGCCGAAATGAGATTGCTTTTGAGCATAGTTAACCGGGTCTTGTTTCCAAAAACAGGTCGCTTCGATTTCGTTTCGGAGCGAGACTTAGCTATTATGCACCATATCTTGCTAGGGATTCTCCTAAACCTACCTAGGCTCATGTTGAACTACATCTCCATATGTCATAGGTATTCTAGATTTAGCATACCATATGGGATGATTTTTACCCTACTGTTTAAACATTTTAAGGTTCCAATTCCAGAAAATGAGCCGGCAAAACCTTTAAGAAACACTGACTACTACAATGAGAGCACATTACATAGGATGGAGTTTCACAAGAAAAATGGGTCTTGGGTTAAGGCCCCTAAAAGAAAATCCCAAACCATAGAGCCTGAGATCCCACATCAGGAGCCTGACCACCTCTCACCTCCACATAGTCCCATGGCTTTTCCTGATGTACCTTCCAGCTTGGCTGGACCATCCACCTCAGTGCCTCCTCCTCCAGTCAGTGGGCCATTCACTCTATGAGATGAGCAGATGCACACCCTAGCATCTGTGATATGCCAGCAGATGAGGGAAGAGATGAGATCAATAGTCTGTGCTGAGTTGGCTCCCATCCGTACCTCACATGAAGCATTTCTACAAGAATTGAAGGAAATCAAAGTTCAGATAGAAGCTACAGCATCAGAATTGGTTCATGTGGGAACAAGTCAAACTTTAAGATCAATTGAGATACAGGCTGACTTGAAGAACATATCAGATGGTCTTCAAGAGTTGACGAGCCCTGGAGGCAATGTGGGCACTGTGGTTGCCCAACTTAGAGGAAAAATTGAAAGGGCAAGTCTTGAGTTTGAAGCACTAGTGGCAGCCTTCCATCAATCTCAGGGAGATCAGTTTAGAACTCTACTGGATTCAATAAATGGATTTATAGAGGCAGCTGCTAGGGCTATTGAGCAACGTCGCCGGTGAAGGACATTTTGTAGACATCTAGGGTTCATCTTTTTGTAAAACCCTAGGCTTATTTGAAACTTCTTTTGTATTAGCAATCAATACTTGTAATGGTTTCCTTTTCAAACTTGTAATGACTTCAAATGATTGCAATGATATATGAATTTCATACACTTCCTTTTGAAACTTTCTGTATGTTTCTAATTCTGTAGTATCAAACTTTGTGTATGCTGCTAATTCTGTGATGTGCCATAAAAATATCATAACATACTTTAAGTGTTCAAATTTGACACTATCCTGCCAACTTATCAATGCATATGAAACAGGGGGAGCACAACTTGTGATAACTGCTTTCAAAAAGTCTGAAATGAATTCCAAACCAAAGGGAGAGTAAAATGAATGCTGAATTCATGGATGGCAATAACTTGGAAATCATTGATTGCTTTATCATAATATGAATGCTGAATTCTAATAGGAATTGCATTTTAGGTACTTAAGAAAAATTTGTCCCCTTCATTGTTGATGACAAAAAGGGGTAGTAGAACCTAGAACCAATATATGGAAACCAATATATGGAATGCAAAATATAAAATTTACACTCATACTTAAAAGTTGAAGTAGAAAAGATAAAATTGAAGAATATTGGCTTTAAGATAATTGCCCTTCTGGAAAAGAAAGGGGGAGTCAAAAAGTATTTAGCTTTCAATTGTCTTTAGCATCAATATTTCATTAATTTACATTTTAACTTGATTCAAATTCAGTTGATCTGCTAAAATTGCTCAAGAGCTACTAAGATCAATACTTATGCATAAGGATAGAACTGAAAGTTGACTATTTTGAATTATGCATACTGTATCTAGCTCTAACCAAAACACAATACTTGTACATCTGATCAAATACTGTGTATATGTTTAAATTTCGAATTTTGCATATACTCAGTATTTTGTCATCATCAAAAAGGGGGAGATTGTTGACCCCCTAATGGATTTTGATGAATACAAAATACTAGAGTATAATTCCCTTTATCTTAACAATTTATTTGAGGATTTTAGGTGTTTAATTAAGAATATTGTTAAGAAATGTCTAGGCAAGTTCCCATATTTTTTAAGGATTTATTGAAGAATTTTTGAGATGAAGAAAACAGATCAGGGACAGCCGAGACGTCTCCGGTTTGTCCCAGAGACGTCTCTGGCACGAACAGGAAGAATTGGCACGTCTGAAGACATCCCCGGCACCTGGCGAGGCATCTCGCAGGGTCGGAGTCGACTCCCGACTTTGCGGAGTCGACTCTCTCAGAGGCGGCAGAAAGACCAATCTCAAGGGATGCGCGCGAGTCGTCTCCAAAGGACGCGGAGTCGTCCCCACGCATAAAAAGCAAACTTCCCGAGACGTCCCCAGAAAGCGCGGAGTCGACTCTCTCAGGGGATTCCAGAGGACCTGTTTTTCGGTGATAAAACTGCGGAGTCGTCCCCGACGTCGCGGAGTCGTCCCCATGCATAAAGCGCAAACATCCCGAGACATCCCTATAAAGTGCCGAGTCGACTCTCTCAGAAAAACAGAAAAACAAGCATTCAAGCTGTTCTTCTTCAGAGACGTCCCCGTAAAGCGCCGAGTCGACTCCAAACAACGTCAAAAGAAATTTTATACAGCCGAGACGTCTCGCGTTGAAGTGGAGACGTCTCCGGAGCACCTGGGACGCGACTGACACACTTTTGCAGGTTTGTTTGAATTTCAAACGGTCATATTTTTGTGTCTAACGGATCTATTGCATTTTGGGCTATAAAAGGGAGCTTTTAAGTGCCTTCAAACAACTTCTCACCAACCTAACACAAGATCATTCAAGAGAGAAGAAAGTGAAAGAGGTTCAAGGGAGTTAGTGCTTTCAAGAGGAGAAATCAAGTGCATTCAAGCTTTCCCATCTGATTTCGTGCTCAACTACTCACTCCCACTCGGCATTCAAAGCTCACATTCAATCCAACGCGACCCACATCGGAAGAACCACCATTACCTACGCTTCCAACGGCAAAAAGGGTTCTTCCGGGTTTTGTTATTTCTCATTGATATATTTGCCTTCTTAAGAGCTTTCAAATCTTTGTGAAACACTCGTTTATTGTGCTTGTTCCAGTCAAAGGACTTGGAACAAGGGATAGGCGTCCCAAGCCTAGGTTAAATTGGAGGATTGTAGGGTTCGTTGTTAGCCCGGTGTAAAACAACGAGTTGGGTAGTGCACTCGCAAAACTACCGGACTGTAATCGCGGATTATAGTGAAATTCCCAAAAGTATTTGGGGAGTGGATGTAGGAGCAGTGGAAGCTCCGAACCACTATAAATCTTCGTGTTTGCGATTGACTGTGCTTATAGCTTTATCTTTACTTTAGCGCATACACTTGTGTGTTTTGCTTTTAATTAGACAAAAAGTTTAAAACACCCAATTCACCCCCCTTTTGGGTGACCATCTCTGGGCAACACTTGTCCTGTCATAGAATATATATATATAGAGGAAGTGTTGAAAAGGTTCAACATGGAAACCTCTAAAAAGAGATTATTACTCCTTAGGCATGGGATAAATCTCTTTAAGAAGATGTGCCCCAATACATCTGAAGAGATTCAGCGGATGAGCAAGATCCCTTATGTTTCGGCTATAGGGAGCCTCATGTATACCATGCTATGTACACGACTTGTTATAGCACATGCTGTGAGTGTCACAAGCATATATTAGTCAAATCCAGGTGAGGAGCACTGGATAGTTGTGAAGAACAGTCTTAAGTATTTGAGAAGAACTAAGGAAATGTTTTTGGTCTTTGGAAGAAGATCAGAGTTAAAGGTAGAAGGATACACATATATTGATGTAGAAGATCTACATCAGAATATGTGCAATAGTGGTTCAGTAAATTAGAAGAGTTCCAAACAATCGATTACTGCAGATTCTACCTTGGAAGCTGAATGTATCGCCGCCTCTAAGGGATAGTGGAAACCTTCTAGTTCAAGAAGCTTATTGTAGAGTTAGGCGTAATGTCATCAGATACCATAACACTCTACTACGATAACAATGGCATCATAGCACTAGTTGAGGATCCAAGGACTCACGAGAAGTCTAAGCACATAGAGCGGCGGTTTAACTTGATATGCGACTACCTTGAAAAGAAATAAGTAGAGGTATAGAGAGTAGACTCCACAGGCAACGTGGTGGACCCATTCACTAAGTAGCTAAGTCAGCAGAAAACTAAAGCACATCTTGAGAAGATGAGGCTTAAGATTTATGGCTGATTGGCTTTAGTGTAAGTGGGAGATTGTTAGAAGTATGCCCTAGAAGCCAATTTGGCTGATGCATTATTTTGTTCTGGGACATAAAATTGTACTTAACCTAATTATGAATTTATTAAGTTGGGCATTCTTTTCATTCATGTTCTTATGTGTCCATGAATCGTCTAAGAAATTAATAAGATGATGACGCATATTTTTATGAGTTGAGAATTTGTGGCATGTGTCATTGGTAATTACTTTCTGAATTGCTTCTGATCGATGGATCATCACGAGGACGGTGATCGATCCACTGAGATTAGTGCATAGATCACTTTCTTTAATGGACGAGTCTTGAGTCCACAGTGTGGGGACACTGGAGTGATTGTGCAAGTGCTTGTTAGAGAACAAGGGTACTGAGCGTGACCATAGCAAGTAGTCACTTGGATGTCTATCCACTCGTCAGTGAATTACTTGATGCTGCAGTTGTATGACTGGTCCTTTGACCTACGATGCCTTGGCTATTCATAGTTGGGTTGCTGTAGTTTGACGAGCACATAAACATGGGCCATATCCATTTGGGTCCTTGTGGTGTAGATTGGCTGCAGTAAGTTCATTATAGAAGTAGGGGTGTATCTAAATGGAATCTATCGACCTTGATAGATTAGAAGAGATCCTATGTGAGAGTTCATAAATTCTTAGATCTAATTTGAAGCATTTGAAAGGTTCAAAGAATTCAGATATGAAGTAGAAAAATAGACAGAAAAACTCATTAAGGTTCTTCGATCAGATTAAGGAGGTGAATATCTTAGTGGAGAGTTTTGCAATTATCTCAAAAAAAATGGTATAGTTTCATACTGGACACCTTCTGGTATACCTCAACTCAACGGGGTGTCAGAGAGGAGGAATCAGACCCTATTGGATATGGTCAGATCCATGATGAGCTTCACTGACTTATCTTTATTTCTATGGAGAGATGCCCTACTTACAGCTCTTTACATATTGACTAGAGTTTCCTCTAAGTCCGTTTCTACCACACCGTATGAGATATGGCATGGTAAGAAACTGAGTAATGGTTATCTCAAGATTTAGGGATGTCCGGCCCAAGTCAAGTGACAACAGGTGGACAAGTTAGAGACTAGAACAATTGGTGCTCGTTTCATAGGATATCCTAAAGAGTCGTTAGGATATAATTTTTACATCCTAGAGGATCACAAAGTGTTTGTGAGCCGACATGCCATATTCTTGGAAAAGTAGTTTGTCCTTGATAGAGGTAGTGGGAGAAAAATTGAACTTGAAGAGAAAGTTTCTGAGAGCAACGAGCAGTTGAGCCTAGTGAACCTATTTACATTGAGCCAATAAATGAAGAACCTCGTCCCCTTCGTAGATCTAGTAGGATCTCCCATCCTCCTGTAAGATACTTAGGTATACTTATAGGAGATATAGAGAAAGTGTTCCTCATGGGAGAAAGGTAACATGGTGATGATCCCAAAACCTATAACGAAGCGATGTTAGACATAGACTCCGAGAGATGAATGGAAGCAATAAAGTCAGAGATAGTGAGGATCCTAGTGTTATTTTGATGCTTACAAAACCATTGAGGCCATATAGAAGTGCTAATGCTATTAACTCAATTAATCTAGTACATAAGTGAGTAAGGAAGAAAGATTTGATACATTCTTGATACGCTTTGCTTGATACATTTAAAAGAACCTTCAAGAGTACATCTAAAAATAAATTATATTGGAAGAACTTGAGAAAAGAACTAATTTACAGTTTAATATGCCCTAGAGTCAAGTTATTTTGATTGAAGCTTAACTCTGTCATTTACATGCTTAATGAGCTTAAACTTTAATGTGCCAAGCATCCTAAGGAGAAAGAAATGATTTGCAATGTCGTTACTTCTTTTATATGTTTAATGTGCAAATCTAACCTAAAGATGCAGAAAAATAGGGTTAGAGTCAACCCCAGAAGAGATGGAGTCGACTCTGGCACAATTTGGCACATTCTGGCACAAATGGTACAGATCTCAGGTCGACCCCAGCTCGGGTCGACCCAGAAAAGCTCGGGCCGACCCCAGCTTCAGCCATCTGAAAATACAACCTTCTGAAATTTACTGAGAGGGCCGACCCCAAGTGGACCTGACCACAGAAAAGCTTGAGCCGATCCCAGCCTGATGAATAGTAACTTGAGCCGACCCCAAATTTGCTCAGGTCGACCCCAGCACGGGTGACAGCCCAACGGCTAGTTCTGCAGAATTATTTTTTTAAGTCCCCAACGGCTATAAACGACTACTTTCTCCATTCCAATGGTAGGAAAGTGTTCTTTAGAGGTTGGGAAAGTATTTAAGAGGCACTATTCATCAAAGGAAGTAACCTTTTGAAAATCAAGAAGCACATTCAAGAGAAAACCCTAGAAAAGCAAGCCTCAATCAATTGCTTCATCTTAAGAGCCAAAAGAAAGTGGTTGAGCAGTTTCAAAGAGTCATCAATAGCTCCACCAACCCTTGTGAAGGAAGCAAGCTTGACAAAGAAGAGAATAGCTCCTCCAAAGCGATAAACATTCTCTAAACTCTTCTTTGTAGTTTATAATTGTCTTATTTGCTCTTTTAGGAGCTTTCATTCTTTACTTATTACTCTTGTTGTAAGGTTTGTTGGTAAGCCCGTAAAACCAACATTGTAGGTTGTTGGTGAGCCCGCAAAACCAACGTAGGTTATTGGTAAGCCAGAAAAACCAACTCAGATTTTTGGTGAGCCTGAAAAACCAACTCAGATTGTTGGTGAGCCCGCAAAACCAACATTGAGGTTTATTGGTGAGCCCGAAAAACCAATTGTAAAAATTTTGGATTGTGAGCCCGGAAAACAATCCAACTGTAATCCGACGGATTATAGTGAATTCCCAAGGAGAGGCTTGGGGAGTGGACGTAGGTGCTTGGGGTGCACCGAACCACTATACATTGTCTTGTTTGTGTTGTGCTTGTTCTTGTATTTATTCTTGCTTTATATTTGATTTTTGCTCTAGGGTAAGTTCACACAAATAACTTAAGAAAGCTCCACCGCTCTTAACAAGAAAACTTTTAAAGCATCAAAAATTTAGAAAAACCCAATTCACCCCCTCCTCTTGGGTTGTCATCTTGGGCAACAAGTGGTATCAGAGCAAGTGCTCTATAATTTTTTGCCTTGTGATTTTGACCTAACCGTCAAAGAGCTAAAGATCATGACAACTCAAATAGATAGTTTTTCACGAGAGGAATAATTAATTGATAGACCTCCACTATTTAATGGCAAAAACTACACACATTGGAAAGCACGCATGCGCATTTTCATTCAAGCACATAACTATGATTTATGGAGTATTATAGTCAATGGGCCACATATAAGCACTAATCATGATAAGAAAATGGCTCAACAAAATTCAAAAGCTATGAAGCTGTTATATTGTGCATTAGATGAGAATGAGTTTAATTGCATATCTTCTAGTATAACTACTAAAGACATATGGAATATGCTAGAGGTTAAATATGAAAGCACTAACATTTTTAGTGAATCTGAATTTAGCTCTGAAGAAGATGAGAGGCAAGCTGATATTGAAAACCTATACCTTGTGGCACACAAGGACGAGGTATATATTGAAACACAAAGTGTCTCCTCTTCTGAATATGAAGTATATGATAAAATTAAAAATGATTTTACACTTGATGAGTTACATGATGCATTTTTTGATCTAATGAAAGAACATAAGAAACTCATTTGTAAAAACAAGAATCTGAAGAATGAAAAGAAAACCCTAGTAAATAAAAAACTGAAATTGTCTAATTATTATGAAACTCTAATTAAGAAACGTACTAATGAAACTAAAATTTTATTTGAGAAAAATAAAGAACTAAATCAGAAAAACCAACTTCTCACTGAAAGCCATGATAAACTTAAGAAAAACAATGAATTACTTTCAGAAGATAATAGAAGATTAACTAAATAAGTTGACAAATTGAGATCTGTTGTTGAAAGATTTACTTTCAGTTCTGAAAAGTTGAACCTAATGATAAATAATCAAAGAGCTGGATTTGATAAAGTTGGATTGGGATATCAACCTTGGTACATTCAAAAATCTTTCGAGAATATGTTTGTTAAAACAATTTCTAATTATTTTAAAATAGATTTTTATAATGCTGATAAACAGGAACAAAAGCTAAACAAAATCTCTTCTATTCCTAAATCTGTATATTACAAATTTGATGAACCTAAAAGGCAAAAACAAAAAACTGAAGGTTTATTTACTACTCATATTAAATCTATGTTTGTTAAATTTAACAAGAGGATGCAGAAATACATTTCTTGTAATCCTAAAATCTGCAAGTCTATGGACAAAATATTCTACTAAGAAAATATGGGTTCCAAAAGGAACAATTATAGCTAACTGATAAGTGCTAAATAATGCATAAACTAATATCTTATTTATAGCACTTATCATTATTTTAATTCAAATATTTTGTAAATTTAACTAAAAAATTGTGTTACCTTCACCATTGCATTTTAATAAATTATTAAAGGTAATTCAAGTTTTACTTATTTACTAATTGAGTCTAATGTATGCAGGTTGAGTCAAGTTCATTAGGAATTATTCTTGGACCTAAACCACATGCATCCCGCAAATCAAGACCTTCTGATTCAGTCACCTAATTTTCTTTCCACATGATCCAATTCTCCTATTTTAATCTCAAAAACAATAAAACCCCTTCAATTATTTGTCTCTCAGATCTCAAAGCATATCATCATATTTGCACGAATCCCAAAGCTCCATCCACTCCTCCACTTTTCTCTACCAAACAACCCGCTCTCATCCTAGCTTCGAACTTTATTCTCCCGAGTCCCAAACTTCATCATCTCCCAACCGTATCACTCTTATCTTCTCCACATTCCAACGCCTCCCCATCGTATCTTCATCACGAGTTCATCCACAACGTCCCAGCCATCAAATATTCTTCCGATTATCATCCACGGATAAGGTCCAAGCTTTTCAACCTCATCTCCTCCGCGGATCCGATCTTCCTCCCAGCCGTTCCCGAGCCTTCAGCCAAGTCCAACTTCCTTTGCTCCAAAACAAAATCTCTGGCATCATCTCGGATAAATCTATGCTTCGGAACAGAGCCACGTCTTCCGCAGTCCAAAGATCTCCTCCGGATCTGCTTCATCCCGAATTCCATGGATTAACAGCTTCAAACTTCATCCTATTCTCAAGCAATCCTCCCATGTCTTGGCTTCCAATCCTTTCTCCTAGCAGAACAGAATTCATCCGCATCCAGCTGCCCATCGGTGGACGAGTCTCCTGCTCCCAGCCGAATCAAAGCCCCAACGCATCTCCCCTTCATTCCGTTCAGCATCTATCAAATCCTAGCATTCGGATGAATCTCCTGCATCCCGGAACCAAGTTTTCTTTGCATTCAGCCGAGATCCCAACATCCCAGCTCCACATCACAGCCATATCCCTCCTGCGAATCAAGCAAGTTTCTTCCGCTAGATCCCATGTTCATCCCGTTCGGATTGGAGATAAACTCAAATCACATCTTCCGGCTTGATTCCATGGAGTCATCCTCATCCCGTGAACAACCAAACTATCCTCCCCTGTTTCGGAACCAATCTCAGCCGAATCCAAACTTCCGTGGATTCATCCCAATCCGAGTTTATCCTTATCCCAGCATCTTCTTCTTTCCCACTGCATCCACAACGTCCGGAAAGCAAGCATCCCAAAGGAGCAAGCCGACTTCAGCCAACGAATTTCAGCTTCCAGTTCCTTCCGCGTCCGGATACTCCGCGATCATCCAGATCCCGGCTCATCTTCCCAACGGCGGATCAGCTCAATCAACCTTATCCTCCCACCTAGGTGAAGGCTATAAAAGGGAATCGATGCATGAAGACGATGGCATTCGGAGGGAGAGAGCCGGCGGATCTCAAGCTCTTCTCAGGTGACTTCCCACAGAATGCACGAGTGAGAGAAGATTTTTGGTTATTTTGGGAATAACTTTCCATATATATATATATATAAATAAAGAATAAAGTGTTGAGGGAGGAAGAGAGGAAGCCGATCGTGATACAGATGGGAGCCCGCTGCTGTGCCGCTGCTGCCGTCGCCCACGACTCCATAGAAGGCTGATCTCCTCACTAGGGCTGGATGCAGCTCTAACAAAGGGCTAAGGGTTTTGTATTTTTGATTTCTATTCTTGGAGTTGTATAAACCTTATTTTGTTCTTAATGAATATTTTATTTTATCGCATATTTAATTTCTGTGATTTTAAATATGACGTTTATACAACTGATCTTCATGATCACTAAGTTAATAAAAGATCACCCATGCTTAGAGAAGATGCAGTGTCCTGCCACATTAGTTTAGGATAGACATTTCATGCCAACCAAAGATGGATGTTCCTAAATTACTTTTGTGAGATTTTTATTTAAATGCTTATTAGGCTTGTAACCAATTTGTATGTTAATCCAAGAATAAATTAAAATATAATTAATCCTTGTTTCGATGTTAGTGGTGAATTTCTTGCCCTAGGTTCCCTCAAACTGATAACATTTTAATTGCATTTTTTATTAAATTTCTTAGTTTAATTTTCTTCACAAACTCTTCATTTTAAATATTTTTATTTTTTTTTAAGAAAAACAACTGTACCCCAATCCCTGTGGTTCGATATCTGTAATCACTATCTTACCAGATACGTGCTATTGCGTGGTCTTTAAAGTTGACTATCAATTTTTGGCGCCGTTGCCGGGAATTGTTAGCATAGTTGTTTTTCTTTTCATTAAAAAAAAACTTTCAAAAAAATAATAAATATATTTAAAATAAAATAAAAAAATATTTTCTATTTTTACTTTACTTATCTCCTTTTTCTCTCTTACTAATTTTTGATTTTCCTCTTTGCATTATTTATTCAGGAATCGAAGAGAAAATTTGTGACGATCAAAAAGGGAACTACTGGAAAAGGAATGCTGTAGAGGTTTGCCTAACAAAATAAATAAACAAAAATTGCTCGGAAAATTTTCTTTGGTAACCTCTAAACCTTTCTTATTTAAATTAATTCCCTTTTGTGGTGATTGTTTGATTTTAAATTCAGCAAAAAGTGTGAATGTATGCCTGATACACATACACCAATTAATCCGCACATAGTAAGGGCAATCATCCCAATAAGATAAGAACTGGATTTCATCACCAGATTCTTGTCCAAATTAGATGAATCAATTCTCACATAGCTATCACTTTAATTAAAATCAATTAGACGTTGGCTCCTAGGAATATTTGAGCTCAATAGGACGAAGATCACCGAAAGTTGCACCAATTTCGCTCTGTGGCTTAGTTGATGTCTAGGCAAGCTTTGTCCCAAGGGAGACAGTTCATCTGTTCGAGGTAAGTGATTTTTAAGTGGGACCTTTGCAACGCATCATGACCCCCCCACTTACCTGGGAGCTTACCTGGTCAACTCAGTTCATTAGACCGGATTGGAGGCTTAGATGCCCTCTTCAAACCAGTTAGGAGCTGTCTAGTGATTTTAGGGCAAACATAAGGATTTGAAGTGTTTTTCTTTTAATGCATGCTTGACCGCACTTGACTGATTAGAAAAGCATTAGTGTATGCTAGGGTGTCGTTCCAGATCTCCTGAATTAGTATCTTTTGATTCTGAAATAGAGCGTTCTATTAGGGCCCTTCGAGCCGAAATCCGTACCTATAGAACCATAGGATCTACACCACTTGTCGAGATGGCTGAAGAGCAACCCAAACTATTAAAGGAGTACTTCACTCCTTCCATTTATACCTCTCCATCTTGTATTCGACTACCTGATACCACTGCTGCTGTGCAGTTTGAAATTAAGTCTAGTGTCATCCAAATGCTTCCTTCTTTTTATGGACTTAACAATGAAGACCCATACAAACATTTAGATGAGTTCCTTGAGATCTGCAGTACTGTTAAAATTCAGAACTTCACTGATGATGCTCTGAAACTTAGGTTGTTCCCTTTCTCTCTTAAGGATAGAGCTAAGCAGTGGCTCCATTCATTAGAAGCCAATTCCATTCTCTCTTGGGCTCAAATGCAACATGAATTTCTGAAAAAATATTTTTTCATAGGAAGGACGAACCAATTTAGGCGTGCGATCACGAGCTTCTCCCAATCTGACGGGGAAGAATTTCATGAAACATGGAAAAAATTTAGAGACTTACTCCGAAAATGCCCGCATCATCAAATACCCAAATGGCAATTAGTGCAATGCTTTTATGACGGATTGTCTGAACGAAACTGTCAGATGGTTGATGCTTCGTGTGGGGGAACTTTCATGCTTAAGAGTGAGCATGAGGCATGGCAGATGTTTGAAAACCTTAATGAAAATTCTCTCCACCATGCCTCCTCCGCTCGTCAAACACCCCCGAGTTCTCAAAGAAAAGGGACCATATATGAAGTTAGCCAGCCCATAGGTCTATCCGACAAAGTAGATGCACTATCCCGCAAATTGGACCAGCTAATGTCTAAATAACAACTTCCAAACTTTCCCCAAGCACAAGTGTGTGCTCTCTGTTCTAGTCCGTCTCATACTGTTTTTGAGTGCCCTTCGGCAGCACAATTCCCTAAATTTGTGCAAGAGCAAGTGAATGCTGCCCAAACACAGTTCCGACCGGGTAATGATCCGTATTCTAACACTTATAACCCGGGGTGGCGTAACCATCCAAATTTCTCTTGGAAGCAGCAGACTTCCAATACCTCCCAGCCTTATTCCCAAAACTTTCAACCATTCCAGAATGTTCATCCAAACCATCCTCCTACTCACTATTCATAATTTCAACATGTCCCTCCTCCAGCACCCTAAAGAGATATGGCTTTTGAGCAAAAAGTGTTGACTGCCCTTCAAGGACTCGAAGCCAATACACAATTGTTGCACTCCCACACCCAGTCTATTGCCAAATTAGAAACCCAGCTAGGGCAGCTAGCGAGTGCACTAAATAAAAGAGAGGAAGGCAAGCTTCCAAGCCAACTAGTGAGTAACCCGAGAGGGCAGTACATGGCTCAAGAGACTCACCCGAATGACATTCACCATGAACAAGCTAATGCCATGACTACTTTAAGAAGCGGACGTGTAGTGGACAATAAGGTTGGAGAAAAAGAGCATAAGAAAAATGAAGATAAGAGTATGACTGTAGAAAATCCAAACTCTTCTGTATCACCATCTAGTTCAGTATCGACCACACCTTTTACACCGAAGGCTCCTTTTCCTCAGTGTCTGAATGCACCTTCTTCCTTTGGCAAGAAAGGAACTTCGTTGGAAGAAATAATGGAGGTATTCAAACAAGTCAAAATCAACCTCCCTCTCCTTGATGCCATAAAACAAGTTCCATCGTATGCCAAATTTCTCAAAGATCTTTGTACCTAGAAACGAAAATCTAGGACATATGTGCCTAAAAAGGTCTTCCTAACTGAACAAGTGAGCTCCATCCTCCAACACAAAACCCCTCCTAAGTTCAAGGATCCTAGTGCACCTACCATCTCTTATGTGGTAGGAGACAATTCGATTGATCGTGCACTATTAGATTTAGGGGCAAGTGTTAACCTCCTTCCTTATTCAGTCTACGAGAAGTTCGGATTAGGTGAATTAAAGCCTACTTCGGTGTCCCTGCAATTGGCTGATCGATCTGTTAAAATACCACGAGGAACAATTGAAGATATCCTAGTCAAGGTAGATAAATTTTATTTTTCAGTTGATTTCATCGTCCTTGATATGGAACCTGTGCCGAACCTTAAGAAATAGATCCCTATGATTCTTGGTCGTCCCTTCTTACCTACAGCCAATGCATGTATTAACTGTAGAACTGGGGTGATGGATATATCCTTTGGGAATATGAAAGTCAAATTAAATGTATTCCATGCCTCTGATCAACCTGCAAGGAAAGATGAGTGCTTCCTAGTAGACAAAATGAACGATCTTGTAGAAGAAGCCCTTCCCTACATTCTGGCAGATGACCCTTTGGAAGCATGTTTAGCCCATTATGACATTGATAATTTTGATTTAAACAAGGCCATAGAAGAAGTCAATGTCCTACTTGGCAATCCATCTCCCACAAATTCTCATCCTTGGCGTATCCAATATGAACCTCTTCCTACCCTTTCTAGTACGCCACAGTGCCCCTCCATCGAGTCCCCTCCCAAACTTGAGTTAAAGCCACTTCCGGTAACCCTTAAGTATGCTTTTCTAGGATCCGAAGACACCCTACCTGTAATCATCGCGGCTGACCTGTCGGACAAACAGGAAAGTCAACTTTTGAGTGTGCTAGGGGAACACAAACCTGCAATTGGATGGTCTGTAACTGATATAAAGGGGATTGACCCATCCATTTGCATGCATCGCATTCACCTAGAAGAAGATGCAAAACCGACCCGTGAAATGCAAAGGAGACTCAACGCTAACATGAAAGAGGTGGTCAAGAAAGAAGTAGTAAAGTTGCTAGATGCCGGAATCATTTACCCTATCTCTGATAGCAACTGGGTGAGTCCAACTCAAGTAGTACCAAAGAAGTCGGGCATTACTGTGGTTGAAAATGCAGAAGGGGAGTTGATGCCCACACGCACGACCACTAGCTGGCGTGTTTGCATTGACTACAGGAAGTTAAACTCCATGACTAGGAAGGACCATTTTTCTTTGCCCTTTATTGACCAAATATTGGAAAGGCTAGCCGGTCAGGGTTTCTACTATTTCTTAGATGGTTATTCTGGGTATAACCAAGTGGCCGTGTATCCCGATGATCAAGAGAAAACCACTTTCACATGTCCATTTGGGACATTTGCGTATAGAAGAATGCCATTTGGACTCTGCAATGCACCCGCGACATTTCAACGATGCATGATGGCAATTTTTTCTGACATGGTAGAAAAATTTCTGGAAGTATTCATGGATGATTTTTCAGTTTTCGGCCCCTCATTTGATGATTGTCTCAGTAATTTAGCCCTGGTTTTGAAAAGATGTAAGGAGACCAATCTAGTGCTAAGTTGGAAAAAGAGCCATTTCATGGTTCAAGAGGATATAGTCTTGGGACACATTGTGTCCAAAAGCGGTATTGAGGTAGATAAAGCAAAAGTTGATCTTATTTCTAATCTTCCTCCACCCAAATCTGTGAAACAAATCCGTTCTTTTCTTGGCCATGCTGGTTTTTACCATCGTTTCATTAAAGACTTCAGCAAAATCTCTAGACCCTTGTGCAATCTCCTTGCCAAGGATACACCCTTTGTCTTTGATGAAACATGTAAAGAGGCTTTTGAAAAACTCCGATCTAAGTTGTCTACAGCACCTGTCATACAACCTCCCAATTGGACCCTTCCATTTGAACTCATGTGTGATGCTTCTGACTATGCCATTAGGGCGGTTTTAGGACAACGGCTAGATAAGTTACCTCATATCATCTACTATGCTAGTAAGACACTCTCAGATGCGCAATTGAACTACACCACTACTGAGAAAGAATTACTAGCTATAGTGTTTGCCTTGGACAAGTTTCGATCCTATCTCTTGGGATCCAAGGTTATTGTTGTTAGATAGCCCCGCCCATGCCGCTGAAATTCAAAAAAATCAGATGCAGCGGAAGAGGCATGCGCGGGATCAACCGTTCATCGCATGAACGTTGTTCAAAAACCGTTCGTAGATAGATAAGGATTAAAAACTTTTAAAATCTTTAGAAGATCAGATCTTCATCTTGTGCGGGTAGATGATCACCGCAAACTGAAGTTCGTGGTTTAGGATGAAGGTTCGCTTGAAGCCGTTCAAGTGCCCGGCCTCTACGGGTATCCACACGAAGCAGAAACCGATCAAAGCTTCCTTGTCTCCCCGGGGTGCTAGCTCCCTTGCAGAAACAACTTTGGATGGCTGATTTCCTCTCTTTCAATCAACCCTTGATTGTGCTTGAGAGGAGGAAGAAGAAGGAGGGATAGAGAGAAGCGGAACGAAGCCTGCAGCCTTCTTTTATTCTCCCTGCGTTGGAAGGAGGAAGAGAGGAGGAGGAGGCCGCCACCCTTCTTCTTCTTTTGCTCTTGCTTGCGGCTGAATCAAGGAGAGGGGAGAGGGAGGCCACGGCTGCAAGGAGGAGAGCATCACATGCATTAGGGCGTCAGCCCCCTTTCACTTCCTTATAAAGCATCTAGGGCTCCTACAAGTTAGGAGCCCTAGACTTTTTTCCAAGAGGGGCGCCGGCCCCTCTTGTGTTGCCGCACCAATGAAGCAAAGGAGGAGGGGCTTGAGCCCCTCCTTCTTGTGTTGCCCTAATCCTCATCTAATGAGGATTGGGAGCCCCTAATGTGGTTTAGCCCTAATCCAATTAGGGTTTAACCAAATCATGAATCAATTGGGTTCAATCTATACTAGTCCTAATCCAATTAGAACTTGAGTGAACCATGACTCAATTGAACTCTTCAATCCTAACCTAATTAGGAGTCATGTTGATTCATTAGATTAATAATTAATTAGGACTTAAGAAACCCTAATCAAATTAGGACTTATTTAATTTTAGTCCTAATCCAATTAGGACTCTAATTTGAATCCGAAGTCCTAATCCGATTAGGACTCTAGGAATCCTACTCCAAGTAGGAATCCATTTTTAATTCAAAACTCCTAATCTAATTAGGATTGTAGGAATCCTATTCCAAGTAAGAATCCGAGTCCTACTCCAACTAGGATTCCCAGTCCTAATCCAATTAGGACTCTAGGAATCCGACTCGAAGTAGGATTTGTGTTTAAGTCCAATTAATTAATTCCCTTTGTTCCTTCTTCAACTGAATATCAATCTAATTGATTACTTGTGATTCCTAATCACGATTCAACCATCAGATCGGTCAATACTTCTAGTGTGTGTGACCCCATAGGTTCTACTCTGACTGGTAGTGAGATATATTATGATCTCTATCACAATATCATTGAAAACTCCTTTCAATGGATTGGAACGATTCCAACTCTACTCATTAAGGTTTATCGATCATCGAGATAATTCCTGTGAGTCCCACCATCCACCAGTGACACCTAGCAGCATATAGTGGCTACCCAGTAGAATAGAATGATGAACCTCTAGGTGCAGTTATCATGTGATACAGTTCTACTATCGTGGATCCCTACAGGACGGAGGTCATGGATAACTCGTCAAATCCCTTCGTCTGTCATATGTCAAGATTTATTCGACTCGAGTTCGTTAGTGGAAAACTCTTTCTCCACTTTATATTACTGCCCTGGCCAAGGTCTTAGAACTCAGTCTAACAAATCACATAGGATCACTCCTCTTCTATCAAGGTCGATAGATTCCATGTGAGTGCATACCCTACTCCTACAGTGAACTTACTGCAGCCAATCTACACTACAAGGACCCATATGACTAGAGACCATGTATACGTGTAGTCAAACTACAATAACCTCACTGTGAGTGGCTGAAGCACCGTAGGTCAAAGGACCAGTCATACTACTGCAACATCAAGCAAGTCACTGACGAATGGATAGACATCCAAGTGACTTCTTGTCTTGGTCACGCTCAGTACCCTTGTTCTCTAACAAGCACCTGCACTATCACTTTAGTGTCCCTACACTGTGGACTCAAGTCTCGTCCATCTAGAAGGAAAGTGATCTGTGCACTGATCGGATCGATCACCATCCTCGTGATGATCCATTGATCAGGAGCATTTAGAAATTAATCACCAATGATACATGGCTCAAATTCTCAACTCTTGAGAATATACATCATCATCTTATTAATTTCTTGGACGATTCATAGACACATAAATCATATGAATGAAAAGATGCCTTTTATTTATTCAATAATAAATAGTCAAGTACAAAATTATGTCCCCAGAATTAACAATGTGTCAGCCAGATTGGCTTCTAGGGCATACATCTAACAATCTCCCACTTGCACTAAAGCCAATTGGTCATATATCTTAGGCCCATCTTCTCAAGGTGGGCTTCAGTCTTTTGCTGACTCAGCTGCTTAGTGAACGGGTCTGCCACGTTATCCGTGGAGTCTACTCTCTGCACCTCTACATATTTCTTCTCAACATAGTCGCGTATGAGGTGGAAGTGCCGCTCCATGTGCTTGGACTTCTGATGAGACCTTGGCTCCATAGCTAGTGCTATGGTGCCAATGTTATCGCAGTAAAGTGTTATGGCATCTAATGACATTACACCTAACTCTGCAATAAACTTTTAACCAGAAGATTTCCACTGCACCCTTAGATACGGCTTAACATTCAGCTTCTAAGGTAGAATCTATAATGATCGGTTGTTTGGAGTTTTTCCAATTTACTGAACCACCATTGCACATATTCTGATGTAGACTTTCTATCATCAATATGTGTGCATCCTTCTACCTTCAACTCTGATCTTCTCCCAAAGACCAAGAACATGTCCTTAGTTCTTCTCAAGTACTTAAGACTGTTCTTCACAGCTATCCAGTGCTTTTTGCCTGGATCTGATTGACATATGCTCGTGACATTCACAGCATGTACTATATCAAGTCATGTACATAGCATGGCATACATGAGGCTCCCTATTGCTGATGTATAGGGGATCTTGCTCATGCGTTGAATCTCTTCAGATGTGTTGGGGCACATCTTCTTAGAGAGATTAATTCCATGCCTTAGGGGTAAGAGACCCCTTTTAGAGTTTTCCATGTTAGGGATTCAACCCTACGATTGCGGAATATAAGAAATAGTAGGAGAAAAAAGAACACGGCAAGAAACAATAACAAACGCACAAGACACCCAAGTTTATGTGGTTCGGAGTCCCTTGCTCCTACGTCCACAGCCGCACAGATCAATACTTCACTATATAATCAAAGAAAGTTACAGAGATTCAAGAGAAGAGAACAAACTCTCTTTCTTACAGCAAAACAATCTCTCTCAAGACGAGCAACGCGTCGTCTTCCTGATGCACACAAAGGATCTCCTTTTGGAAACTTCTCGTTGATGAGTTCTAGGGTTTCTCAAGGTTGCCACACACCTCTCGTGTCCCACAAGAAGTCTATATATACCTCCCAATCTCTTACTTTGATTAGGGCTTCAAAAAACCTTGGCTTGAACCCGGTTCATAACTCAGCCTCGCGTGAAAATCGTGCTCGAGTCGACTCCCGCAATTCTGCGAGTCGACTCGGCCACAGTCCACAGAAAAAGCCTCTCTGTCTGCCTGTGGGAGTCGACTCCTGGAGTTCTCGAGTCGACTCCAATACTGGGGAGTCGACTCCTATGGATCTGGAGTCGACTCCAAGACTGTGCCAAGTCTGCCTGCGTGCCAGAGTCGACTCCAAGTCTGCTGGAGTCGACTCCGGACCTTGCTGAAATTTTTTTTCTTTGCTGATTCAACTCTGAATCTTTTCGAACTCTTTCCGGCTTGTCTTCCCTTGATCCTCCACCACCATAGTGCACATAGGGGTCTTGAAAAAAAAAGGGAATGGATCAGGCTCCACAACCCAACAACTCTCCCACTTGGAGACTGATACATCCAATTGTGCATCTATCTGAAAAATAAACAAACTTCTATATCTTGATCTGTATTCTCTGTGCGGCACCTCCATTCAACTAGCTTTGGAGGCCAATTGAGGCCATGCATAGCCTCAATTTCTCTGTAGTGACTGTCTTAGTCAACATATCCGCTGAATTCTTTGCTCCTTGAATCTTCTCAAGTAACAAACTGCCATCTTCTAGCAACTTCCTGATGAAGTGATATCTCAGCTGTATGTGCTTCGTTCTCGCATGAAACATTGGGTTCTTAGCTAAGTGAATAGCACTCTGACTGTCGCAGAATAGTACACTACAGTTCTGTTCTCTGCCCAGCTCTTTCAGAAGGTTTTGTAGCCAAATCATCTCCTTACTGGCTTCTGTAATGGCAACATATTCTGCCTCTGTTGTCGAAAGAGCAACGATCTTTTGCAATTGTGAGAACCAGCTCACTGCTGTTCCGCCTATGGTATAAACATACCCTGTGGTGCTTCTTCTAGTGTCAGTATCACCTCCCAGGTCTGCATCCACAAAACCTTGTAGTGTTTGACTGCCTTTTCTATAACACAAGCCTACATTTCTGGTACCTTTCAAATATCTTAGGATCCACTTGACAGCCTCCCAATGTTGTCTACCCGGATTGGCCATGTATCTGCTCACAGCTCCCACTGCATGTGCAATGTCGGGTCTCGTGCATATCATAGCATACATCAAGCTGCCTACAGCTGAAGCATATGGTACCCTTGACATCTTCTTCAGCTCCTCATCATCCTTGGGTGATTGCTCTTTTGAAAGTTTGAAATGGCTCGCTAAAGGTGTCTTCACAGAATCTGCATCTGTCATATTGAATCTATTCAATACCTTATCAATGTAGTTAGCTTGAGAAAGCTTCAGTGTTCCAGCCACCTTATCCCTTTCAATCCTCAGCCCAAGCATCTGTTTTGCTGCACCCATGTCTTTCATTGCAAACTTCCTTGATAGCTCTTTCTTCCATCTTTCAATCTCTTGTAGGTTCGGTCCGGCTATCAACATGTCGTCAACATACAAAAGTAAGATGATAAAACTGCCATCAAGTACCTTAAGATAACAGCAATGATCTTCTTGACATCTTACAAAACCATTGTTGATCATGAATCCATCGAACTTTTTGTACCACAACCTCGGGGCCTGTTTCAAACCATACAAACTTCTCTTCAGCTTGCATACAAGGTTCTCCTTGCTAGGGACTGCAAAGCCGATAGGTTGCTGCATGTAGATGTCTTCATCAATCTCTCCATGGAGAAATGCAGTCGTAACATCCAACTGCTCCAAATATAGATTTTCTGCTGCCACAATACTCAGAATCACTCTGATTGTTGAATATTTGACTACCGGAGAGAAAATCTCAGTGTAGTCGATACCTTCCTTCTGTTGGAAGCCTTTCACAACCAACCTTGCTTTGTACCTTTTGCTGCCATCATGTTCCTCTTTAACTTTGTAGACCCACTTGTTCTGTAAAGCCTTCTTGCCTTCTGGTAGTGAACTGAGTTTCCAAGTTTGATTTCTATCCAAGGACTTCATCTCGTCCTTCATGGCTAACTCCCACTTCACCGAATCTTCACTTTCCATGGCTTCTTCATAACACTCGGGTTCACCTCCATCTGTCAATAGCAGATAATGTAAAGAGGATGAATATCTATCCGGTTGTCTCGAGATTCTTGTTGATCTTCTCAGCTGTGGTATACTTGGTTGAGGTTGTGCCACAACAGTTTCTGAATTTTCAGGATTTTTCTGAAAACTTTTGGCAACATCTTCTTCTGTAATCTCTTGCAGCTCAACTTGCTGTTTTTCCTTGCTTTGCTCCCCTGCACTCTCAAGATCTGAAGTATTCTTGTCCTTATAGAGAACTCGCTCATTGAATATCACATCCTTGCTTCTGATGACCTTCTGGTTCTGTGCATCCCAGAACTTGTAACCAAAATCATCTGTACCATATCCAATGAAGAAACACTTTCTGGACTTTGCATCTAGCTTGTCCCTTTTCTCTGCATTAATGTGCACAAAGGAGACACACCCAAAGACCCTCAAGTGTGACAAATTTACTATTTTTCCTGTCCACTCTTCTTCAGGCAATTTGCAATCTAGGGGAACCGACGGGCCTCTGTTTATTAGATACGCTGCGGTGTTGACTGCCTCAGCCCAAAACATCTTGGGCAAACCAGCATGGATCCTCATACTATTGGCTCTCTCGTTCAGGGTTCTGTTCATTCGGTCAGCCACCCCATTTTGCTGCGGTGTGCTCGGTATTGTCTTCTCCATTCGGATTCCATTCACTGCGCAGAATTCCTTGAACTCACTGCTGTCATACTCACCGCCATTGTCAGACCTTAGTCGTTTTATCTTTGCACCAGATTCATTCTCCACCAGACTTTTCCACTTTTTGAAGGTGACAAATACCTCTGATTTGTGCTTCATGAAATAAATCCAAACCTTTCTGGTAGAGTCGTCAATGAACGTGACATAATAGTGTGAGCCTCCAAGAGATGCAACCGGTGAAGGCCCCCACACATCTGTGTGTACAAGCTCTAGCTTTTCTGTCTTCGGTGTTCTTCCACCCTTTGAGAAACTAACCTTTTTCTGCTTCCCAAATATGCAGTCCTCACAGAGACCTACATCAACAGTTTTCAGATCTGCTAGCTTGTTCTTCTTCACCATCATCTTCATACCTTTCTCACTCATATGTCCAAGTCTGCGATGCCAAAGACAACTATCTGCACCTGTTTCTGTTAATGCCACCGTATCCTTGGTGTCATTGGTCATGTAGAGAGTCCCCAACTTGTTCCCACGTGCTATCACCATAGCTCCTTTGGTGATTTTCCATGAACCACCTACGAAGGTAGTAACATACCCTTCGCTGTCAAGTTGCCTAACAGAAATCAAGTTTCTCTTCAAGCCTGGGATATGCCTCACATTCTTCAGTTTCCACACTGACTGATTCATCATCCTGATATGAACTTCACCTGTCCCCACAATATCTAAAGGCTCATCATCAGCGAGATAAACCTTTCCGAAGTCTCCTGCAGTGTAGTTTAGCATACACTCCTTCCGTGAGGTGGAATGAAACGAAGCTCCAGAGTCTAGTATCCACGATTCCATAGGGCTGTCCACCCTGAGAATCAAAGCATCGTTGGCTTCATCTGTGGTTGCATTCACGGACACCTCGTTCTGCCCCTTGCTGGGATTCTTCTTTCTAAGCCAACAATTCTTCCTCGTGTGGCCCATCTTGCCACAATGCCAGCAGCCATCGCCTTTCGATCTAGACTTGCTCCTCCTCTTAGACTTCGATCTGCCACGGTTTTCACTGCGTTGCACAGTTCTTCCTCTGCCTTCAGATGTGTTCAGAATCGAACCAGATTTCACACCAGACTCCCTCCTTCTGATATCTTCACTGAGTATCAGATTTCGGACCTCCTCAAACTTCAGTTTGTTTGAGCCGCAGGAACTGCTTACAGCTGTCACCGTTGCACCCCAACTTTCTGGCAAGGAGGATAGAAGAATTAGGGCACGAACTTCATCTTCAAAACTGATTTCCACCGAACTCAACTGGCTCGTAATCAGATTGAACTCATTGATGTGATCAGTAACAGAGGAACCTTCACTCATCTTCAGATTGAATAAACGGCGCATCAGGTACACCTTGTTGGAGGCCGAGAGTTTTTCATACATATTCGACAATGCTCTCAGCAAACCTGCTGTTGTCTTCTCTTCCAAAACATTGAACGCAACGTTTCGAGCCAACGTCAAGCGAACAACTCCCAAAGCCTGACGATCCATTAAATCCCAGTCGGCCTGTGACATATCTGTCGGTTTCATACCTTCAAGAGGTAGATGAAGTTTCTTCTGATATAAATAATCTTCGATCTGCATCTTCCAGAAACCAAAGTCTTTGCCGTCAAATCTGTCAATCTTGACCTTGCCTTCTTCAGCCGCCATTGCTCCCACTTTTTCCTTTGAACCAGATGGCTCTGATACCAGTTGTTAGGGATTCAACCCTACGATTGCGGAATATAAGAAATAGTAGGAGAAAAAAGAACACGGCAAGAAACAATAACAAACGCACAAGACACCCAAGTTTATGTGGTTCGGAGTCCCTTGCTCCTACGTCCACAGCCGCACAGATCAATACTTCACTATATAATCAAAGAAAGTTACAGAGATTCAAGAGAAGAGAACAAACTCTCTTTCTTACAGCAAAACAATCTCTCTCAAGACGAGCAACGCGTCGTCTTCCTGATGCACACAAAGGATCTCCTTTTGGAAACTTCTCGTTGATGAGTTCTAGGGTTTCTCAAGGTTGCCACACACCTCTCGTGTCCCACAAGAAGTCTATATATACCTCCCAATCTCTTACTTTGATTAGGGCTTCAAAAAACCTTGGCTTGAACCCGGTTCATAACTCAGCCTCGCGTGAAAATCGTGCTCGAGTCGACTCCCGCAATTCTGCGAGTCGACTCGGCCACAGTCCACAGAAAAAGCCTCTCTGTCTGCCTGTGGGAGTCGACTCCTGGAGTTCTCGAGTCGACTCCAACACTGGGGAGTCGACTCCTATGGATCTGGAGTCGACTCCAAGACTGTGCCAAGTCTGCCTGCGTGCCAGAGTCGACTCCAAGTCTGCTGGAGTCGACTCCGGACCTTGCTGAAATTTTTTTTCTTTGCTGATTCAACTCTGAATCTTTTCGAACTCTTTCCGGCTTGTCTTCCCTTGATCCTCCACCACCATAGTGCACATAGGGGTCTTGAAAAAAAAAGGGAATGGATCAGGCTCCACAACCCAACATTCCATGTTGAACCTTTTCAGTACTTCCTCTATGTACATCTTCTGTGATAGGCCAAGCATCCTTTTAGATCTATCTCTATAGACCTTTATTCCCAAAATATAGGATGCTTCCCCAAGGTCTTTCTTTTTTGACAACCAGACCTTGACCGAGGTTAGCATGGAAATATCATTCCCTATCAGGAGGATGTCGTCCACGTACAGTACGAGAAATACGACAGCGCTCCCACTAACCCTTTTGTAAACACACGGTTCCTCTTCGTTTTTGATGAAATCAAATGTTTTGATTGCGTCATAACGAGTGTTCCAACTCCGAGATGCTTGCTTTAGTCCATAGATGGACCTTTGCAGCTTGCAGACCTTATGATCTCCATCACTGGAAGTGAAACCCAAAGGCCGTTCCATATAGATGTCTTCATCAAGATATCCATTCAGGAAAGCTGTTTTCACATCCATCTACCAGATTTCATAATCATGAAATGCTGCAACTGCAAGCAATGTTCGGATGGATTTCAGCATGGCTACAGGTGAAAAGGTCTCTACCTCTCCATCCGAACCTATCTTCCTTTTGTAGATCCATTTGCATCCAATAGGTACAATACCTTCTGGTGGATCTACTAAGGTCCAGACTTGGTTGGAATGCATGGAGTCTAACTCTGACTTCATAGCTTCCAACCATTTCTCGAAATCGATATCAGATATCGCCTCGTCGTAGGTTTTGGGATCCTGCGTGTGATCCCTATCTCCCACTAGGAACATTTCCTCGGTATCCTCTTCTAGTATACCTAAGTATCTATCGGGAGGATGGGAGACACTACTTGTTCTGCGAGGTGGTTGAGGGACATCGTGTACTGGCTCTGTATTAATGGGTTCGATAGGATCCATGACTCGTTGCTTTTCAGAGACTTTCTCTTCAAGCTCAATTTTCCTCCCACCGCCTCTATCAAGGATAAACTGGTTTTCCAAGAAGATGGCATGACGGCTCACAAACACATTGTGCTCCTCTGAGACGTAAAAATTGTATCCTAATGACTCTTTAGGATATCCTATGAAATGAGCACTTATGGTCCTAGCCTCTAGTTTGTCCGCCTGTAGTCTCTTGACGTGGGCCAGACATCCCCAAATCTTGAGATGACCAAGACTTGGTTTCTTACCATGCTATATCTCATACGGTGTGGTAGGAATGGATTTAGAGGAAACTCTATTCAACAAGTAAATAGTTAAAAATAGGGCATCTATCTAAAGAAACAAGGATAAATCAGTGAAGCTCATCATGGACTGGACCATATCAATAGAGTCCGATTCCTCCTCTCTGACACTCCATTGAGCTGAGGTATACCAGGAGGAGTCCATTATGAAACTATACCATTCTCCTTGAGATAATCATGGAACTCTCCATTAAGATATTCACTTCCTTGATCTGATCGAAGAACCTTAATGAGTTTTTGTGCTTATTTTTCTACTTCATATCTAAGCTTTTTGAACCTTTCAAAAAGTTTCATATTTGTGTCTCATACACATATCCATACCGTGAGTAATCATCGGTAAAATGAAGTAAAAATTACAACCCCTAGCCTGCACATCGAATGGGCCACACACATCAGTGTGTACTAGGGTAAGTATTTCAGTGGACCTCCCTGTGTCCTACAAAGGATAATTTGGCCATCTTTCCTTGAAGGCAGAATTCACAAATCAAATATGACTCGAAAGTCAATGAGCCCAAAAGCTCATGTTTCTCCAATTTGTTTATTCTTCTCCTATATGGCCAAGCCTGAGGTGCCATAAATACTTTAGATTTATCTCATTTTTGAATCTATTAGATCCTATGGTATTCACTGTTTGCTCAGATATATTCACAGATACATCCATATGTATGTGATAGAGACTGTCAATCATAAAACCATGTTGAATCAATTTAATTTTCAAATAAATAAAAATCTTTCTATGCTAAATAAAATACAGAAATCAAATTTCTGCTAGCAATAGGTAACAGTCCCTAAGTATCTTGAGCATATCTGACAAACCTTCTGAAGGTCTGTCACCCTTCATGTTCTTTATGCTTCCCATGTATGTAGGACAGTTCCTCTTCCAATGGCCGTCCATGATGCAATGGAAACACTTTTTCTTGCAATTGGCCTTTTTCTTGGAACTTCCTTACTTGGTGTTTTCTTAGTCTTCTGCTTCTTCGCAGGCTTCTTCTTCTTCCAAATAGACTCTCTCTTGAAAGTAGAAACCAACTTGACAGCGAAAACGATGCCCCTTGAACTTCTTCAAGGTCCCTAAGGTAGTTACCAATTTATTTAACAATTCTATTTTAGTGCATACAACCTTGTTCATATGGTAGTTTACTATAAACTATTCATATGAAGCTGGAAGGGATTGCGGGATCAAATCCGTTTGCAATTCCTTGTGCATGGTCATGCCAAGCTTCTCAAGCTTCTCTAAGTCCTTTATCATGGTCAAAACATGATCATGGACAGACTGCCCATCGTGCATCTTGGCTTTGAAGAGCCTCTTGGACACTTCAAATCGAGCTGCGTGACTCTGATCACCATACAACTCTTGCAGGTGATTTAATATGTCCCTGGCAGTCTCATGTCCTTATGCTAGCATTGTAATTCATTGGACATGGATGCCATTGTGCAGCACCTAACTTTATTGTCATTGTTCGTCCACTTAGCATGCGTCTTACGCTGATCAGTGATCGGATAGATTGGTAACACGGGGATTCCATGGTCTAGCACATACCCTAATTTCTCATAATTCAAAACTATTTTGAAATTTGCGGAGCCAGTCTTTATAATTGGGTTTGGTCAAACGGTTGTTCTATAGGATATGAGTCAAAGGGTTTGAGGCTGACATTATGATCTGCAGAGAGTAAAGATTCTAGTTAGACTTTTGTACTTGATCCTAATCTGTTCTAAGGTCTTTTAGAACAAATGTAACTCCTACTATTTTCTCGAATTCCTCACACTCCCCTGGTAGAAAAACGGAAATCCCACACGACTAGGGTTTCTAGTGGGTACTGCGGTCCCACCGATTTACATGCCACCTCACCTAACAGTTATTGGTGACACATAGATTGATGAATGTACAACTCTTGTACAATGCTTCTCAAGCATGTTGCAGTGTAACTTGGTCTCTAAGTCATGAAAATCTCACCTAACAGTTATTGGTCCCATTTCTTAGTTAAGTCAGACCCACCGTATAACAATAGGAATAAAGTCGTCATTGGGTCCTCACCTAACAGTTATTGGTGCCCAACCCCACCTTTACCCTACAACATCTCATGTCTATAGAGAGGTCTAGCCCCCCGATGCAACTTGACCACTGTATCCAGCCGAGACAAATCAACATCAGAAAGGCCTTAGCAGCTCTACTACAGTGGAAGACCTATTGACTTAATATTGGTTAATCAGGTCTTAGTGTTTGCAACCTTGAGCTTTTCATAAGAGGTAATCGAATAATTGGCCAGGTAAGCAGGTGGGAGGCTCCCCTTACTGAGAGAGTAAGGTCCTAATTAAGTAACCATCTTTCATGCTTTCCTAGACACCAATTAGATCAATTAATCTAATATGACTTGCTCATGTTGGTTCACTCTCGACTTGATTGAGGAGGTTTTAATTTAGGTCTCAATTGGGTTTGTCACATCACATGTAAACCTATCTACCCGGCTTTCATTCACATCACATGCAAACGGCACATCACAGGCAGTTATAATCGCAGCATCAAAATAAAGCTAAACTTTAAATAGGTGATGATCATGGATTCTAATTAGGTCGTATTACAAGCACATGCACATCAATCGATCAATTGGTCTTCAACTCTTGAATTGGTTCCAAGCCTCCTTGATTAGATCCTTGACCAACTCTTGATCCAATCGCCATCAACCGCTTAGACCCCTGTTCATCTCATGCCTTGTCTTCAACTTGATCGTTGACGTACATCACATCACAGAAATACAACCAGATATAAAATAAAAATAATAATAAATTATATCTTCTTTTAGGAGGCACGCAGGCCTCTCAAAACATCAAATAAGATGCATGCAAGCATCTGAAAAATTACATGACATTGCAGATCACATCGCAGGTTTTTACATTTAATACCAAAAGGGTTTGAATCCTATGATCATCACCACATGCAGCAATTATAATTTTCAGAACTGAAAACTAACTGATTATCTCATGACATAGGTTGCTGATCATGCTAATCATGATTCTAAACTTTGTAATCTCATTAATAATGCAATTAGAATCATCATCTTATCACATAAAAATCAGCATGCAAAAATCAGCACCCTAGAAAAAATCTGCATGCAGAAAATTTTCAGCATGCATAATCTTTCAATTTTCAGATCTAATAAGCCTATTAATAATTAATCCTTACCTTAATCTACGATGCCTAGGCTCTGATACCACTGTTAGATAGCCCCGCCCATGCCGCTGAAATTCAAAAAAATCAGATGCAGCGGAAGAGGCATGCGCGGGATCAACCGTTCATTGCATGAACGTTGTTCAAAAACCGTTCGTAGATAAATAAGGATTAAAAACTTTTAAAACCTTTAGAAAATCAGATCTTCACCTTGTGCGGATAGATGATCACCGCAAACTGAAGTTCGTGGTTTAGGATGAAGGTTCGCTTGAAGCCGTTCAAGTGCCCGGCCTCTACGGGTATCCACACGAAGCAGAAATCGATCAAAGCTTCCTTGTCTCCCCGGGGTGCTAGCTCCCTTGCAGAGGCAACTTTGGATGGCTGATTTCCTCTCTTTCAATCAACCCTTGATTGTGCTTGAGAGGAGGAAGAAGAAGGAGGGATAGAGAGAAGCGGAACGAAGCCTGCAGCCTTCTTTTATTCTCCCTGCGTTGGAAGGAGGAAGAGAGGAGGAGGAGGCCGCCACCCTTCTTCTTCTTTTGCTCTTGCTTGCGGCTGAATCAAGGAGAGGGGAGAGGGAGGCCACGGCTACAAGGAGGAGAGCATCACATGCATTAGGGCGTCAGCCCCCTTTCACTTCCTTATAAAGCATCTAGGGCTCCTACAAGTTAGGAGCCCTAGACTTTTTTCCAAGAGGGGCGCCGGCCCCTCTTGTGTTGCCGCACCAATGAAGCAAAGGAGGAGGGGCTTGAGCCCCTCCTTCTTGTGTTGCCCTAATCCTCATCTAATGAGGATTGGGAGCCCCTAATGTGGTTTAGCCCTAATCCAATTAGGGTTTAACCAAATCATGAATCAATTGGGTTCAATCTATACTAGTCCTAATCCAATTAGAACTTGAGTGAACCATGACTCAATTGAACTCTTCAATCCTAACCCAATTAGGAGTCATGTTGATTCATTAGATTAAAAATTAATTAGGACTTAAGAAACCCTAATCAAATTAGGACTTATTTAATTTTAGTCCTAATCCAATTAGGACTCTAATTTGAATCCGAAGTCCTAATCCGATTAGGACTCTAGGAATCCTACTCCAAGTAGGAATCCAATTTTAATTCAAAACTCCTAATCTAATTAGAATTATAGGAATCCTATTCCAAGTAGGAATCCGAGTCCTACTCCAACTAGGATTCCCAGTCCTAATCCAATTAGGACTCTAGGAATCCTACTCGAAGTAGGATTTGTGTTTAAGTCCAATTAATTAATTCCCTTTGTTCCTTCTTCAATTGAATATCAATCTAATTGATTACTTGTGATTCCTAATCACGATTCAACCATCGGATCGGTCAATACTTCTAGTGTGTGTGACCCCATAGGTTCTACTCTGACTGGTAGTGAGATATATTATGATCTCTATCACAATATCATTGAAAACTCGTTTCAATGGATTGGAACGATTCCAACTCTACTCATTAAGATTTATCGATCATCGAGATAATCCCTGTGAGTCCCACCATCCACCAGTGATACCTAGCAGCATGTAGTGGCTACCCAGTAGAATAGAATGTGTTGGAAACCCGCCCATGCCGCTGATATTTCAAAAAAAAATCAGATGGCAGCGGAAGAGGCATGTGCGGGATCGACGTTCATCGCATGAACATTGTTTTATGAACCGTTCATAGTTAGGCAAGAATTAAAAACTTTTAAATACATTAGAAGATCAGATCTTCACCTTGTGCGGGTAGATGATCACCGCAAACTGAAGTTCGTGGTCTAGGATGAAGGTTCGCTTGAAGTCGTTCAAGTGTCCGGCCTCTACGGGTATCCACACGAAGCAGTGATCCGATCAAAGCTCTCTAGTCTTCCCGGGGTGTTAGCTCCCTTGCAAAGACTTCTTTTGATGGCTGATTTCCTCTCTTTCAATCAACCCTTGATTGTGCTTGAGAGGAGGAAGAAGAAGGATGAAGAAGAGGAAGAAGAAGAATCCCCACGCAGCCTTCTTTTCTTCCCTGCGTTGGAACCAAGGAAGGAGGCCAAGGAGAGGTGCACGCCTCTTCTTCTTTTCCCTTTGCCGATGGCGGCTGAACCAAGGAAGGGAGAGGGGTGGCCACGGATTGGAAGAGGAGAGGGAGAGCTCTAGTAGGGCGCCGGCCCCCTTTGCCCCTTTTTATAACCATCTAGGGCTCCTACAATCTAGGAGCCCTAGAGTAATTACCTTTCTCTTCTCCCTTCTCCACATGGAAAAGGGAGGGGCATATTCCCCTCCTCATGGTTAACCCTAATCCACATTAAGTAGGGTTTGAAATGCCCTAATGTGGTCAAGCCCTAATCCAATTAGGCTTAGCCCAAGGGTGAACCAATTAGGATCCAATCTAGGTAAGTCCTAATCCAATTAGAACTTAAATCAATTTTGACTCAATTGAACTCTTCAATCCTAATCCAATTAGGAGTCTTATTGATTCATTAGATTAATAATTAATTGTGACTTAAGAAACCCTAATCCAAATTAGGACATATTTAATTTTAGTCCTAATCCAATTAGGACTCTATTTGAATCCGAAGTCCTAATCCGATTAGGACTCTAGGAATCCTACTCCAAGTAGGAATCCAATTTTGATTCAAAACTCCTAATCTCATTAGGATTGCAGGAATCCTATTCCAAGTAGGAATCCCAGTCCTACTCCAACTAGAATTTTCAGTCCTAATCCAATTAGGACTCTAGGAATCCTACCCGAAGTAGGACTCTTGTTTTAAGTCCAATTAATTAATTCCCTTTGTTCCTTCTTCAACTTCTTATCAATCAAATTGATTACTTGTGATTCATAATCACTTTTCAACCATCGGATCGGTCAATACTTCTAGTGTGTGTGACCCCATAGGTTCTACTCTGACTGGTAGTGAGATATATTATGATCTCTATCACAATATCATTGAAAACTCCTTTCAATGGGTTGGAACGATTCCAACTCAACTCATTAGGGTTTATCGATCATCAAGATAATCCCTATGAGTCCCACCATCCACCAGTGACACCTAGCAGCATGTAGTGGCTACCCAGTAGAATAGAAAGATGAACCTCTAGGTGCAGTTAACGTGTGATACAGTCCTACTATCGTGAATCCCTACAAGACGGAGGTCATGGACAACTCGTCAAACCCCATCGTCTGTCATATGTCAAGATTTATTTGACTTGAGTTCGATAGTGGAAAACTCTTTTTCCACTTTATATTACTGCCCTGGCCAAGGTCTTAGAACTCAGTCTAACAAATCACATAGGATCACTCCTCTTCTATCAAGGTCGATAGATTCCTTGTAGGTGCATACCCTACTCCTACAGTGAACCTACTGCAGCCAATCTACACTGCATGGACCCATATGGCTAGAGACCATGTATGTGTGCAGTCAACCTACAATAACCTCACTGTGAGTAGCCGAAGCACCGCAGGTCAAAGGACCAGTCACACTACTGCAACATCAAGCAAGTTACTGACGAGTGGATAGACATCCAAGTGACTTCTTGTCTTGGTCACGCTCAGTTCCCTTATTCTCTAACAAGCACCTGCACTATCACTTCAGTGTCCCTACACTGTGGACTCAAGTCTCATCCATCTAGAAGGAAAGTGATCTGTGCACTGATCGGATCGATCACCGTCCTCGTGATGATCCATTGATCAGGAGCATTTAGAAATTAATCACCAATGATACATGGCTTAAATTCTCAACTCTTGAGAATATGCATCATCATCTTATTAATTTCTTGAACGATTCATAGACACATAAATAATATGAATGAAAAGATGCCTTTTATTTATTCAATAATAAATAGTCAAGTACAAAATTATGTCCCTAGAATTAATAATGTGTCAGCCAGATTGGCTTCTAGGGCATACATCTAACAATCTCCCACTTGCACTAAAGCCAATCAGTCATATATCTAAGCCCCATCTTCTCAAGGTGGGCTTCAGTCTTTTGCTGACTTAGCTGCTTAGTGAACGGGTCTGCCACGTTATCCGCGGAGTCTACTCTCTGCACCTCTACATATTTCTTCTCAACATAGTCGCGTATGAGATGGAAGCGCCGCTCTATATGCTTAGACTTCTGATGAGACCTTGGCTCCTTAGCAAGGGCTATGGCGCCATTATTATCGCAGTAGAGTGTTATGGCATCTGATGTCATCACGTCCAACTCTGCAATGAATTTCTTGAACCAGAAGCCTTCCTTAGCAGCTTCAGAGGCGGCGATGTATTCAGCTTCCATAGTAGAATCAGCAATGATCGGTTGTTTAGAACTCTTCCAATTTACCGTACCACCATTGCACAAGAACACATATCCAGATGTTGACTTCCTGTCATCGACATCAGTCATGAAGTCTGAATCTGTGTACCCTTCTACCTTTAACTCTGATGATCCTCCAAAAACTAAGAATAAATCTTTAGTTCTTCTCAAGTACCTAAGAATATTCTTCACAGCTGTCTAGTGTTCTTCACCTGGATTCGACTGATATCTGCTTGTGACACTCACAGCAAGAGTTATATCAGGTCGTGTACACAGCATGGCATACATGAGGCTTCCTATTGCCGATGCATAGGGAATCTTGCTCATGCGTTGAATCTCTTTAGATGTGTTGGGGCACATCTTCTTGGAGAGATGAATTCCATGCCTAAGGGGTAAGAGACCCCTCTTGAAGTTTTCCATGCTGAACCTCTTCAGCACCTCCTCTATGTACATTTTCTGTGAAAGGCCAAGCATCCTTTTAGATCTATCTCTATAGACCTTTATTCTCAAAATATAGGATGCTTCCCCAAGGTCTTTCATGGAGAATTCTTTTGACAACCAGACCCTGACCGAGGTTAGTATGGGAATATCATTCCCAATCAGGAGAATGTCATCTACGTACAGTACGAGAAAAACGACAGCACTCCCACTAACCTTTTTGTAAACACACGGTTCCTCTTCGTTTTTGATGAAATCAAACATTTTGATTGCGTCATCGAAACGAGTGTTCCAACTCCGAGATGCTTGCTTTAGTCCATAGATGGACCTTTGCAGTTTGCAGACCTTGTGATCTCCATCACTGGAAGTGAAACCCAAAGGCTGTTCCATATAGATATCTTCATTAAGATATCCATTCAGAAAAGCAGTTTTCACATCCATCTGCCAGATTTCATAATCATGAAATGCTGCAATGGCAAGCAATGTTCGGATGGATTTTAGCATGGCTACAGGTGAAAAGGTCGCCTGATAGTCAATGCTTTCGCGCTGACTATACCCTTTCGCCACAAGCCTTGCCTTATAGGTCTCTACCTCTCCATCCGAACCTATCTTCCTTTTGTAGATCCATTTGCATCCAATAGGTACAATACCTTCTGATGGGTCTACTAAGGTCCAGACTTGGTTGGAATGCATAGAGTCTAACTCTGACTTCATGGCTTCCAGCCATTTCTCGGAATCGATATCAGATATCGCCTCGTTGTAGGTTTTGGGATCCTGTATGTGATCCCTATCTCCCACTAGGAACATTTTTTCGGTATCCTCTTCTAGTATACCTAAGTATCTATCGGGAGGATGGGAGACCCTACTAGATCTACGAGGTGGTCGAGGGACATCGTGTACTGGCTCTGTATGAATGGGTTCAATAGGATCCATGACTCGTTGCTTTTCAGAGACTTTCTCTTCAAGCTCAATTTTCCTCCCTACTGCCTCTATCAAGGATAAACTGATTTTCCAAGAATATGGCATGACGGCTCACAAACACATTGTGATCCTCTAAGACGTAAAAATTGTATCCTAATGACTCTTTAGGATATCCTATAAAACGAGCACTTATGGTCCTAGCCTCTAGTTTATCCGCCTGTAGTCTCTTGACGTGGGCCGGACATCCCCAAATCTTGAGATGACCAAGACTTGGTTTCTTACCATGCCATATCTCATACGGTGTGGTAGGAACTAATTTAGAAGGAACTCTATTCAATAAATAAATCGCTATGAGTAAGGCATCTCCCCAAAGGAACATAGGTAAATCAGTGAAGCTCATCATGGACCTGACCATATCCAATAGGGTCCGATTCCTCCTCTCTGACACCCCGTTGAGTTGAGGTGTACCCGGAGGTGTCCATTGTGAGACTATGCCATTTTTCTTTGAGATAGTCCCAGAATTTCCCACTAAGGTATTCTCCTCCTCGATCTGATCGAAGAACCTTAAGAGATTTTTCGGTTTGTTTTTCTACTTCATTCTTGAACTCTTTGAACTTTTCAAAGATTCAGACTTGTGTCTCATAAGATACACATACCCATATCGTGAATAATCATCGGTAAAGGTAATGAAGTAAGAATAACGTCCCCTGGCTGGCACATCGAATGGGCCACATACATCTGTATGTACTAGGGTAAGTATTTCAGTGGTCCTCTCCCCATGTCCTACAAAGGGCAATCTAGCCATTTTTTTTTGAAGACAGGACTCGCAAACTGGATATGACTCGGAAGTCAATGAGCCGAGAAGCCCATCTTTATCCATTTTGTTCATCCTATCCTCTCCAATATGGCCAAGTCTGAGGTGCCACAAATATCTTTGGTTTATCTCATCTCTGAATCTTTTGGATCCTTTGGCATTCACTACTTGCTCAGACACATTTATAGATACATCCATATGCAAATGATAGAGACTGTCAATCATAAAACCACGTGCGACTATTTTATTTCTTAAATAAATAGAACAGCAGTCTTTGTCAAATGTAAAAACATGACCTTCCTGTGCTAGACATGAAACAGAAATCAAATTTCTGCTAGCAACAGGTACATAATAACAGTCTCTAAGTAATAAACTAAAACCAGACGGTAGTCGCAGATGGTAGGTGCCCACAGCTACAGCAGCAACTTTTGCCCCGTTGCCAACCCGAAGGGTTACCGCACCTTCCGCCAGCCTTCTACTTTCCTTTAGACCCTGCATGGTAGTGCATAGATGAGCACTAGAACCAGAATCTATAACCCAACTAGAAGTAGAAGAAACCGTTAGATTAGTTTTAATTATGAGCAAGTCAATACCTTCTGAAGGTGTGTCACCTTTCTTGTTCTTCAGGCTCTCGAGGTATGAAGGACAGTTTCTCTTCCAGTGGCCTTCGACATTGCAGTGGAAACATTTTCCTTTGTCGTTAGCCTTTTTCTTTTGAACTTCCTTCTTTGGCTTCTTGTCTTTTTTCTGCTTCTTAGCAGGCTTCTTTTTCTTCCAAGTAGACTTTCTCTTGGAACAGAAGTCAACTCAGCAGCAAGGACATTGCCCCTTGAACCTTTCAAGGCTCCCTCAGCAGTTACCAACATGTTTATGAGTTCAGTCTTAGTGCATTCAATTTTATTCATGTGGTAGTTTACTATAAACTGACCAAATGAATCAGGAAGTGACTGTAGGATCAAATCCACTTGCAATTCCTTGTGCATGTTCATTCCGAGCTTCTCAAGCTCCTCTAGGTCCTTGATCATAGTCAGACCATGATCATGGACAGACTGCCCCTCGCGCATCTTTGTCTTGAAGAGCCTCTTGGACACTTCAAAACGAGCTGTGCGACTCTGCTCACCATACAACTCTTGCAGGTGTGCTAGTATGTCCCTAGCAGTCTTCATATTTTCATGCTGGCATTGGAGTTCATTTGACATGGATGCCATCATATAGCATTTTACTCTAATGTCATCATCCAACCACTTTTTATGCATCTCACGCTGAACATCAGTAGGACGTGTTGGTAGTGTGGGGATATCTGAATCGAGTATGTAGCCTATTTTCTCACAGTCCAAAACAATTTTGAGGTTTCTAAGCCAGTCTTTGTAATTGGTTCCGGTCAGTCGGTTGGTCTCAAGAATACGGGTCAAAGGGTTTGAAGCTGACATTGTATCTGCAGAGAGTAAAGATTCTAGTTAGACTTTTGTACTTGATCCTAATCTGTTCTAAGGTCTTTTAGAACAAATGTAACTCCCACTATTTTCTCGAATTCCTCACACTCCCCTGGTAGGAAAACGGAAATCCTACACGACTAGGGTTTCTAGTGGGTACTGCGGTCCCACCGATCTACATGGCACCTCACCTAACAGTTATTGGTGACACATAGATGGATGAGTGTACAACTCTTGTACAATGCTTCTCAAGCATGTTGCAGTGTAACTTGGTCTCTAAGCCATGAAAACCTCACCTAACAGTTATTGGTCCCATTTCTTAGTTAAGTCAGACCCACTGTACAACCGTAGGAATAAAGTCGTCATTGGGTCCTCACCTAACAGTTATTGGTGCCCAACCCCACCTTTACCCTACAACATCTCATGTCTATAGAGAGGTCCAGCCCCCCGATGCAACTTGACCACTGTGTCCAGCCGAGACAAATCAACATCAGAAAGGCTTTAGCAGCTCTACTACAGTGGAAGACCTATTGACTTAATATTGGTTAATCAGCTCTTAGTGTTTGCAACTTGAGCCCTTCATAAGAGGTAATCGAACAATTGGCCAGGTAAGCAGGTGGGAGGCTCCCCTTACTCAGAGAGTAAGGTCCTAATTAAGTAACCGCCTTTCATGCTTTCCTAGACACCAATTAGATCAATTAATCTAATATGACTTGCTCATGTCGGTTCACTCTCGACTTGATTGAGGAGGTTTTAATTTAGGTCTCAATTGGGTTTGCTACATCACATGTAAACCTATCTACCCGACTCACATTCACATCACATGCAAATGGCGCATTGCAGGCATTTATAATCGCAGCAATAATTAAAGCTAAACTTTAAATCGGTGATGATCATGGATTCTAGTTAGGTCGTATTATAAGCACATGCACGTCAATCGATCAACTGGTCTTCAACTCTTGAATAGGTTCCAAGCCTCCTTGACTCGATCCTTGACCAACTCTTGATCCAATCGCCATCAACCGCTTAGACCCCTGATCATCTCATGCATCATCTTCGACTTGATCGTTGACGTACATCACATCACAGAAATACAACTAGATATAAAATAAAAATAAAAATAAATTACATCTCCCTTTTAGGAGGCACGCAGGCCTCTCAAAACATCAAATAAGATGCATGCAAGCATCTGAAAAATTACATGACATCGCAGATCACATCGCAGGTCATTACATTTGATACCAAAAGAGTTTGAATCCTATGATCATCACCATATGCAACAATTATAATTTTCAGATCTGATAATTAATTGATTATCTCATGACATAGGTTGCTGATCATGCTAATCATGATTCTATACTTTGTAATCACATTAACAATGCTATTAGAATCATCCTTTTATCATATAAAAATCAGCATGTAAAAATCAGCACCCTAGAAAAATTCTGCATGCAGAAAATTTTCAGCATGCATGATCATTCAATTTTCAGATCTAATAAGCCTACTTATAATTAATTCTTACCTTAAACTACGAAGCCTAGGCTCTGATAACACTGTTGGGAACCCGCCCATGCCGCTGATATTTCAAAAAAAAATCAGATGGCAGCGGAAGAGGCATGTGCGGGATCGACGTTCATCGCATGAACATTGTTTTATGAACCGTTCGTAGTTAGGCAAGAATTAAAAACTTTTAAATACATTAGAAGATCAGATCTTCACCTTGTGCGGATAGATGATCACCGCAAACTGAAGTTCGTGGTCTAGGATGAAGGTTCGCTTGAAGCCGTTCAAGTGTCCGGCCTCTACGGGTATCCACACGAAGCAGTGATCCGATCAAAGCTCTCTAGTCTTCCCGGGGTGCTAGCTCCCTTGCAAAGACTTCTTTTGATGGCTGATTTCCTCTCTTTCAATCAACCCTTGATTGTGCTTGAGAGGAGGAAGAAGAAGGATGAAGAAGAGGAAGAAGAAGAATCCCCACGCAGCCTTCTTTTCTTCCCTGCGTTGGAACCAAGGAAGGAGGCCAAGGAGAGGTGCACGCCTCTTCTTCTTTTCCCCTTGCTGATGGCGGCTGAACCAAGGAAGGGAGAGGGGTGGCCACGGATTGGAAGAGGAGAGGGAGAGCTCTTGTAGGGCGCCGGCCCCCTTTGCCCCTTTTTATAACCATCTAGGGCTCCTACAATCTAGGAGCCCTAGAGTAATTACCTTTCTCTTCTCCCTTCTCCACATGGAAAAGGGAGGGGCATATTCCCCTCCTCATGGTTAACCCTAATCCACATCAAGTAGGGTTTGAAATGCCCTAATGTGGTCAAGCCCTAATCCAATTAGGCTTAGCCCAAGGGTGAACCAATTAGGATCCAATCTAGGTAAGTCCTAATCCAATTAGAACTTAAATCAATTTTGACTCAATTGAACTCTTCAATCCTAATCCAATTAGGAGTCTTATTGATTCATTAGATTAATAATTAATTGTGACTTAAGAAACCCTAATCCAAATTAGGACATATTTAATTTTAGTCCTAATCCAATTAGGACTCTATTTGAATCCGAAGTCCTAATCCGATTAGGACTCTAGGAATCCTACTCCAAGTAGGAATCCAATTTTGATTCAAAACTCCTAATCTCATTAGGATTGCAGGAATCCTATTCCAAGTAGGAATCCCAGTCCTACTCCAACTAGGATTCCCAGTCCTAATCCAATTAGGACTCTAGGAATCCTACCCGAAGTAGGACTCTTGTTTTAAGTCCAATTAATTAATTCCCTTTGTTGAAAGAGTAGATGCCCTACAAGCCAATCGCAATATGTATTGCGAAGGGTTTTTCTTTTGATTTGTCCAAATTATGTACATGACATTTAAATATGAATAAAGGCATTATATTTTATCATATGCTGTTGATTATATTTATGATAAACTCCTTAGATTAGGGCAATGGTTTTAAGACTATGATGAGATCATACTAGTGAGACTTAAAATCCTAAAATCCTAATCTTAAATATTCCCAGTCATTGGTATATTGAGTCGGGGATCAATGATTACCGGAAAGACTGGCATGTCTTATGTATGCTCGATGCAGAGGATGATTGATCTCACAATCATTTGTGTGGAGACACTAATACAAAGATATGGGTGCTCATTAGAAGAATGAGTTCACTGAATTGACCTACAAAGAGAAATCTTATGAAGTCTTACTTACATGTCAAAAGATGATTCTCTTAGTGGGAGTTGTGCAACTGATCCTTTGACCTGAGATCACCATGGTATCTTGTGCACATGAACCTATGTTTTGGTTTACACTCATTCATGACAATAAGTTATGTACGAGGTCTTCTGGATATGGTGGATTGTGTACGAAGATTATGAGTAGGTCAACAAGGAATTAATCACTTCTAGTAAGAGAAGATAGCATCCTATTTATTCTAATCATATGATAATTCAGGAAGCCTTTGATCAAAGCAGAATGAAAATTAGAAAGAGTTTCTAATGTTTCATTATTTGAATTATCATTAAAAGATTGAGAAAAATATGAATATGAAATTGAGTTTGACATATATTCATACTCATATACATATTTGGGATGCAGTTTGATTAAAGGATTGAATTGCATGGTAACTTGCCACTGAAGGGTATTTTTGGTATTTCCACCAAATTCCATATTTTTCGGGTAGACATGACACGTTGCTAGACGTCAATCTTGTCTTATAGGTTTGATCGAATTAAAGAGTTTAATTCGATCACCAATTAGAAAGGATTCTAATTGTTAAGTTCGGGTTCGCGCAGTTTGGACTTAAATCGATTAGAAGAGTTCTAATCAAGTTGGGTCAACTCGCACTCACACCTATTGCTGGCTAAGTATGGAACCCAATGGGTCACACACAAGAAAACTTATCAAGGGTCTAATTGGATTAGATCATGTTTGCAAGATAAACATCCTAGCAGGTGTTGCAAACCTTAGCTCCTGATTCGAACTGGATTCGAATCTGATTTGAATTGGATTCGAATCTGATTCTTAATTGATCTAATTTGATTAGATCATATTCTAATATGGGTTAGCCAAGAGTTGGCACCTAAATTGGCTTGATTTGAGTCTAATTGGATTAGATTTGATAAAACATTTAATTTTGACCGTTGGATCAACATTTGGATGAAGAGAAGGATCAAATGGATGGCGCCATGGATTAGAGCCATTAGATCTTCATCATGGGATGATGGGAGATCATGATCTCGTGATGGACTTGTGATATTGACTTAGTCAACATCAGATGGCGTGAGAAAGAAGGGAATACGGTGAATTTAGAATGGCGCCTCATGAAGAAGTGCCACTTGGATTGGATAAAGATGACACGTCATCATATCCTAACTACTTTCCCTTCAACCGCATCATTCTCTCTCTCCTTCTTTCTTATGGCGCCACCAATAAGGGCCTTTGGATCATCATCTAGCCTTGATCAATGGTTGAGAATGCTCCCTATTTTTCATGCGTGAGAAGAAATGAAGAGAGGCATGAGTACGGTGGATTTCATGAAGAGATGCTTAGGGAATGGATAAGGATGAAGCGCCATATCATAAGCACTTCATCTTATCCTAACTACTTCTGTTATGCCCTCTCATCAAATGACACATCCCTTGATCTCACGCCCCTCTTCATGCATGAATGGATGGCTACAATGCATCCGTACGCCATCTATAAATAGGGAATGCTCCCGGTGTTTTCAAATCATCGGAAATCAATCCAACTCTCTCTCTCTCATATCCCTTCTTTCTTACATTAGTTTCTTTCTTTCTAACATTGCTTCTAGTGTGTCCTAAGCCAAGACAAGGTGGTCTTCATTAGGACAAAAGGATTAGAAGTGATTTTAGAAGGCTAAAGAAAAATAGAAAGGAAGGAAAGCAAGCCGTTAGAGTTCTTTAGAAGAATTCTGCATTAAGGATCAAAAGTCTTTGGAGCTAAAGTCTTGATCAAGTTTTCGTGTGGATCACCATTGGAGGGCGGACACTTGGACGCCTCGTAGAGATTGTACACTTTGGATTAGCGTTTGAGGTATTCTACTAATTCTGCATTTATTTTATATTATTTGACTGTAATCATTAAGGTGATCTAGGCTTAAAAGGGTTTCATGCATAGGGACTTTATTAAGAAAATTTTAAAATCCCTAGCTTCCGCTGCCCATTATGACATGCTAGAACCCTTCATTTGTTCCTTCTTCAACTTCTTATCAATCAAATTGATTACTTGTGATTCATAATCACTTTTGAACCATCGGATCGGTCAATACTTCTAGTGTGTGTGACCCCATAGGTTCTACTGACTGGTAGTGAGATATATTATGATCTCTATCACAATATCATTGAAAACTCCTTTCAATGGGTTGGAACGATTCCAACTCAACTCATTAGGGTTTATCGATCATCAAGATAATCCCTATGAGTCCCACCATCCACCAGTGACACCTAGCAGCATGTAGTGGCTACCCAGTAGAATAGAAAGATGAACCTCTAGGTGCAGTTAACGTGTGATACAGTCCTACTATCGTGGATCCCTACAAGACGGAGGTCATGGACAACTCGTCAAACCCCATCGTCTGTCATATGTCAAGATTTATTTGACTTGAGTTCGATAGTGGAAAACTCTTTTTCCACTTTATATTACTGCCCTGGCCAAGGTCTTAGAACTCAGTCTAACAAATCACATAGGATCACTCCTCTTCTATCAAGGTCGATAGATTCCTTGTAGGTGCATACCCTACTCCTACAGTGAACCTACTGCAGCCAATCTACACTGCATGGACCCATATGGCTAGAGACCATGTATGTGTGCAGTCAAACTACAATAACCTCACTGTGAGTAGCCGAAGCACCGCAGGTCAAAGGACCAGTCACACTACTGCAACATCAAGTAAGTCACTGACGAGTAGATAGACATCCAAGTGACTTCTTGTCTTGGTCACGCTCAGTTCCCTTGTTCTCTAACAAGCACCTGCACTATCACTTCAGTGTCCCTACACTGTGGACTCAAGTCTTATCCATCCAGAAGGAAAGTGATCTGTGCACTGATCGGATCGATCACCGTCCTCGTGATGATCCATTGATCAGGAGCATTTAGAAATTAATCACCAATGATACATGGCTTAAATTCTCAACTCTTGAGAATATGCATCATCATCTTATTAATTTCTTGGACGATTCATAGACACATAAATAATATGAATGAAAAGATGCCTTTTATTTATTCAATAATAAATAGTCAAGTACAAAATTATGTCCCTAGAATTAATAATGTGTCAGCCAGATTGGCTTCTAGGGCATACATCTAACAGAATGATGAACCTCTAGGTGCAGTTATCATGTGATACAGTCCTACTATCGTGGATCCCTACAGGACGGAGGTCATGGATAACTCGTCAAACCCCTTCGTCTGTTATATGTCAAGATTTATTCGACTCGAGTTCGTTAGTGGAAAACTCTTTCTCCACTTTATATTACTGCCCTGGCCAAGGTCTTAGAACTCAGTCTAACAAATCACATAGGATCACTCCTCTTCTATCAAGGTCGATAGATTCCATGTGAGTGCATACCCTACTCCTACAGTGAACTTACTGCAGCCAATCTACACTACAAGGACCCATATGACTAGAGACCATGTATACGTGTAGTCAAACTACAATAACCTCACTATGAGTGGCTGAAGCACCGTAGGTCAAAGGACCAGTCATACTACTGCAACATCAAGCAAGTCACTGATGAATGGATAGACATCCAAGTGACTTCTTATCTTGGTCACGCTCAGTACCCTTGTTCTCTAACAAGCACCTGCACTATCACATTAGTGTCCCTACACTGTGGACTCAAGTCTCGTCCATCCAGAAGGAAAGTGATCTGTGCACTGATCGGATCGATCACCATCCTCGTGATGATCCATTGATTAGGAGCATTTAGAAATTAATCACCAATGATACATGGCTCAAATTCTCAACTCTTGAGAATATGCATCATCATCTTATTAATTTCTTGGACGATTCATAGACACATAAATCATATGAATGAAAAGATGCCTTTTATTTATTCAATAATAAATAGTCAAGTACAAAATTATGTCCCCAGAATTAACAATGTGTCAGTCAGATTGGCTTCTAGGGCATACATCTAACAATTGTATTCACTGATCATTCTGCTCTTCGGTACCTCCTTTCAAAGAAGGACACCAAGCCTCGTCTAATTCGATGGATCCTGTTGTTACAGGAATTTAATCTAGAAATTTGTGATAAGAAAGGCACCACAAATGTTGTAGCAGACCACTTGTCTAGAATCCTTCTCGAGCCTTCTCATAGCACTTCCCCACTTCATGACTCCTTTCCAGATGAACAATTGTTTGAAGTGCAATAAGAAAAAATACCATGGTTTGCCAACGTAGTAAACTATCTTGCCATAGGACATATTCCCGATCATTGGTTCAAACAGGACAAGGATCGATTCTTTTCGCAAGTTAAGTTCTACTTTTAGGATGACCCCGATCTGTTCAAGTACTGTCCTGATCAAGTAATCCGTCGATGTGTGCTTGAATGTGAATTTCAGAGTATTCTTGATTTTTGTCATACCCAAGCCTGTGGAGGACATTTTGGAGGTAGAAAAACTGCAGCTAAAGTCTTACAAAGTGGATTCTATTGGCCCTCCTTGTTCAAAGATGCTCACAATTTTTGTCGGACTTGTGAGCGATGCCAGCGAATGGGTACAATCATCCGTAGAGATATGATGCCACTCAATCGCATTTTAATTATAGAAATTTTTGATGTCTGGGGTATTGACTTTATGGGTCCTTTTCCACTTTCTTTTGGTTTTGAGTACATTTTTGTCGGGGTTGACTATGTCTCGAAGTGGGTAGAAGCAGTTGCCACTAGGACTAACAATCATAAGGTTGTGGTTACGTTCTTACAAACGAACATATTTAGTCGCTTTGGCACACCCCGAGCTATCATTAGTGATGGGGGATCACATTTCTGCAACCGATCTTTTGAAGCTTTGGTTCGCAAGTATTCCATCACCCACAAAGTTGCCACCCCGTACCATCCCCAAACAAGCGGACAAGTTGAAGTTTCCAATAGGGAGATAAAACATATCTTAGAGAAAACAATACGCCCTGATAGAAAAGATCGGTCTCAAAGGTTAAACGATTCTCTCTGGGCTTATCGTACTGCCTATAAGACTCCTATTGGCATGTCTCCCTATCGACTGATTTTTGGTAAAGCTTGCCACCTACCGGTAGAACTCGAACATAGAGCTTTTTGGGCCATTAAAAAGTTTAACTTTGATATGGCAGCAGCTGGTTCTACCCGGAAACTTCAACTCAACGAGCTTGAAGAGTTACGCAATGAGGCATATGAAAATGCCAAAATTTACAAGGCAAGGACTAAGACTTTTCATGACAAATACATTAACCGTAAGTCTTTCGAGCCTAATCAGAAGGTTTGGCTATTCAATTCTAAATTGCGTCTCTTCCCTGGTAAACTTCGCTCTAGGTGGGATGGTCCCTTTTTAGTTAGAAAGGTTTTTCCTTATGGTGCAGTAGAAATTCAAGACATCAATGATGGTCGTATCCTGAATGTCAATGATCAAAGATTGAAACCTTACATAGAGTGTGTTGCAGATGGACAGTTGATTGAATCCCTTGATTTGATGGATCCTATTTATCGGGATAATTAAGGATGCACTGCGTCTGACTGAAGACGTTAAACTTAGCGCTTGTTGGGAGGCAACCCAATTTTCGTAGGTCATTTTTGCATTGCATTTTCTTAGCAGGAGTCCTCATATTACTGATGCAGCTAAGGTAACATGCTTCTATACTCCATATGCATCATATTTTCATCCCAAATTAAAAAATATTTAAAAAAATAAAAATCATAATATAATATCTCAAAAAAAAACAAACATTGAGGACAATGTCTGATCTAGGTTGGGGGGTATAGGATTCGAATTTTTGAAGAATTTTTTCACATTTTCGTATTTTTAAATAAGTTTATCTCAAAAAAAAACCTAATTTCTATGCCTTAATGCTGAAATGATAAACATACAAAGTATATAAAAACTAAAAAAGCCCAATAACTAGTCAGGAGTAAGTCAATTTGAGTTCTTTTTATTAAAAGTTCTTTTAGCCAGTTGTAAGATAATTCTTACTTTGGAATTTCACAACACACATGGCCTACACTTCTAAGGGTTAGGTTCAACATTATGTTGTTAAGTCTGGTAGCAACCTTGAGTCCTGATGAATCATACTTATCTAATTCACTTTTATCTTTAAAAAAAAAAGAAGAAAAAAAAAGAAGAAGAGTGAATTTAGTCAGGTACATCGAAAAGGGCTACCTATTGTCAAAGGTCAGCGGGCTTGTGATGATGAACCCAAGCATAGGTCCGTAGGGGAGTCTTGATGCCCAACACCTTATGCCATCTAGTGTGGGAGTGTTAACTGAATGCTCGTTACATGGAGGAATCATTACAAGAGTAAAAGTGCGTAATTTATAAATACAAAAAAAAGAGAGAAAAAGAAAAAAAAATAATATTGACCTTGAAACAGACGATAGTGCAAAAGCCGTCGTTGTAAAAATTCGGGTAAACTGGAATATTATAGATAAAGCCCATGAGGTATTAAAGTAAACATCCACAACTCTCGGAATTCTGCAAGATAGGATGATTTTGAATCAGTGATTAGGTTTTATCTGACCAATTCTTGGAAACTACCAGCTTTAGCAGTATTTTAGAAAATCTAAAGCCTTAGCTTGTGTATGGTCCAGATATCACCGAGCACCCAAGTATAAATTAGCCTTACAATTCCCTAACAGAAACTTAATGACCTCAACTTAAGTTGCGTACTGACCTAGGATTTGGGCTGACTTAGTTATTAAAACTTTGTGTGCTTTTAAAATTCTTGACACTTATGCATTTGAAATTAGATTTTCTAAAACAATAAACTCTTTGGGTAGAGACAACAGTTTGTGGGTATCTGAACCGGAAACCCTCAGGAGACAAAACTCGTCCACTAGGGCCACCTAGGGGTTTAAAGCCTTATTGCATACGGTAAATGTAATCGCGATTCCTGCGAAAGTGAGTTAGTTTTTTTTATTATTTTATTTTGCTCGAGGACTAGCAAAATATAGATTGGGGGGTGTGATAAGTGCTAAATAATGCATAAACTAATATCTTATTTATAGCACTTATCATTATTTTAATTCAAATATTTTATAAATTCAACTAAAAAATTGTGTTACCTTCACCATTGCATTTTAATAAATTATTAAAGATAATTCAAGTTTTACTTATTTACTGATTGAGTCTAATGTATGCAGGTTGAGTCAAGTTCATTAAGAATTATTCTTGGACCTAAACCACATGCATCCCGCAAATCAAGACCTTCTGATTCAGTCACCTAATTTTCTTTCCACATGATCCAATTCTCCTATTTTAATCTCAAAAACAATAAAATCCCTTCAATTATTTGTCTCTCAGATCTCAAAGCATATCAGCATATTTGCACGAATCCCAAAGCTCCATCCACTCCTCCACTTTTCTCTACCAAACAACCCGCTCTCATCCTAGCTTCGAACTTTATTCTCCCGAGTCCCAAACTTCATCATCTCCCAACCGTATCACTCTTATCTTCTCCACATTCCAACGCCTCCCCATCGTATCTTCATCACGAGTTCATCCACAACGTCCCAGCCATCAAATATTCTTCCGATTATCACCCACGGATAAGGTCCAAGCTTTTCAACCTCATCTCCTCCGCGGATCCGATCTTCCTCCCAGCCGTTCTCGAGCCTTCAGCCAAGTCCAACTTCCTCTACTCCAAAACAAAATCTCTGGCATCATCTTGGATAAATCTATGCTTCAGAACAGAGCCACGTCTTCCGCAGTCCAAAGATCTCCTTCGGATCAGCTTCATCCCGAATTCCATGGATTAACAGCTTCAAACTTCATCCTATTCTCAAGCAATCCTCCCATGTCGTGGCTTCCAATCCTTTCTCCTAGCAGAACAGAATTCATCCGCATCCAGCTGCCCATTGGTGGACGAGTCTCCTGCTCCCAGCCGAATCAAGCCACGTCGTCATTTCCCAGCCGAGATCCCATGATTCGTGATGAACCCTTCCGCATTCAAAGCCCCAACGCATCTCCCCTTCATTCCGTTCAGCATCTATCAAATCCTAGCATTCGGATGAATCCCCTGCATTCCGGAACCAAGTTTTCTTTGCATTCAGCCGAGATCCCAACATCCCAGCTCCACATCACAGCCATATCCCTCCTGCGAATCAAGCAAGTTTCTTTCGCTAGATCCCACGTTCATCCCGTTCGGATTGGAGATAAACTCAAATCACATCTTTCGGCTTGATTCCATGGAGTCATCCTCATCCCGTGAACAACCAAACTATCCTCCCCTGTTTCGGAACCAATCTCAGCCGAATCCAAACTTCTGTGGATTCATCCCAATCCGAGTTCATCCTTATCCCAGCATCTTCTTCTTTCCCACTGCATCCACAACGTCCGGAAAGCAAGCATCCCAAAGGATCAAGCCGACTTCAGCCAACGAATTTCAGCTTCCAGTTCCTTCCGCGTTCGGATACTCCGCGATCATCCAGATCCCGGCTCATCTTCCCAACGGCGGATCAGCTCAATCAACCTTATCCTCCCACCCAGGTGAAGGCTATAAAAGGGAATCGATGCATGAAGATGATGGCATTCGGAGGGAGAGAGCCGGCGGATCTCAAGCTCTTCTCAGGTGACTTCCCACAGAATGCATGAGTGAGAGAAGATTTTTGGTTATTTTGGGAATAACTTCCTATATATATATATATATAAATAAAGAATGAAGTGTTGAGGGAGGAAGAGAGGAAGCCGATCGTGATACAGATGGGAGCCCGCTGCTGTGCCGCTGCTGCCGTCGCCCACGACTCCATGGAAGGCTGATCTCCTCACTAGGGCTGGATGCAGCCCTAACAAAGAGCTAAGGATTTTGTATTTTTGATTTCTATTCTTGGAGTTGTATAAACCTTATTTTGTTCTTAATGAATATTTTATTTCATCACATATTTAATTTCTGTGATTTTAAATATGACGTTTATACAACTATTCTTCATGATCACTAAGTTAATAAAAGATCACCCATGCTTAGGAAAGATGCAGTGTCCTGCCACATTAGTTTAGGGTAGACATTTCATGCCAACCAAAGATGGATGTTTCTAAATTACTTTTGTGAGATTTTTATTTAAATGCTTATTAGGCTTGTAGCCAATTTGCATGTTAATCCAAGAATAAATTAAAATACAATTAATCCTTGTTCCGATGTTAGTGGTGAATTTTTTGCCCTAGGTTCCCTCAAACTGATAACATTTTAATTGCATTTTTTATTAAATTCCTTAGTTTAATTTTTTTCACAAACTCTTCATTTTAAATATTTTTATTTTTTTAAGAAAAATAACTGTACCCCAATCCCTGTGGATCAATACCCGTAATCACTATCCTACTAGATACGTGCTATTGCATGGTCTTTAAAGTTGACTATCACTAACCTGCAAGGATCCTGTTGACCCCCTAATGGATTTTGATGAATACAAAACACTAGAGTATAATTCCCTTTATCTTAACAATTTAATTGAGGATTTCATGTGTTTAATTAAGAATATTGTTAAGAAATGTCTAGGCATGTTCCCATATTTTTCAAGGATTTATTGAAGAATTTTTGAGATGAAGAAAACAGATCAGGGACAGCCGAGACGTCTCCGGTTTGTCCCAGAGATGTCTCCGGCACGAACAGGAAGAATTGGCACGTTTGGAGACGTCCCCGGCACCTGGCGAGGCGTCTTGCAGGTTCGGAGTCGACTCCCGACTCTGCGGAGTCGACTCTCTCAGAGGCGGCAGAAAGGCCGATTTCAAGGGATGCGCGCGAGTCGTCTCCAAAGGACGCGGAGTCGTCCCCGCGAGTAAAAAGCAGACTTCCCGAGTCGTCCCCAGAGAGCGCGGAGTCGACTCTCTCAGGAAATTCCAGAGGATGTGTTTTTTGGTGATAAAACAGCGGAGTCGTCCCCTAGGTAGCGGAGTCGACTCTCTCAGAGAATTCCAGAGGACTTGTTTTTCGGAGATAAAGCAGCGGAGTTGTCCCCGAGGCAGCGGAGTCGTCCCCGAGGCAGTGGAGTCGTCCCCACGCAAAAAGCACAAACATTCCGAGACGTCCCCGTAAAGGGCCGAGGCGACTCTCTCAGAAAAATAGAAAAACAAGCATTCAAACTGTTCATCCTCAGAGTTGCCCCCGTAAAGCACCGAGTCGACTCCCAATATCGTCAAAAGTAAATTCATACAGCCGAGACGTCTCGCGTTGAAGCGGAGACGTCTCCGGAGCGCCTGGGACACGACTGACACACTTTTGCAGGTTTGTTTGAATTTCAAACTTCCATATCTTTGTGTCTAACGGATCTATTTGCTTTTTGGGCTATAAAAGGGAGCTCTTAAGTGCCTTCCAACAACTTCTCACCAACCCAACACAAGATCATTCAAGAGAGAAGAAAGAGAAAGAGGTTCAAGGGAGTTAGAGCTTTCAAGAGAAGAAATCAAGTGCATCCAAGCTTTCCCATCTGATTTCGTGCTCAACTACTCTCTCCCACTCGGCATTCAAAGCTCACATTCAAGCCAACGCGATCCACATCGGAAGAACCACCATTTTCCATGCTTCCAACGGCTAAAAGGGTTCTTCCGGGTTTCATTATTTCTCATTGTTATATTTGCTTCTTAAGAGCTTTCAAATCTTTTGTAAAACATTGATTATTGTGCTTGTTCCAGTCAAGGGACTTGGAACAAGGGATAGGCGTCCCAAGCCTAGGTTAAATTGGGGGATTGTAGGGTTCGTTGTTAGCCCGGTGTAAAACAACGAGTTGGGTAGTGCACTCGCAAAACTACCGTACTGTAATCGTTGATTATAGTAGAAATTCCCAAAGGTGTTTGGGGAGTGGATGTAGGAGCAGTGGAAGCTCCGAACCACTATAAAACCTTGTGTTTGCGATTGACTATTCTTATACCTCTATCTTTACTTTACCACATACACTTGTGTGTTTTATTTTTAATTAGACAAAAAATCTTAAAACACCCAATTCACCCCCCTCTTGGGTGACCATCTCTGGGCAACAAGTGATATCAGAGCGGGTGCTCTGTGTATTTCTTGAAGACCTAACCGTCTTAGCCAAAGATCTAGATGGAAACACCCTTCAACAATGTTCCTGCTGAGGGGCAGGCAACCAATAGACTTCCACTCTTCAATGGGACAAATTATACCTATTGGAAGACTAGAATGAGAATTTTTATTCAAGCACAAGATTATGCCTTGTGGAGGGTTATAATCAAGGGACCACACGAACCATCTCACATGGTTAATGGCATTCAAGTTCCCAAACCTGAGGAGGATTGGGATGAGAATGATAATAGGATGGTTCAACTCAATGCTAGAGCAATGAACTCATTATTCTGTGCTCTAGATGTGAATGAGTTCAATAGAGTTTCCACCTGTAGTTCCGCCAAGGAAATATGGGATAGGCTTGAAGTTACCCACGAGGGTACAAATCAAGTCAAAGAGTCTACAGTGAACATTCTAGTTCACAAATATGACTTATTTAAGATGGAACCCAATGAAACCATCTCATGCATGTTCACACGCTTCACCGATATAATAAATGGTCTAAAGAGTTTGGGTAAATCTTACACTAATCCAGAACTTGTGAGTAAAATTCTCAGGTCCTTGCCGAAAGCATGGGAAGCGAAGGTCACGGCGATCGTAGAAGCCAAAGACCTCAACACATTGGGACTTGAACAACTATTGGGCTCATTGATGACGCATGAGCTCACAATGAAGCAACATGAAGAAGATTTGCCAAAGAAGAAGACAATCGCACTCAAGGCTACTTCGAGTGTGTGTGAAGAAGAAAGTAGTGAGAGTGAAGAAGAAAGCGAATATGAGGACTTGGGTTTAATAGTAAGGAAGTTTAAGAAATTCATGAGAAGAAAGAAACCCTTCCCAAGAAAGAAGTTTGGAGGGAGAAATGATTGGAAAAAGGAAAAAGAAAAGGAAAGAGACCCAATCATATGTTATGATTGCAAGAGACCGGGACACATCCGTTCCGAATGCCCTCAACAGAAGAAGCACTTTGGAAAGAAGAAGAAGAAGGCGTTGAAAGCAACGTGGGATGATAGTGACACATCCTCCTCCGAGGAAGATAAGGAAGAGACCGCCAACTTGTGCTTCATGGCATTCGAAGATGATGAGGTATGTCAAAGCTCAACTACAAATTTTACTTTAGAAGAATTATATGAAGCTTTTCAAGAACTCATGAGTGATTGTAGTATGTTAGGAGCAAAGAATAAAGAATTAAAGGCCTCCAATCAAAAACTAAAGGATGATATTAAAAACCTATTGATTGAGAAGGAGAGCGTTAAAAATGTTAACACCATTGACCTAAAAAATAAAAATTCAAAACTTAGCATTGAAAATGAAACGGCAAAAATACTAATTAAGGAATTAAATCTAAAAGTTAAATCCCTACTCAATAGTAATACCTCACTTGCACAAAATGTTGAATCCCTTAAAAATGATAAGGAAGAATTGGCTAAAGAAAATTTGGTTCTTAAAAATGAGGTACATAAGTACAAACTAATTGTGGAGAAATTTACACAAAGCTCTGAAAAATTAAATCTTATTCTATCCAATCAAAGAGCTATTTTTAATAAAGCCGGATTCGGATATAAAACTAGCAAACAACAAAAGTATCTAAAGAATTTCTTTGTGAAAGCAAAAGATGTCAAAACTGAAAAACCTACATGCTTTCATTGTGGAAAAAGTGGACATAAAGCCTATTCTTGCATTCAAAGAAAGATTCAACCTAACAAGAATTCATTTGTAAAGGGTAAAAACACAACTAAAGTATGGGTGCCTAAGGGAACCAACTACACTAACCAAGAAGGACCCAAGAAAACTTGGGTACCTAAGAGCTTCACATGATTATTTTGCAGGTATGCCTTGCAGCCGGGAGTAAAAAGAGAATGTGGTATCTTGATAGTGGTTGCTCAAGGCATATGACCGGTGACAAGAGTCTCTTCGTCACCTTGAAATCAAAAGAAGGAGGAGTAGTCACATTTGGAGACAATGCTAAAGGTCAAATTATTGGTGTTGGTAAAATCTCCATATCACCCTCCTCATTTATTGACAATGTATTGTTAGTTAATGGACTAAAACATAATTTATTAAGTATAAGTCAATTTTGTGACAAGGGCTTTAAAGTGTCATTCGAATCTTCACTATGCATAATTAGTAGTCCAGTTGACAATGAGATCATACTTACAGGACATAGGCATGGAAATGTTTACATGGTAGATCTTGATGATCTCACCATGAAGGATGGCCAATGTCTTGTAGCCATGGATCCCAAAGTCAATGAGACTAGTTGGTTATGGCATCGTAGGTTAGGGCATGCTAGCATGGATTTAATCTCTAAATTGATTACAAAAGATCTAGTCAAAGGACTACCAAAAATAGACTTTGAAAAGAACAAAATTTGTGCTGCATGTCAATTAGGGAAACAAACGAAAAGCTCTTTCAAGTCTAAGAACATAGTATCAACATCAAAACCCCTAGAACTAATTCACATGGATTTGTTTGGACCCACTAGAACTGCTAGTCTAGGGGGTAAGAAATTTGGTCTTGTAATTGTTGATGATTTTTCACGTTTTACATGGGTTTCATTTCTTGCACACAAAGATGAGTCCTTTCCCGCTTTTATCAAGTTTCATAATAGGGTTTCGAATGAACTCAATCTTAAACTAAAAGCAATTAGGAGTGATCATGGTACCGAGTTTGAAAATCAGCATTTTGAAAAATTTTGTGAAGAAAATGGTATCAATCACAATTTCTCGGCACCTAGGACACCCCAACAAAATGGGGTGGTAGAAAGGAAGAATCGCACACTAGCAGATATGGCTTGTACCATGTTGTGCGAATCGGATCTACCAAAGTACTTTTGGGCTGAAGCAATAAATACTTCATGTCATATTTTAAACCGTGCTTTAGTTAGATCCATCTTAAAGAAAACACCTTATGAGTTGATGAAAAGTAAGAAACCAAATATAAGCTATTTTCATGTTTTCGGTTGTCGCTGCTTTATTTTAAATAATGGAAAGGACAATCTAAGTAAATTTAGTGCTAGATCAGATGAGGGGATCTTCTTAGGTTATTTCTCATCTAGTAGAGCATACAGGGTCTTCAACAAGAGAACTCTCGTTGTTGAAGAATCCATTCATGTTGTTTTTGATGAAGCTAATGAAGATTCTTCTAGAAAAGAAGAAGATGGTGATGCAGGTATACTTGAAGACAGAATGAAGGAATTCTCCATACAAGACAAACAACATGAGGATGAGATCAAAGAAGATTCAATTCAGCAAGGTGAAGAAGATCAACCTCCAACAAGAAATCAAGATCTTCCTAAGGAATGGAGGTATACACATGGTCATCCAGGGGATCTAATCCTTGGTGATCCTTCACAAGGGATAAGGACAAGATCCTCTTTAAGAAACACTAGTAATTATCTTGCATTTGTTTCACAGATAGAACCTAAATCACTAGAAGAAGCCGAAAAAGATGAAAATTGGATAAATGCCATGTAAGAAGAATTAAACCAATTTGAAAGAAATCAAGTTTGGACTCTAATGAAAAGACCCCCTAATGTTTCAATTATAGGCACCAAATGGGTATATAGAAATAAACTAGATGAAGATGGAATAGTAATAAGAAACAAAGCTAGGCTAGTAGCCAAAGGATATAGTCAGGAGGAAGGGATAGATTTTGATGAAACTTTTGCTCCTGTTGCTAGGTTAGAGGCTATTAGACTTCTTTTGGCATATGCATGCTTTATGGATTCCAAACTCTATCAAATGGATGTAAAAAGTGCCTTTTTAAATGGTTATATAATGGAGAAAGTTTATGTAGGACAACCTCCAGGTTTTGAGAACCACTTACATCCAGATTATGTTTTTAAATTGCATAAAGCATTATATGGACTTAAGCAAGCCCCTAGGGCATGGTATGAAAGATTAAGTAATTTCCTAATTGAAAATAAGTTTAAGAGAGGAAATGTAGACAAAACCCTCTTCATTAAAAGAAAAGGGAATGACTTATTGCTTGTGCAAATTTATGTGGATGATATAATTTTTGGTGCTACTAATGATAGTCTTTGTCAAGAGTTTGCTAAGCTTATGCAGGGAGAATTTGAAATGAGCATGATGGGTGAGCTCAACTTCTTCCTTGGGCTACAAATAAAACAATCAGAGGAAGGCATCTTCATCAGTCAGTCCAAATACATCAAGGAAATGTTGGAAAAATTCAAGATGAAGGATGCAAAGGAAATCAGCACACCCATGGGCTCAAGTTGCAAGCTTGACAAAGATGAAAAAAGTAAAAGTATAGACTGCAAATTATACAGAGGTATGATAGGTTCTTTACTTTACCTTACTGCTAGTAGGCCAGACATATTATTCAGTGTTTGCATGTGTGCTAGATACCAAGCATGTCCTAAGGAATCACACTTGCAAGCTGTTAAAAGAATATTCAGATATCTAGTAGGGACATCTAATGTAGGATTATGGTATTCTAAACAATCTGACATAAATTTAATTGCTTATTCCGATGCTGATTTTGCCGGGTGCAAACTCGACAGAAAAAGCACTAGTGGCACATGTCAATTCTTGGGTGCTAATTTGGTTTCTTGGTTTAGCAAGAAACAGAATTCAGTTGCCTTATCCACAGCTGAGGCTGAGTACATTGTAGCTGGAAGCTGTTGTGCCCAAGTTCTTTGGATTAAGCAACAACTTGAAGACTTCGGTATCAAAATAGACAACATACCAATTAGATGTGATAATACAAGTGCAATTAATTTAACAAAAAATTCTGTCCAACACTCTAAATCAAAACACATAGAGATTAGGCATCACTTTATAAGAGATCATGTGCTGAAAAATGATGTGATGATTGAATATGTATGTACTGAAAATCAATTGGCCGATATCTTTACAAAGCCCCTTTGTAAAGATAGGTTCAACTTCTTAAGGAATGCTTTGAGCTTGTATGATCCTAGCAAATAAATTGAACTTGTATTGCAATGCTTTGCTAATCAAACTAGTAATCCACCTCAAGGTCACAAATAGCAAACCTAGTATCTATTAAGTGAAAGCATGAATCTATCTAAGTTAAATGACGAATTGTTTGACTTTCCGGAGGATGGTTACCCTCCCTTGGACTCTTCATGGAGATATTTTCAGAGCCTATTTCATAGGTATTCGAAACTTGGTCAAACATTCCTCATTTCAACATTGATAAATTTTTTTTTTAAAAAAAAATCATTATAAAAACTTTTGTAGGATGTATTATTGAAGGGAAGGATCACAAGCAAACTCACTCTATATTCACCAAAAGAAATCACGTTGATTATTGTGGTTGAATAAAATAAATTGGGAAAAGATAGAAATCATTCTGAAATTTTTCAGTGCCGGAGACGTCTCTGGCAAATCGCAGAGACGTCCCCCCGGCGAGACGTCTCGCATTAGTCGTGGAGACGTCTCGGGGACCGAATGAAGGTTTTTAAATTAGGTGAAACAGCTCGAGCCGACCCGAGCTATCTTCTTTCGTCCCCGACAAAAACAAAAAACCCTAGCCTCCATTTGCTCTCCACCACAAACCCTAGCCTCCATTTGCTCTCCACCACAAACCCTAGCCTCCATTCCAAACCATGGCACCTAAGAGAGCTAGACGAACGGGTGGGAGGCGTCCTAGGGTAGCGACCGACGACGAGGAACGGAGGGAAGAGCCTTCCGCGCCGTCTCCTCCGGTTGCTCCGCCAACCACGACCCTTTCCTGTGCAAATCGCACAGTAACCACGGGTAGGTACATTGACTTCCAATTTCTAGATAGTGAGGGGTTCTCTATTGGAGAGAGACTCCGTGCCCAAGGTTGGGAATACCTGTGTACCCTAAATACATCAACCTATCCCGGCCTAGTTAGAGAAATGTTTAGCAATATGGCCTTAGGGGACTCGGGGTACACTGGATATGTCCGAGGGACATTGATAGAAATCAATGAAGATATTCTATCAAGTGTATTACAAATTCCTAAATATGGTGAGGCTCCGACCTCACATCCCCAAAGGGAGATTGCCCTAAACCTAGTTTTAGGACGAGAGGACTGCGGCCCTCTTGACGTAGTTAACTCCCAAGACCTCAATGCTGAGATGAGACTGCTTTTGAGCATTGTTAACCGGGTCTTGTTTCCAGAAACCGGTCGCTTCGATTTCGTTTCGGAGCGAGATTTAGTCATCATGCACCACATCTTACAAGGGATTCCCCTAAACCTCCCTAGACTTATGTTGAACTACATTTCCATATGTCATAGGTATTCTAGGTTTAGCATACCATATGGGATGATCTTTACCCTACTGTTCAAACATTTCAAGGTTCCAATCCCAGAAAATGAGCCGGCAAAACCTTTAAGAAACACCGACTACTACAATGAAAGCACAATGCGTAGAATGGAGTTTCACAAGGTAGATGGATCATGGGTTAAGGTACCTAAAAGAAAATCTCAAATTCTAGAGCCTGAGATCCCACATCAGGAGCCTGACCACCACTCTCCTCCACATAGCCATATGGCCTTCCCTGATGTACCTTCCAGCTCGGCTGGACCATCCACATCTATGCCTCCTCCTCCTTCAGTCAGTGGATCCTTCTCCCTATCAGATGAACAGATGCACACTCTAGCATCTGTGATATGCCAGCAGATAAGGGAGGATATGAGATCGATGATCACTGCTGAGTTGGCCCCCATCCGTACCTCACATGAAGCTCTCCTCTAAGAATTGAAGAAAGTCAAAGTTCAGATAGAAGCTGCAACATCAGAATTGTTTCATGTGGGTACAACTCAAACTTTAAGATCAATTGAGTTACAGGCTGACTTGAAGAACATATCAGATAGTCTTCAAGAATTGACGAGCCCTGGAGGCAATGTGGGCAGTGTGGCTGCCCAACTTAGAGGAAAGATTGACAGGGCATCCCGGGAGTTCGAAGCATTAGTGGCTGCTTTCAATCAATCTTAGGGAGATCAGTTTAGAACCCTAATGGATTCAATTAATGCATTTATAGAGGCAGCTGCTAGGGCTATTGAGCAACGTCGCCGTTGAAGGACAGTTTGTAAACATCTAGGGTTCATCCTTTTGTAAAGCCCTAGGCTAATTTTGAAACTTCTTTTGTATTAGGAATCAATACTTGTAATGATTTCCTTTCCTTTTAACCTTGTAATGACTTCAAATGATTGAAATGATATATGAATGTCATACAATTTCTTTGAAATTTTGTGTATGTTTCTAATCCTGTGGAATCAAATCTTGTGTATGTAAATCTGTGATGTGCCATAAAAATCTCATAACATACCTTAAGTGTTCAAATTTGACACAACTTATCAATGCATATGAAACAGGGGGAGCACAACTACCTTTAAAAGGTCTGAAATGAATTCCAAAACAAAGGGGGAGTGAAATGAATGCTGAATTCATTAATAAACAAAAACTTGGACAGAGGGAGCATAACTTGAATATCCTTGAGTGATTCATAGTAATATGCTGAATTCCACTAGGAATTGTGTCTTAAGTACCCAAGGATAATTTGTCCCCTTCATTGTTGATGACAAAAAGGGGGAGTAGAACCTATATATGGAGTGTATGGAGTAGAACCAATATATGGAGTGTATGGAGTAGAACCAATATATGGAGTATATGGAGTAGAACCTATATATGGAATAGAAAATTGAATTAGAAAAGATAAAATTGAAGAATATTGGCTTTAAGCATTAAGATAATTGCCCTTCTGGAAAAGAAAGGGGGAGTCAAAAAGTATTTAGCCTTCAATTGTCTTTAGCATCAATATTTCATTAATTCACATTTTAACTTGATTCAAATTCAGTTGATATGCTAAAATTGCTCAAGAGCTATTAAAATCAATACTTTTGCATTTATCTAGCTACATCTGATCAAATACTGTGTATATGTTTAAATTTCGAATTTTGCATATACTCAGTGTTTTGTCATCATCAAAAAGGGGGAGATTGTTGACCCCCTAATGGATTTTGATGAATACAAAATACTAGAGTATAATTTCCTTTATCTTAACAATTTAATTGAGGATTTCATGTGTTTAATTAAGAATATTGTTAAGAAATGTCTAGGCATGTTCCCATATTTTTCAAGGATTTATTGAAGAATTTTTGAGATGAAGAAAACAGATCAGGAACAGCCGAGACGTCTCCGGTTTGTCCCAGAGACGTCTCCGGCACGAACAGGAAGAATTGGCACGTTTGGAGACGTCCCCGGCACCTGGTGAGGCGTCTCGCAGGTTCGGAGTCGACTCCCGACTCTGCGGAGTCGACTCTCTCAGAGGCGGCAGAAAGGCCGATTTCAAGGGATGCGCGCGAGTCGTCTCCAAAGGACGCGGAGTCATCCCCGCAAGTAAAAAGCAGACTTTCCGAGTCGTCCCCAGAGAGCGCGGAGTCGACTCTCTCAAGGGATTCCAGAGGATGTGTTTTTTGGTGATAAAACAGCGGAGTCGTCCCCTAGGTAGCGGAGTCGACACTCTCAGAGAATTCCAGAGGACTTGTTTTTCGGAGATAAAGCAGCGGAGTCGTCCCCGAGGCAGCGGAGTCGTCCCCATGCAAAAAGCACAAACATCCCGAGACGTCCCCGTAAAGGGCCGAGGCGACTCTCTCAGAAAAACAGAAAAACAAGCATTCAAACTGTTCATCCTCAGAGTCGCCCCCGTAAAGCACCGAGTCGACTCCCAACATCGTCAAAAGTAAATTCATACAGCCGAGACGTCTCACGTTGAAGCGGAGACGTCTCCGGAGCGCCTGGGACGCGACTGACACACTTTTGCAGGTTTGTTTGAATTTCAAACTTCCATATCTTTGTGTCTAACGAATCTATTTGCTTTTTGGGCTATAAAAGGGAGCTCTTAAGTGCCTTCCAACAACTTCTCACCAACCCAACACAAGATCATTCAAGAGAGAAGAAAGAGAAAGAGGTTCAAGGGAGTTAGAGCTTTCAAGAGAAGAAATCAAATGCATCCAAGCTTTCCCATCTGATTTCGTGCTCAACTACTCTCTCCCACTCGGCATTCAAACGGCTAAAAGGGTTCTTCCCACGCTTCCAACGGCTAAAAGGGTTCTTCCGGGTTTCATTATTTCTCATTGTTATATTTGCTTCTTAAGAGCTTTCAAATCTTTTGTAAAATATTGATTATTGTGCTTGTTCCAATCAAGGGACTTGGAACAAGGGATAGGCGTCCCAAGCCTAGGTTAAATTGGGGGATTGTAGGGTTCGTTGTTAGCCCGGTGTAAAACAACGAGTTGGGTAGTGCACTCGCAAAACTACCGTACTGTAATCGTTGATTATAGTGGAAATTTCCAAAGGTGTTTGGGGAGTGGATGTAGGAGCAGTGGAAGCTCCGAACCACTATAAAACCTTGTATTTGCGATTGACTATTCTTATACCTCTATCTTTACTTTAGCACATACACTTGTGTGTTTTATTTTTAATTAGACAAAAAATTTTAAAACACCCAATTCACCCCCCTCTTGGGTGACCATCTCTGGGCAACAGATCCAAAAGAGTTTGGATTCCTAAGTTGAAAACTTGAATATTTTTTGCAGGTGTGTCTAGCACTCAAGGCTCCAACAGTTAATTTGGACATTGGGTGCTCCAGACACATATTAAAGAATGAAACTTAAAATATTCTTAAGAAAAATAATTGAAATAAAAATAATAATGAAAATAATAATCCTTGCGTTTTATCATTCTCTTTGCCTTAGTATCTGATTAAAACATAAATTGCAGGTATTAATCAATTTTGTGATATAGGTAATATTTATATATATATATATAAAATCAAATCATTTCATTTTATAGTATGCTTTACTTACTGTTGGATAAGTTGCTAAATGATTAATCAATTTATTTAGAATAACTCTATGAATTCTTTATATGCTTGATTGAGAGTTTTTATCCATGGTATTATCTTTTATTGATCATAGACATGAGAATGTATACTTGGTATGCCTTTGAATATATGCACTATGAATACCAAGATTAAAGAAATCATTTTTGGCATATAAATCAACTCATGCTAGTATGTACTTAATCTCAAAAGACCTTGTCATTGGCTTACATAGATTAATTTCTGCAAGGTCAAAGTTTGCTATGCATGTCATCTAGGGAAACAAACTAGAATCATTTCTAAATCTAAAAACATTGTTTCCACCTCTTAGTCCTTGAAAATTCTCCACAAGAACCTATTTGGATCTCTAGGATAGTGAACCTAGAAGATAAGCTTCTTGATTTTGTAATTGTTGATGATTTCTCAAAACTAACGTTGGTTTTGTTCTTGGCACTTAAATTGAAATATTTTCTGCTTTGGCACAAACTTACAAAAGGTTTCAAATGAAAAAGGTTTATACACTGTGAAAATAAAGAAGTATCATGGCACAGTTTGAAAACCAATTTGTTGATAAGTTTTATATAGAAAATGGTACTGAATACAATTGTTCTTGCACCAAGAACACCATTGCATATAGGGGTTATAAAAACATAAAAATAGAACCCTTGAAAAATTTGTGTAATAACAATGCTTCGTGATAGTAACTTGGTTAATTGATTTTTGCTATCATCACAGATTGTCATATTATAAGGTTTTCTATTTGTTGCTGGTGGTCCAAACCGAGAACAATTGGCACAGCGGTGTGAACGGGGTTCCCTTGGAGTTGGGTTGATTGCGCTCCACCTTCCACCGGGAAACCTGCAGGCAAGCCTCGCACCACCACTGGGGTAGTGGGGGCCCTCCGACGATCAAGTCAGAGGAGATTGAAGGAGAAGGAGAGATAGTAGTAGCGGATAAAAGAATACTCTGGAAAACCTTTGCTTACCCTCCCCCTTCCCCCCCAGCCCCATATATATCAGGCTGGGGGGTTTTTCTGGGAATTCGTCATCGTGTGGCACGATGGGGCTGCCACTGATATGGCCGTTACGGGGCGTCGTGGAGCAGCGCTGGGTACGGCCCTGGCAGGGCATAGTGGAGCTCCGCTTTGTACGGCTGTTACAGGAGATCGTGGGGCAGCGCCGGATACGGCTGTTGCAGGGAGTAGTGGAGCAGGGGGCCGCGGCGTGCCTCAGAGGAACAGTCTGTTGTTGTCGAGAGATTGCCGACTCGGGGTCGGATGACTGGATCAGGGGGCAGCCGACTCGAGGTCGGGCTGCGGAGCCGAAGATATCCGACTCGGGGTCGGATTGCTGGATCAAGGGGCAGCCGACTCGGGGTCGGGCTGCGGAGCCGAAGATATCCGACTCGGGATCGGATTGCTGGATCAAGGGACTGCCGTAGTCTTCCTGGGCGTGCGTGCCGGTCACGTGGGGCATGGTGGCTAAATTCCCCCGTAACAGTAGCCCCCCACTTCCGAGCCTGGAACCAGGAGGGGAACGGGCGAAGGGAGTGATGCTTCGAGATTGCCGCCATCCCTCGGAAAGGCGCGCGCGCTTCGAGTTCCCCGCTGAAAGAGTAGATGCCCTACAAGCCAATCACAATATGTATTGCGAAGGGTTTTTCTTTTGATTTGTCCAAATCATGTACATGACATTTAAATATGAATAAAGGCGTTATGTTTTATCATATGCTGTTGATTATATTTATGATAAACTCCTTAGATTAGGGCAATGGTTTTAAGACTATGATGAGATCATACTAGTGAGACTTAAAATTCTAAAATCCTAATCTTAAATATTTCCAGTCATTGGTACATTGAGTCGCGGATCAATGATTACCGGAAAGACTGGCATGTCTTATGTATGCTCGATGCAGAGGATGATTGATCTCACAATCATTTGTGTGGAGACACTAATACAAAGATATGGGTGCTCATTAGAAGAATGAGTTCACTGAATTGACCTACAAAGAGAAATCTTATGAAGTCTTACTTACATGTCAAAAGATGATTCTCTTAGTGGGAGTTGTGCAACTGATCCTTTGACCTGAGATCACATGGTATCTTGTGCACATGAACCTATGTTTTGGTTTACACTCATTCATGACAATAAGTTATGTACGAGGTCTTCTAGATATGGTGGATTGTGTACGAAGATTATGAGTAGATCAACAAGGAATTAATCACTTCTAGTAAGAGAAGATAGCATCCTATTTATTCTAATCATATGATAATTCAGGAAGCCTTTGATCAAAGCAGAATGAAAATTAGAAAGAGTTTCTAATGTTTCATTATTTGAATTATCATTAAAAGATTGAGAAAAATATGAATATGAAATTGAGTTTGACATATATTCATACTCATATACATATTTGGGATGCAGTTTGATTAAAGGATTGAATTGCATGGTAACTTGCCACTGAAGGGTATTTTTGGTATTTCCACCAAATTCCATATTTTTCGGGTAGACATGACACGTTGCTAGACGTCAATCTTGTCTTATAGGTTTGATCGAATTAAAGAGTTTAATTCGATCACCAATTAGAAAGGATTCTAATTGTTAAGTTCGGGTTCGCGCAGTTTGGACTTAAATCGATTAGAAGAGTTCTAATCAAGTTGGGTCAACTCGCACTTACACCTATTGCTGGCTAAGTATGGAACCCAATGGGTCACACACAAGAAAACTTATCAAGGGTCTAATTGGATTAGATCATGTTTGCAAGATAAACATCCTAGCAGGTGTTGCAAACCTTAGCTCCTGATTCGAACTGGATTCGAATCTGATTCGAACTGGATTCGAATCTGATTCGAACTGGATTCGAATCTGATTCTTAATTGATCTAATTTGATTAGATCATATTCTAATATGGGTTAGCCAAGAGTTGGCTCCTAATTGGCTTGGTTTGAGTCTAATTGGATTAGATTTGATAAATCATTCATTTTTGACCGTTGGATCAACATTTGGATGAAGAGATGGATCAAATGGATGGCACCATGAATTGGAGCCATTGGATTTTCATCATAGGATGATGGGAGATCATGATGACGTGATGGATATCATTGGGAGGCGTGGAGATGAAAAATAGGTGAAGGAAAGAGAGAGAATACGTGAAGATTAAATGGATAAGGATGAACCATTTATTTGATCTTATCCATTCTCTCTCTTCTCTCTTCATCACGCCTAAGGGATATATGGCGCCTTCTTTCATGGCCTTTGGATCATCATCAACCCTTGATGAATGGATAAGGTTGGTTCCTATTTTTCTTGCGTGAGAAGAAGTGAAAAAAGGGAAGAGTACGGCGCATTTTCATGAAGAGGTGCTTAGGGAATCAAGCGCCACATCATAAGCGCTTGATCTTATCATAACCACTTTTGATACGCCTCTCCCTATTTTTGTGGCGCCTTCTCTCCTCTTATCACGCCCCATCTGAAGGATGTGTGGATGGGATGCATCCTTTGGTGATGCATCCCCACGCCATCTATAAATAGGAATGCTCCCGGTGTTTTCTAATCATCGGAAATCAATCCAACTCTCTCTCTCTCATATCCCTTCTTTCTTACATTAGTTTCTTTCTTTCTAACATTGCTTCTAGTGTGTCCTAAGCCAAGACAAGGTGGTCTTCCTTAGGACAAAAGGATTAGAAGTGATTTTAGAAGGCTAAAGAAAAATAGAAAGGAAGGAAAGCAAGCTATTAGAGTTCTTTAGAAGAATTCTGCATTAAGGATCAAAAGTCTTTGGAGCTAAAGTCTTGATCAAGTTTTCGTGTGGATCACCATTGGAGGGCGGACACTTGGACGTCTCGTAGAGATTGTACACTTTGGATTAGCGTTTGAGGTATTCTACTAATTCTGCATTTATTTTATATTATTTGATTGTAATCATTAAGGTGATCTAGGCTTAAAAGGGTTTCATGCATAGGGACTTTATTAAGAAAATTTTAAAATCCCTAGCTTCCGCTGCCCATTATGACATGCTAGAACCCTACAGTGGTATCAGAGCTATCCTTAATTGGTTCAATCAAATAATAATGCATGATGTATGATTATTAATTTACTATGAGATAGTAATGTCATATGCTTAATGAAATGCTGAAATATATGATTCATATATGATATGATATGTAATAAAATGTCATGATATGAAATTTTCCATATGAAAATATGTTGAAGCATGTTAATTAGTTGCTTATGATTTATACATGCTATGAGATAGCTATGATGCATGATAACTTATTTTAGATATGTTAAATATATGTTACAATTAAAGAATGTGCTAGAGACTAGTAAGCCCTCAATAAAAATTATATTAAGTCATAGTGTTAAAAAATTTTGAGCTAACCCATTCTAGAACAATTAATCTAATTGGTGTCTAAGAATAGTACTAAAGGTGGTTACTTAATTAGGACCTTACTCTTTGAGTAAGGGGAGCCTCCCACCTGCTTACCTGGCCAATTGTTTGATTGTCTATTATGGAGAAGCTTAATATTGATATAACACTATTGATAGCCTTCCTTCATGCCTCGATATTATTATGTCAAGATCCATGCTAGTTTGTTGTGCTAACACAAAACTTGCAATGGGGACTGATGTTATACTGTCTTGGTGCATTAAGATGCTTATGGCATATTTTAATATTGCCTTGTTGTGTAACCACAAGGGCAATATTATTCGAATATGACTATATGAAAATGAAGGGTTTGACTTAACTAAAATATTATTGTTTGTTGTGCTAACACAAGGCAATAAGTATTTTAAGAGGACAAGATAAAGTTGAGAATTGCATGAGATGCAATTGGAAAGAGTTTCCTACCTTTGAACTCATAAGAGTTTGTTGTGTAAACACAAGGCTTTTTATGATGAATTAGGATCTCAACCCTACTAAGAAAAATTATATTTTCACGTTTATCATAGGAGAGGGCTATGATATTCGATAAAAATAGTAGGAGACAAATTAGATTAAAGTCCTTATCTAGTTGCAAACATGTCATCATGATTGGTCTGCTTATATTAGTTATGTTCTTGCATATGTAGAATTATTAAATGGCTTCACTTTCACTAAGAGGCATCTTAGATGCCAACAAGTTGACCGGACCAAATTATGTGGACTGGTTGAGGAATTTAAAGATAGTACTCACTCAGGAGAAAATTTTCTATATACTTGAAACCCCTGATCTTGGAGATCTAGGGGATGATGCTACAGAAGAGGAGGTTGCCACACATAAGATGTGGAAAAATGACAGTTTGACTGTCAAATATATCATACTTGCCTCTATGAGTAATGAATTACAGAGGCAACATGAAGGCATGGACACTCAATCCATACTTCTCAATCTAAAAGAGTTGTATGGAGAACAAAGTAGGACTGCTAGGTATGAGATATCTAAGCAGTTGTTCCGTGCTAAAATGAATGAAGGAACTCTAGTGCAAAACCATGTTCTTATGGTTATAGACTTAATCACTAGATTAAGTCAATTAGGTTTTGCTATGGATAGTGAGCTCAGTCAGGATTTGATCCTGCAATCACTGCCTGATTTATTCTCTCAGTTTGTTGTGAACTTTCACATGAACAAGCTGAACACCTCCCTGCCCGAGCTGTTAAATATGCTCAAAACAGCTGAAGGCCATATTAAGAAGGATAAAGGTCCACTCCTTCTTATAGATGGCACCTCTAAGAGAAAATCGGGCAATAAGGGTTCTAAGAAAAGATTGAACCCTAATAGTAGCATCAAAAAAAAAAAAGGAAAGAAAAACTCCGGATCAAGTACCTGTTTTCATTGCGGCAAAGCTGGACACTGGAAAAGGAATTGCAAGAGTTTTCTTGCAAGTATGAAGACCGATGCAAGAGTTGCATCAAAAGGTATGTTTATGTTACATGCCAACTTGTCATTAAGTTCTTCAAATTCAAATTCATGGGTATTGGATACCGGCTGTGGTTTTCACATTTGCAAATCTTTGCATGGACTACAGAAAATTAAAATTTTGAAGAAAGGTGACTTCGAGCTGTATGGCGTTGGAGGAGAGTCCATCCAGGCTGAAGCTGTTGGAACCTACAACTTGGAGTTACCTTCGGGAGAGCTCCTACAATTAGAAGATTGTTATTATATGCCCAAAATTATTAGAAATGTAATTTCCATTCCTTTGTTGTTAAAGAAAGGATTTGAAATTAATGGAAAGGGCAATGGTTGCTCTATTTATTTTTCTAATAAGCATCTTTGCAATGGCATTATGGAAAATGGTCTTCTTGTTTTATTACTTAATGGCAATGTCTTTCATATTAATAAAAGCAATAAAAGAAAGAGAGAGGAAGTAAATAACATCCTTCTTTGGCATTGCCGACTTGGTCACATAAGTGAATCAAGAATCAACAAGTTATACAAAGAACAGTTCTTTGATCCTTATGATTATGAATCATTAGGAACTTGTGAATCTTGTCTTATGGGTAAAATGACTAAGTCTCCATTCACTGGACATGGAGAAAGGGCAAGTGAGTTATTAGGACTTGTACACACAGATGTATGTGGTCCCACGACAACTCCAGCTAGAGGTGGATACTCTTACTTCATCACATTCACTGATGATTTATCAAGGTTTGGATATGTGTATCTTATGAAACATAAATTCGAAGCTTTTGATAAGTTTAAAGAGTATCAAAGTATGGTTGAAAAACAAACCGGAAAGTGTATTAAAATCCTTCGATCTGATCGAGGAGGTGAATACCTTTCTAGTGAGTTTTTAAATCATCTTAAAGAAAAGGGCATTCTCTCTGAATGGACACCTCCGTATACGCCACAATTAAATGGTGTAGCTGAACGGAGGAATCGTACTCTATTAGATATGGTAAGGTCGATGATGTGCTTTACTGATCTTCCTATTTCCTGCTGGGGTTTTGCCCTAGAGACTGCTGCACTAATATTAAATAGGGTACCTTCTAAGTCTGTACCTAGCACTCCATATGAGATATGGAGAGGAAAGAAGCCTAATCTTAAGTATCTTAAGATATGGGGTTGTCAAGCTTATGTCAAAAGAAATTTTGGACACAAGCTAAGTGCTAGATCAGATAAATGTATTTTTGTAGGTTATCCTAAAGATAGTATAGGATACATCTTCTATCATCCTACCGAACAAAAAGTTTTTGTAGGTAGGCATGCCATTTTCTTAGAAAAAGAGTTTATCTTAGAAAAGGGCAAGGATAGAAAAATTGAACTTGAAGAAGTTCAAAACCTACAAATAGAAACACAAGAAATTCTTCAACCAGATGTACCCATTGATGAGGTACAACCACAACACACATCTCCTCTCCGAAGGTCAGATAGAGTGCGAAGAGCACCTGAGAGGTATGGGTTCATCATTGAGAATGATGAAGCCCACATTGTTCAGAATAATGATCCTCTGACCTATTCGGAAGCTGTCATGAGTAGTGACTCTGACAAATGGCTAGAAGCCATGAAATCCGAAATAGATTCTATGTATACCAACCAAGTATGGACTTTGGTTGATGCACCAGAGGGTGTAAACTCTATAGGTTGCAAATGGGTCTATAAGAAAAAGATTGGAGCAGATGGCCAAGTAGAAACCTACAAGGCTAGATTGGTGGCAAAAGGTTTCAGGCAAAAGCAAGAAATTGACTATGATGAAACTTTTTCGCCAGTAGCTATGCTCAAATCTATTCGGATTTTGCTTGCAATAGCTGCATACTATGATTATGAAATCTGGCAGATGGATGTCAAAACCGCCTTCCTTAATGGTTATCTTGAGGAAGAGGTTTACATGACACAGCCAGAAGGATTTGTCTCAAGTAAGAGAGCAAATCAAGTATGCAAGCTTAAGAGATCCATTTATGGATTAAAGCAAGCATCGAGGAGTTGGAACATCCGTTTTGATACAACAGTCAAAGAGTTTGGTTTTATCAAAAATGTGGATGAACCATGTGTGTACAAGAAGACTAGTGGGAGTGCCATTGTCTTCTTAATATTGTATGTAGATGACATACTGATCATTGGAAATGATATTCCAATGTTACAATCGGTCAAGACTTGGCTGTCAAAAAGCTTTTCCATGAAAGACTTGGGAGAAGCATCCTATATACTTGGTATAAAGATCTATAGGGATAGATCTAAAAGGATGCTAGGCTTGTCCCAGTCTAGGTACATAGATAATGTGCTGAAAAGATTCAGCATGGAAGAAAGTAAAAGAGGTTATTTGCCTATGAGTCATGGCATACGTCTCTCTAAGAAGATGTCTCCTAAGACATCTGAAGAGAGGAATAGAATGAATTCTATTCCCTATGCTTCGGCAGTAGGATTGATTATGTATGCTATGCTATGTACTAGGCCTGATGTTGCTTATGCCTTAGGCATAACAAGTAGATTTCAGGCTGATCCAGGAGAGGATCATTGGATAGCTGTGAAAAATATTCTTAAGTACTTGAGAAGGACTAAAGATATTTTTCTAGTTTATGGAGGATCTGAGTTGAAACTAGAAGGATTTTCTGATTCTAGTTTTCAATCAGATCCAGATGATAGCAAGTCCACTTCAGGGTATATCTTTACCCTAAATGGTGGTGCAGTGAGCTGGAAGAGTTCCAAACAGCAAACTGTAGCTGACTCAACTACTGAGGCAGAATACATTGCTGTAAGTGAAGCCGCTAAGGAAGCTGTCTGGATGAAGAAGTTCATCTCTGAGTTAGGAGTAGTTCCCGAGATTGCTGGACCAGTCCCAGTTTATTGTGATAACACTGGAGCTGTTGCTCAAGCGAAGGAACCAAGGTCTCATCACAAATCCAAGCACATTCTAAGACGCTTCCATCTTGTTCGAGAGATTGTCGAAAGACAAGACATAGTCATTGAACGAGTAGACACAAAGAACAACTTAGCAGACCCGTTCACTAAAGCTCTACCACAACAGCAGTTCGATCGCCACCTCGATTGTATGGGGATAAAATATAAGAGCGATTGGCTTTAGTGCAAGTGGGAGATTGAAAGAGTAGATGCCCTACAAGCCAATCACAATATGTATTGCGAAGGGTTTTTCTTTTGATTTGTCCAAATCATGTACATGACATTTAAATATGAATAAAGGCGTTATGTTTTATCATATGCTGTTGATTATATTTATGATAAACTCCTTAGATTAGGACAATGGTTTTAAGACTATGATGAGATCATACTAGTGAGACTTAAAATCCTAAAATCCTAATCTTAAATATTCCCAGTCATTGGTACATTGAGTCGGGGATCAATGATTACTGGAAAGACTGGCATGTCTTATGTATGCTCGATGCAGAGGATGATTGATCTCACAATCATTTGTGTGGAGACACTAATACAAAGATATGGGTGCTCATTAGAAGAATGAGTTCACTGAATTGACCTACAAAGAGAAATCTTATGAAGTCTTACTTACATGTCAAAAGATGATTCTCTTAGTGGGAGTTGTGCAACTGATCCTTTGACCTGAGATCACCATGGTATCTTGTGCACATGAACCTATGTTTTGGTTTACACTCATTCATGACAATAAGTTATGTACGAGGTCTTCTAGATATGGTGGATTGTGTACGAAGATTATGAGTAGATCAACAAGGAATTAATCACTTCTAGTAAGAGAAGATAGCATCCTATTTATTCTAATCATATGATAATTCAGGAAGCCTTTGATCAAAGCAGAATGAAAATTAGAAAGAGTTTCTAATGTTTCATTATTTGAATTATCATTAAAAGATTGAGAAAAATATGAATATGAAATTGAGTTTGACATATATTCATACTCATATACATATTTGGGATGCAGTTTGATTAAAGGATTGAATTGCATGGTAACTTGCCACTGAAGGGTATTTTTGGTATTTCCACCAAATTCCATATTTTCTGGGTAGACATGACACGTTGCTAGACGTCAATCTTGTCTTATAGGTTTGATCGAATTAAAGAGTTTAATTCGATCACCAATTAGAAAGGATTCTAATTGTTAAGTTCGGGTTCGCGCAGTTTGGACTTAAATCGATTAGAAGAGTTCTAATCAAGTTGGGTCAACTCGCACTCACACCTATTGCTGGCTAAGTATGGAACCCAATGGGTCACACACAAGAAAACTTATCAAGGGTCTAATTGGATTAGATCATGTTTGCAAGATAAACATCCTAGCAGGTGTTGCAAACCTTAGCTCCTGATTCGAACTGGATTCGAATCTGATTCGAACTGGACTCGAATCTGATTCGAACTGGATTCAAATCTGATTCTTAATTGATCTAATTTGATTAGATCATATTCTAATATGGGTTAGCCAAGAGTTGGCTCCTAATTGGCTTGGTTTGAGTCTAATTGGATTAGATTTGATAAATCATTCATTTTTGACCGTTGGATCAACATTTGGATGAAGAGATGGATCAAATGGATGGCACCATGAATTGGAGCCATTGGATTTTCATCATAGGATGATGGGAGATCATGATGACGTGATGGATATCATTGGGAGGCATGGAGATGAAAAATAGGTGAAGGAAAGAGAGAGAATACGTGAAGATTAAATGGATAAGGATGAACCATTTATTTGATCTTATCCATTCTCTCTCTTCTCTCTTCATCACGCCTAAGGGATATATGGCGCCTTCTTTCATGGCCTTTGGATCATCATCAACCCTTGATGAATGGATAAGGTTGGTTCCTATTTTTCTTGCGTGAGAAGAAGTGAAAAAAGGGAAGAGTACGGCGCATTTTCATGAAGAGGTGCTTAGGGAATCAAGCGCCACATCATAAGCGCTTGATCTTATCATAACCACTTTTGATACGCCTCTCCCTATTTTTGTGGCGCCTTCTCTCCTCTTATCACGCCCCATCTGAAGGATGTGTGGATGGGATGCATCCTTTGGTGATGCATCCCCACGCCATCTATAAATAGGAATGCTCCCGGTGTTTTCTAATCATCGGAAATCAATCCAACTCTCTCTCTCTCTCATATCCCTTCTTTCTTACATTAGTTTCTTTCTTTCTAACATTGCTTCTAGTGTGTCCTAAGCCAAGACAAGGTGGTCTTCCTTAGGACAAAAGGATTAGAAGTGATTTTAGAAGGCTAAAGAAAAATAGAAAGGAAGGAAAGCAAGCCATTAGAGTTCTTTAGAAGAATTCTGCATTAAGGATCAAAAGTCTTTGGAGCTAAAGCCTTGATCAAGTTTTCGTGTGGATCACCATTGGAGGGCGGACACTTGGACGCCTCGTAGAGATTGTACACTTTGGATTAGCGTTTGAGGTATTCTACTAATTCTGCATTTATTTTATATTATTTGATTGTAATCATTAAGGTGATCTAGGCTTAAAAGGGTTTCATGCATAGGGACTTTATTAAGAAAATTTTAAAATCCCTAGCTTCCGCTGCCCATTATGACATGCTAGAACCCTACAGTGGTATCAGAGCTATCCTTAATTGGTTCAATCAAATAATAATGCATGATGTATGATTATTAATTTACTATGAGATAGTAATGTCATATGCTTAATGAAATGCTGAAATATATGATTCATATATGATATGATATGTAATAAAATGTCATGATATGAAATTTTCCATATGAAAATATGTTGAAGCATGTTAATTAGTTGCTTATGATTTATACATGCTATGAGATAGCTATGATGCATGATAACTTATTTTAGATATGTTAAATATATGTTACAATTAAAGAATGTGCTAGAGACTAGTAAGCCCTCAATAAAAATTATATTAAGTCATAGTGTTAAAAATTAAAGAATGTGCTAGAGACTAGTAAGCCCTCAATATATGTTAATAAGGGCCTTTGGATCATCATCTAGCCTTGATCAATGGTTGAGAATGCTCCCTATTTTTCATGCGTGAGAAGAAATGAAGAGAGGCATGAGTACGGTGGATTTCATGAAGAGATGCTTAGGGAATGGATAAGGATGAAGCGCCATATCATAAGCACTTAATCTTATCCTAACTACTTCTGATATGCCCTCTCATCAAATGACACATCCCTTGATCTCACGCCCCTCTTCATGCATGAATGGATGGCTACAATGCATCCGTACGCCATCTATAAATAGGGAATGCTCCCGGTGTTTTCAAATCATCGAAAATCAATCCAACTCTCTCTCTCTCATATCCCTTCTTTCTTATATTAGTTTCTTTCTTTCTAACATTGCTTCTAGTGTGTCCTAAGCCAAGACAAGGTGGTCTTCATTAGGACAAAAGAATTAGAAGTGATTTTAGAAGGCTAAAGAAAAATAGAAAGGAAGGAAAGCAAGCCGTTAGAGTTCTTTAGAAGAATTCTGCATTAAGGATCAAAAGTCTTTGGAGCTAAAGTCTTGATCAAGTTTTCGTGTGGATCACCATTGGAGGGCGGACACTTGGACGCCTCGTAGAGATTGTACACTTTGGATTAGCGTTTGAGGTATTCTACTAATTCTGCATTTATTTTATATTATTTGATTGTAATCATTAAGGTGATCTAGGCTTAAAAGGGTTTCATGCATAGGGACTTTATTAAGAAAATTTTAAAATCCCTAGCTTCCGCTGCCCATTATGACATGCTAGAACCCTACACCCGCCTCCTTTATGGCATATAGTGGTTGTCGCTGATCTGGCAGTCTGCGGATTTCGGCGGACATCCTTCCTTAATGGCGTCGATTCGCCTTTGGGGCGCGAGCGATCCTTCGGCAGCCAGGCGTCCTCTGGTGTCACCGAGGCGTCACCCGCCTTTCCGCCTATTTAACCGGGGGCCCTCCCCCGTCCGCTTTTCTCTTCGCAGGCATCTTCGAGTTTCTTCCTTGCGCTGCTGTCGTTGCCGTCGGACTGTTTGCTCGCTCCTCCTTTGACGCTCTCGGAGCCGTTCTTCCTTCCCTTCCGGTGAGTTGCCCCATTCTTCAATTTAGGGCTCTCCATACTTTCTCCTTCCGTATTAGTGTACTTCAGTCGTTCCGGTCCTTTCCCCCTTCTTGGCCCCGTCCTGACCGTAGATCCACTGGCCATTAGGTATGGACGAAGTAAGAGCGGACCGCATTCAGTCGGATCTGGTCCCCGAAGACCTAGATAGGTTCGTGGCCCGGTACCACCTTCCCGAAGCCTGCAACATTACGCTCCCGGGGCCTGAGGAGAGGATGTCCCATCCTCCTCCAGGGAAGGTCGCCATCAACGAGGACATCCTTTGGGCCGGGTTCCGCTTTCCCCCCTCGAACTTAGTTGTGCAGGTGCTTCGGGGTTTAAGAGTGGCGCCGACGCAACTGGTGCCGAACTCATGGCGCGCCCTGACGGCCTTCCAGGTTCTCTGCCGCATGCACGAGGTCCCCGCCACCCTGAATGTCTTTTGGGAATGCTACGGCCTGAACGGCCACCCCCAGGACAGAGGGTGGTGGTGCTTTGCGGCGCGGCGAGGGTGCGGCCTCGTCAAGGAGGCTCCTTCCTCCATTCACGGCTGGAAGGAGCGTTTCTTTTTCATTGACGTAGATCCCTCTTGGGGAATCAGGGCAACCTGGAAGACGCCGATGAAGTCCCCGATCGGCCTATCGAGGTTGTCGAGGGAGGAATCCGATGGCGTCGCCGTCTTGAAGGGGTTGGTTGCCGAGGGCCGGCTCCCCCCGGTGTCTCGCCTTATTTCTGAGGACACCTTGGTGAACGTCGGCCTGAGCTCGGTCCCCGCTGATCGTGAGCCCGCCACCACTTCTTTTTTAGCTTTTTTCTCCTCTTTTGTTTCTTCTTTCCATCAGCTTCTCAGTCTCTGACCATCTCGTCCTTTTTGCAGAAATCGACGACGTCATGCGGTCGGACAAGGCGATGGCTGTTGGTAGGACGTCCCTACTGGAAGCGGTCCGGAGGAAGAAACGGACTCCTCCGAGCGGGGTCCCACCGGCGAAGAAGTCCCGCCAGCAGGCGACTCCGACGCCGACAGACGGGTCCGGACCCACCGATCAGGGGGACGCCGCGGGCTCGGACCGACAGTTGGCGCTGTATCAGCCCTCCGATGATGAGACTACCGTTATTCCGGAGGTGTCATCCGAGCGCGCCCGAGACGGCCGGGTTGGACGCGATCGGTCCCCAACCCAGCCTTCGACTCGGTCGGCTTCGGATGACACGAGAAGGAGGGGCGCGCTGAGGCCCCGGGCGAGCGGGACCCTGTCGATTCCTGGAGCGGCCCCCGCCCCGAGCACGGTCATCATGACTCTTCCCCAAGCGATGGGTAAGGGTAAGGCTGTAGAACCACCGTCCGGCTCCGGGGCGAAGTCGGGGTCGGCCTTCACTTTCGCCGGCGCCCGAAACCTCATCGAGACGGTGCTGCTGGAGAAGGACCGTAGGCAGGTCCGGCAGATGAGGATCCCTGACGTCGGGGCTGCCAGCTGCGTCTGTTTTATGTCGGTGAGTGTTCTTTTGGTCGCTTCCGCCACTTATAAGCTCTATTGATCCCCGTCTGATGCTCTCATTTTTTCTATCTTTTAGCTCGCCCAGTACATGATTCGTCTGGAGGAGAGCCACGAGGAACAGGCGAGGCTCCTGGCGAGGGCCGAGAGCCAACTGAAAGCAGTAGAGGAGGGAGGCCAGGCTGCGGCGGGGAGGACGACCAGGGACCTCGAGACGAGGCTCCAGGTGGCCGAAGAGCGGGCACTCGGCTTCGCCGCCCTCGAGAGGCAACTGTTGGAGGCTCAGGTGCAACTCAAGGTTGCCTCGGGTCTCGAAAGCGAGATCAGGAAGGCGGAGGAGCGGGCCGAAAAGCAGTCTCGGAAGGCTGCCGACTTCCGGGAGAGGTGGGAGAAGGCCCAGCGGTCAGCCGACAACGCCCGCAACCGAACCCGGTCTCTTGAAGCCAAGCTGGGCGAATTGGAGTTGGTCTTGGAGGAGTCCCGCGCGAGCGGCCAGGAGCTTCATTCGCGCCTGGAGGAGGCTGAGGCTGCTCGCATTGCTGCCGAGGCGAAGCACAAGGAGGCTCGGGCTGATCTGCTGAGGGTCTCCTCCGAGGCGGACGACCGGATTGTGGCGAAGGTCATGGAGGCAAAAGCTCAGATTACGGAGCGAGCAGAGGCGGCGCTGGCCGAGAAGAGCGCGAAAATCGGGCGTCTGGCGGTACAGGCCTATCGTCAGTCCGCCGAGTTCATCCGTGACATGTCGGAGGCGGTACAGGCCTATCGTCAGTCCGATGAGTTCGTCCGTGACATGTCGGACGCGGGGTCCGACTCCTTTGTCTTAGGCTTCGATGAAGGCTTGGCAAGGGTGTCGGCTAAATACCCCGGGATTGACCTGAGTGGGGTCTCCCTCCTCGACTCCCCTCCGGCGCCATTGCCTGCTGATTCTCCAACCGCCTCCCTACCCCTTGCGGACGTGCCCGGCGTTCCCGACCCAGGAGTTCCTCCAAGCTGACCCTCTGTACCTTTCTTTGTCCTTTTTTTTTGTATGTTGGCGTTTTGCCAAGTTGTATGGGTCTCGGCCCTGAAACAATGAAAGTTAATGCAAATAGAGTGTTTCTTCATTTCACTTTCGTCCTTCCTCTTTTTAACTCTTGGTAGCGTCTCGCCGACTCCTAACTCTTGAAGTTCTTCCGGCACTAGGCCAGGCATCCGAGGGTTAGGCCTCAGGAAATTCTTCCGGCACTAGGCCAGGCATCCGAGGGTTAGGCCTCAGGAAATTCTTCCGGCACTAGGCCAGGCATTGGAGGGTTAGGCCTCAGAAAATTCTTCCGGCGCTAGGCCAGGCATCCGAGGGTTAGGCCTCAGGAAATTCTTCCGGCGCTAGGCCAGGCATCCGAGGGTTAGGCCTCAGAAAATTCTTCCGGCGCTAGGCCAGGCATCTGAGGGTTAGGCCTCAGAAAATTCTTCCGGCGCTAAGCCAGGCATCCGAGGGTTAGGCCTCAGAAAATTCTTCCGGCGCTAGGCCAGGCATCCGAGGGTTAGGCCTCAGGAAATTCTTCCGGCGCTAAGCCAGGCATCCGAGGGTTAGGCCTCAGGAAATTCTTCCGGCGCTAGGCCAGGCATCCGAGGGTTAGGCCTCAGGAAATTCTTCCGGCGCTAGGCCAGGCATCCGAGGGTTAGGCCTCAGGAAATTCCGCTCGTTAGTCGGCCAAGGCTGGCGCAAGCCGAGGCGACCGGTCGGGGCTTCAGGCTAGTCTGCTCCCGGGATGATCATCGGGTTAGCCTGGCATCCGAGGGCCGAGCCTCGGAAGATTCCGCTCGTTGGTCGGCCAAGGCTGGCGCAAGCCGAGGCGACCGGTCGGGGCTTCAGGCTAATCTGCTCCCGGGATGATCATCGGGTTAGCCTGGCATCCGAGGGCCGAGCCTCGGGAGATTCCGCTCGTTGGTCGGCCAAGGCTGGCGCAAGCCGAGGCGACCGGTCGGGGCTTCAGGCTAGTCTGCTCCCGGGATGATCATCGGGTTAGCCTGGCATCCGAGGGCCGAGCCTCGGGACATTCCGCTCGTTGGTCGGCCAAGGCTGGCGCAAGCCGAGGCGACCGGTCGGGGCTTCAGGCTAGTCTGCTCCCGGGATGATCATCGGGTTAGCCTGGCATCCGAGGGCCGAGCCTCGGGAGATTCCGCTCGTTGGTCGGCCAAGGCTGGCGCAAGCCGAGGCGACTGGTCGGGGCTTCAGGCTAGTCTGCTCCCGGGATGATCATCGGGTTAGCCTGGCATCCGAGGGCCGAGCCTCGGAAGATTCCGCTCGTTGGTCGGCCAAGGCTGGCGCAAGCCGAGGCGACCGGTCGGGGCTTCAGGCTAGTCTGCTCCCGGGATGATCATCGGGTTAGCCTGGCATCCGAGGGCCGAGCCTCGGGAGATTCCGCTCGTTGGTCGGCCAAGGCTGGCGCAAGCCGAGGCGACCGGTCGGGGCTTCAGGCTAGTCTGCTCCCGGAATGATCATCGGGTTAGCCTGGCATCCGAGGGCCGAGCCTCGGAAAATTCCGCTCGTTGGTCGGCCAAGGCTGGCGCAAGCCGAGGCGACCGGTCGGGGCTTCAGGCTAGTCTGCTCCCGGAATGATCATCGGGTTAGCCTGGCATCCGAGGGCCGAGCCTCGGGAAATTCCGCTCGTTGGTCGGCCAAGGCTGGCGCAAGCCGAGGCGACCGGTCGGGGCTTCAGGCTAGTCTGCTCCCGGGATGATCATCGGGTTAGCCTGGCATCCGAGGGCCGAGCCTCGGGGAATTCCGCTCGTTGGCCACGCGCTTGTCGCTTGCCGCTCGACGAGATTTCTCCGTGGCCAGCTACGATCGTGTTTCTCCTCTTCTCCAAGCGTCGCCTGGGGAACACTAGAAGGGCATTAAATGCTAATTGAAGCGTTACCTGAGAAATCGGATCGCCAGTTGCTGCCTGCAAGGAGTGTCAGTTAAGCGGCCGCGATACGCGCGTTCTTCGAGACGGATGCGGCCTGGATGCGAGCGGAGATACGTGGGCTGTGGGATACACACCACCCGGAGTGTCCTGCATGAAGAATGCAATTAAGGAGAATGACGCTTAGGAGATCGTGGGAGGATGCGCCTCGAGAGCTGGTACGGCTCCGGATTCGGTGCGTCCGCCTTTATTAGAGCCACCCGCATCGGAACGACCGGGGGGCCACAGTTTGGCTATAAATATAAGTGCAGGCGCGGTGGAGCCTGCCAAGCTGGAGCTATTCAGGTTGCCATGGATCGTGGACCTCCTCTCCGGCGTGTGGCTGGGAAACCCCCGCCGGAGGAACGGGAGGCGCGCCCCTCGCGACTTCCGCCAACTAGCCGTTTCATCTGGGATCAACAAGGAGGTTCTCCCCGGCTGAACTCCGCTCTAGGCGTTTCATCCGGGATCACATCCCCCCTCCTTTCAGCCCCGCCTCCCGATTGAGCTCTGCGCCAGACGCTTCATCCGGGATCACGCCTCCTCGCGCTCTTCTCCCTTGTATTCCTTCCCTCCCCTTCTCCTGGGGAGGACCGGAATATCCCTTGGAGGTGGCGTTCCTCTGGAGGCAGCGGGAACTCCTCCTTCGTCCACTTCTTCTTCGTCCGCGCCAGCTCTTCGTCCTTTGCGTGAAGCGTGGATGGCGCCTCCGGGGAGAAGCACCCACGCCCGGTGGGATTGCAGCTGCTTCGGATGGAGGGTTCGGGATCCCAGATCTTCAGCTCCGCGGAGTCTCCACCTCTTCCTTGTTTTCTTTATTCCCCAATTCCTCTCTGGGAATTCTTTGTAATCACACGAACACACCGTTGTAACCAGAAATTATTGAAATGAAAAGAATTGTACATTTTTTGAACTGTCTTCCTGGCTTTGTCGTTCTACTGGTGATACACCCGCAGGTTAGCGGAATTCCAGCTCCTCGGAATTTCTCGACCATCTAGGGCCTCCAGCTGGTAGGAGCCAGGTCGGTTTACCCAGCGAACCCTATACGGGCCTTCCCAATTTGGCGCCAGCTTCCCACCTTCCGCGGGTTGAGATGCTTTGGCTCGCCTTAGCACCAGGTCTCCGATTCTGAAAAGTTTCGGTCGGACCTTGGAGTTATAATATCGGGCCACCCTCCGCTGATACATCGCCATCCGAACCTGCGCCATTTCCCTCGCTTCTTCCAAGAGGTCCAGGTTCCCTCGAAGTTGCTCCGAATTGGCCTCGGGTCGGTGCGCGGCGACCCGGGGCGAGGGGAGTCCGAGTTCCACGGGAACAACCGCTTCCGTGCCATAGGTTAGGCTGAAGGGCGTCTCCCCGGTAGGGGTCCGATGCGTGGTCCGATGCGCCCAAAGGACATTCTCGAGTTCTTCGACCCAAGCTTGCCCCGTCTGACCGATTCGCGCCTTAATTCCTTGGAGGATAGTCCGATTTGTGACCTCGGCCTCACCGTTGGTTTGGGGATGCGACACAGATATGAACCGATGCTCGATCCCGAACTCCTCGCAGAAGTCACGGAAATGCTTGTTGTCGAACTGTCGACCATTATCCGAGATGAGGACCCGAGGTACCCCAAATCGGACAATGATATTTTTCTTCACGAACTTCCGGACTTGCGCCTCCGTGATGGTGGCCAGCGGCTCTGCCTCCACCCACTTGGTGAAGTAGTCGATTGCAACAATCAAAAACTTCCGCTGGGCTGAAGCGACGGGGAATGGTCCGAGGATATCCATTCCCCACTGTGCGAAGGGCCAGGGCGCGGTGATCGGTGCCAAGGGGACAGAAGGGACTCTCTGGACGTTGGCGTGGCGCTGGCAGGCATCGCATTTCCGTACGTGATCCTTCGAGTCCTCCAACAAGGTAGGCCAATAATAGCCTTGCCTCATGATCTTGTGCGCTAAGGACCTAGCCCCCAAGTGCGATCCGCAGACGCCCTCGTGGACTTCGCCGAGGACGTAGGCCGCCTCAGAGGGGCGGAGGCACCTTAAGAGGGGGGCGGTGAACGAGGTCCGATACAGCCTCCCTTCATAGAGTACGTAGTGGGCGGACTTCTTGACAAGTCGCCGAGCTTGATCTTCGTCTTCAGAGAGGATCCCTTCGGCGAGGTAGGCGACGAGCGGGTCCATCCAAGACGGCTCCGGATCAATCGCCATCACCGATCCAGCCTCGCTGATGCTCGGGGCATCCAGTGTCTCCAGGTAGATTGCCCTCGACAAGTTGTGCGCCTCTGCGCCCACCAAGCGGGACAACCTGTCGGCCCTGGCATTTTCGCTTCTGGGGACCTGCTGGATGTCGACACTGCCGAGTTCGGGAATGAGTGCTTGCACCTTCCAGACGTAGTTCTGCATGGTCGGGCTCCGGGCCTCGAACTCCCCACGAACCTGCCCGACCACCAGCTGGGAGTCGGTGAAGACCTTCAGACGCCTGATGCCGAGCTCCCTGGTGAGTTTGAGTCCCGTGACTAAGGCCTCGTACTCCGCCTCGTTGTTGGTCACTGGAAATCCAAACCTCAAGGCATACTCGGCTATCACTCCATCAGGGCTGGTAAGGACCAGCCCGGCCCCTCCACCTTCGGGGTTCGACGACCCATCGATGTGAAGCGTCCAGATCGGGAGGTCGAGGCTGGGCGTTTCCGGCAGTCTAGGTTCCGCCTCCTGCACCGTGCACTCAGCGAGGAAGTCCGCGAGCACCTGGGCCTTGATGGCGGGTCGAGGCTGGTAGCGGATGTCGAACTCACCAAGTTCTACTGCCCACTTCACCAGCCGTCCCGCATTCTCGGGGTTGCTGAGGATCTGTCGCAGTGGTTGATCGGTTAAGAGGGTGACAGAATGGGCCTGAAAATAGGGGCGAAGCCTCCTGGTTGCGGTCAGCAGCGCGAAGGCGATCTTTTCAGCCTTCGTATACCGCGTCTCGGCATCCCGTAGGACCCGGCTGATGTAGTACACAGGCTTCTGGAGCTTTGCCTCTTCCCGAACCAGTACCGCACTGACTGCGGTTGGGGAGACCGCCAGATAGAGGTAGAGCATCTCCCCTTCTTGCGGCTTGGACAGCAAGGGAGGAGACACCAAGTATTCCTTGAGCTGGTCGAATGCTGCTTGACATTCGGCCGTCCAGAGGAAGTCTTTCGGGCGTTTTAACACCTTGAAGAATGGTTGGCAGCGTTCGGCCGATTTTGCCACAAATCGTCCGAGCGCGGCGACCCTTCCAGCGAGCTCCTGAACCTCCTTCACTTTGGTCGGAGGGGACATACCTTGGATGGCCTTGATTTTGTCCGGATTGGCTTCGATACCCCGCTGGTTGACAATGAAACCGAGGAACCTCCCGGCCGAAGCGCCAAAGGCGCACTTCGCTGGGTTCAGCTTCATGCGAAACTTCCGCAAGGTGGCGAAGGTCTCCTCCAGATCCGCAATGTGCTGGTCCGCCTGGCGGCTCTTCACCAGCATATCGTCCACGTACACCTCCATGTTCCGGCCGATTTGCTCTTTGAAGATTTTGTTGACGAGGCGCTGGTAAGTGGCGCCAGCGTTCTTCAGACCGAAGGGCATCGCCTTGTAACAGTACAGCCCCCGGTCTGTTATAAAGGCAGTTTTCTCCTCGTCCTGTGGGGCCATCATTATCTGGTTATAGCCGGAGAAGGCGTCCATGAAAGACAGCAGCTGATATCCGGAAGTCGCGTCGACCAGTTGGTCTATCCGCGGAAGCGGAAAGCTATCCTTGGGGCACGCCTTGTTCAGGTCGGTGTAGTCGACGCACATCCTCCACTTCCCGCTCGCCTTTCGGACAAGCACGACATTTGCCAGCCACTCGGGGTAGCTTACCTCCCTTATGAATCCTGCCTCCAAGAGCTTGTCTACCTCCTGGTCGACCACCCGGATCCGATCCGGGGCACAGTGTCTCTTCTTCTGCTTTACTGGTCGGTGGGTCGGGTCGACGTTGAGGGCGTGAGAAATGACCTCCGGGTCGATCCCAGGTACATCGGCCGCCGACCAGGCAAATACATCGGCATTGGCTCGGAGGAATTCCACCAACCGGGCCCGAGCTCCCGAGTCGAGATTGGCGCCGACCCGGACCGTCCGGTCCGGGCGGCCTTCCTCGAGGGGAACTTCGACCACGCCCTCGGCTGGCTCCCCTTGCCGCAAGGCCACCTCGTCTCTGGCGTCAAGGGACTCGACGCTTAGGGCTTCCACGGGCTTCTTCCCTTTGAGAGTCGCTAGGAAACATTGCCGCGCGGTCGGTTGGTCACCTCGGACCTCTCCGATCCCAGCCGCCGTGGGGAACCGCATGAGCAAGTGGTACGTAGAGACCACCGCACGAAGGGCGTTCAGTCCGGGTCGTCCGAGGATAGCGTTGTAGGCCGAGGGAACACGGACGACCAAGAACCCGAGTCGCACCGTAGCTTCTGCGGGTGCAACGCCCGCAGTCACAGGCAGCTCGACGACTCCTTCGGCCGGGACAGCGTCCCCAGTGAATCCGATGAGGGGGGTGGATGTTTTGTGCAACAATTGTATGGACAAGCTCATCTTTTGGAAGGCCTCGTAAAACAAAATATCAGCTGAGCTTCCACTATCAACAAGAACACGCCTTACATCATAGTTTGCCATAGTGAGGGAGATCACCATGGCGTCATCGTGGGGAGTCTGAACCCCCTTTACATCCTCATCAGAAAAGGTGATTACATTGCCGACCCTCTGCCTCTTTACGACGGCCATCCCTGATGCTCCCGCCGAGCCCCCTGCATTCCTCACAGGCCGAGAGCAGCCCCCAGTGATAGTATGGATCACGCCCGCAACGGGTCGATTCTGCTCCCGAGGCTCCGGAGGAGCCGGGTCGGCCGGATGCGGGTTCGCGGGGGGACGTCGGTCGCTCACATATCGACCGAGACGCCCCCGACGGATGAGAGCCTCGATCTCGTCCCGAAGCTGGAAGCAGTCCTCCGTGTCGTGGCCGTGGTCTCGGTGGTACTCACAGTACGTCCGAGAGGGCCTCTTCCCAGGGATCTTCCGCATCTGTCTCGGAGCCGGGAGATCCTCCCGCCCCTTGATCTCCATAAGGATCTGGGCCCGGGGAGTGAGGAGAGGGGTGTACCGGTTGAAACGTCGAGGCGGAGAACGAGGGCGTGGGGCGCCGTGGTTCCTCGCCGGCGACGGGCTTCTGCGCCGATGCTGGGGCGTCGGGCTCCTCCTTTGGCGTGCCTCTTTTCGCCTTTTCTTCCCAAGCTTTGGAGGGATCTCGGCGGCCTCCTTGCTCCGATGGGCGGCCGCCTCCTCGGCGTCCGCATATTGGTTCGCCCGGGACAACAGCTCCGGGAAGCTCCGTGGCAGGCGTTTATCCAGGGAGAAGGTGAGTCTGCCCTTCCGGAAGCCACGCTTCAGGGCTGAAAGGGCTACCTCCTGACTCAGGTTCCGGACTTCCAGCGTAGCCTTGTTGAAGCGGGTAAGATAATCCCGCAGGCTCTCTCCCTCGTTTTGCCGGACATCAAAGAGGGAGTCGGAGACCAGTCGCCGCCGGCTACTGACGGCGAAGTGAGTGATGAAGAGGCGAGTGAACTGGTCGAAGGACCGGATCGAGTCAGCCTCCAGCCCGGCGAACCACGCCCTCGCCGGGCCACGGAGGGTTGCCGGGAAAGCTTTGCAGAGAAGGGGATCTGATGCTCCGTGAAGGAGCATGAGGGTCCTGAAACTCTCGACGTGATTCCGCGGGTCCGCCGCCCCGTCATAGGGCTCGATCGCCGGCATTTTGAACCCCGGCGGATTCGGGGTCCGCAGGATCCTCGAGGCGAGCGCCGGCTGGGAGGAGATCTCTAAGTCGGCGAAGGGATCTTTGGAATGGCCCTTCAGGACCTGGAGTTGTCGGTGGAGATCGTCCACCCGCCGGTCCAGGGAACGCGACCGGTGGGCGGGAGACAAGGAGCGGCGAGAGGGGGACCGACTGGAGCGCGGGTTCCTCGAGGACTGAGGGGTCTGGGAACGCGCCCGGGCCCGCCTCTCGTACCCCGTGCAGCTCCGGTGGGAAGGTCCCGGCAGAATGGAGCGTGCTCGAGAATCCTCCTCGCGCCGGCGCTCCTCCCCATGGGAGAGGAAGGAACGCGGGTTGAGGAGGACAGGCGAATGCTCTGGCAGCGGCGGCTCCTGAGCCTGCTGCGGCGCCCGGGACATCGCACCCTGCAGATTCTGCACCGCCTCCGCGAGGGTGCGAACCTGCTGGGTTAGCTGGTCGAACTGGGCGGCTTCGACCATCTGAATGGGCGGTGGGGCGGTGGAGTGTTGCTGAGAGCGTGTTGGGGATGCAGCGGCCTCCCGGCCAGTAACGCGAGAGGCCCCGCGACCGGAAGCATTGGAAGCTCCACGACCACCTCGCCGTGCCATTACGATCGCTCTAAGATCCGGGCCCTCCTTCTAGCGCCAACTGTTGCTGGTGGTCCAAACCGAGAACGATTGGCACAGCGGTGTGAACGGGGTTCCCTTGGAGTTGGGTTGATTGCGCTCCACCTTCCACCGGAAAACCTGCAGGCAAGCCTCGCACCACCACTGGGGTAGTGGGGGCCCTCCGACGATCAAGTCAGAGGAGATTGAAGGAGAAGGAGAGATAGTAGTAGCGGATAAAAGAATACTCTGGAAAACCTTTGCTTACCCTCCCCCTTCCCCCCCAGCCCCATATATATCAGGCTGGGGGGTTTTTCCGGGGATTCGTCATCGTGTGGCACGATGGGGCTGCCACTGACATGGCCGTTACGGGGCGTCGTGGAGCAGCGCTGGGTACGGCCCTGGCAGGGCATAGTGGAGCTCCGCTTTGTACGGCTGTTACAGGAGATCGTGGGGCAGCGCCGGATACGGCTGTTGCAGGGAGTAGTGGAGCAGGGGGCCGCGGCGTGCCTCAGAGGAACAGTCTGTTGTTGTCGAGAGATTGCCGACTCGGGGTCGGATGACTGGATCAGGGGGCAGCCGACTCGAGGTCGGGCTGCGGAGCCGAAGATATCCGACTCGGGGTCAGATTGCTGGATCAAGGGGCAGCCGACTCGGGGTCGGGCTGCGGAGCCGAAGATATCCGACTCGGGGTCGGATTGCTGGATCAAGGGGCAGCCGACTCGGGGTCGGGCTGCGGAGCCGAAGATATCCGACTCGGGATCGGATTGCTGGATCAAGGGACTGCCGTAGTCTTCCTGGGCGCGCGTGCCGGTCACGTGGGGCATGGTGGCTAAATTCCCCCGTAACACTATTAAATCTATTTTTGAAGAAAAATCCTTGTGAACTCAAAAAAAATAGAAAATCAAAAGTTGCATACTTTCATATTTTACAGTTGTACATGTTATGCTGTCAACAATGAAAGATATGCTAAATCCATTAAAACAAATATTTCTTTGGATATTACACTTCAAGCAATGCATATAGAATATTCAATGAAAAGATACTAGTTGTAGAAATATCAATTCATTTTATTCTTATTAAAACTAGATCTTTTATTGAGAATATAGTTTATCATTTTGCTTCTGTGTAACAATCTGAATTATGATAGAAACAACTGTTTAAGAAAATTTGATTAAAACTTAGCTAGCATGTCTTATTGATAATTATCTTAAGCAAATAGAATCTAAGCTGAATTAATTCTGAAAACAAGAAATTGATTTGATCTTGATGAATCTTCCTATTGCCTCACATGCTTGTCCTTGAACCATCTTGCTTAATGAAACTATCTCTTTAGTTCAAGTGACATGTGCATGCTTGTATCTAGGCAATCTCTTGAGTAAAGTGACTCAATATTCAATTATTTCCATATCTTATGTTGAGTCATTTAGTTAAGAAATACGTTATATGAATGTTTTGTATCTTGAAGAAACTAATGACTTTCCTTCAAGAAAGAAAAATATTTTCTTAATAATGCAGGATCCTTGAGCAAGAAAATGAGAGATTTCAACTTGAAGGACACCTCCATGTAAGATATAATAAATATTTATATGCAAATAAGAGAGAGGACCTTCTTCAGTCAAAAGTTTACACATAAGAAATCTTATTGTGGCATGATTAAAGTCTTTAATTATTAATTTCTTGATATCATGTCTATATATGTATTGATTGACTTATGCTTTTAGAAATTGTTTCATGGTTTGCCCAAACTGAAATATACCTTTGCCTACGTGATGCATAACCATGAAATACACAAGTTTATGCTTAAAATTTTGATTTAAAATAACTTGTGAGAAGCTAGGAATGCTTGAGCATAATTAGATTATTTCTTTATTCTACTCTTTCATGTAAATTACTTGAGAATAATAAATAGAGAGAGATAAAGAAAAAAAAAATGAACATTATTTAAGAAAAGTATAAGCTAAGTAAAAGCAAATACTCCAATCTTAAGGAAAGGCAAAACAAACATAATATATTCGGCATATTTGTGAGACTTGTGTGAGCATTCTTTTGGAAAGAATAAAATCAGTGCTAAATTATATTTAAATAGGAGAAACTTTATTTGAAAAGAATTGATTTTAATCCTTGACATACTTGTTCTTAATGCTTTAATGGTATACATACTATATTTCGCATGTAGCATGATGTTTTGAATTGTGAGTTTTCAATATCCGAAAAAAAATTTGAGGATTTTGTTCAAATATAATTTGTAATGCTCTATGCCTAGATAATTTGATTGAAACATATTTCTATCAACAACAACATCATTTTGTTTTAGTAAATATCTTTTGAAAAATAAAAGAAAAGAACAATCTGAATTTGCAAATTAGGCAGAATGAATTAATTCGGATTTATCTTCCATTTTGCGTAATATTGGATATAATGTTCTGATTCATGTTAAAATATCCTCCAATTTGTACCAAAACTCAATATTAAAAATAAAGATTCTGAATGTACTCTAATGTGCTTGAAATATGTATTTTCAGTCTTAATGACTTAAGATGAGCTACAATGTAGAAGATACATATCTCAAATTATAAATTTTGAAAGCCTCCTTGAAAATTCTTATAAAATTCAGAATATGACCTAGTATAAAAGTTTAAACTCCATATAAAATGCTTATATCTTTACTTTTTTGTAATTTTCATTATATGCTTCAAAGATTGCATCATGCTGGAGAATAATTTACTATGATTCTTAGATAAAAACTACAGCTTAAGAAAAATAGAATTAATTTTGATACCTTGGTTGTTTGCTCCGATACGCATCTGAAACATATCATTTTTTATCTTATAAGTGTATTGAAATTGGTCTAAATGATGTATTTTTAATGATCTTGATTGCGAACAAATATTTCTAAACATATGATGTTATTTTGATATTAAAAAGATTTATCGTGCTTCATATATACATTGCTGAAAAACTATGACTAAGAAATTAATATTTTGAATATACACTCCTGCATAATTAAATGCTTCTATCATTAAAAAGAAAAGCTATTTTTAAGAAGAGAGTTAATGATCTTAAAGCTTAAAATATTTCAACTCACTCCAATAATTCTTATAGGAAAGAAAATGTAATTACTTTTGAAAAAAAATTGAGCTTCAAAAAAATTATTTTCTGATTAATATTTTCATACATATTCAAAAAAAAAAGAAGAAATATAATTTATTCTTGAAAGATTAAAAAGAGTGATTGCTATAAATTTTGAAAAATTTTGGATCACTCTACATTCTTGATATTATACAAGAAAAGAAAGTTTGAAAGAAAATGCATCTTTTGAGGGGGAGCTTTAAATACTCAATCTCTTTATTGAAAATTATCTTCAAACTTTAAACTCTCAAATGGAATGATTAATTAAGGGGGAGAAAGAAAATTTCAGAGGGAGAGATCATATAGAACTTAATCGTGTAAATTCACAACTAAAGATGAGAGAAAGAATACTAAATGTAAAGTGGTATTAAACTTTGTGCTTCATTGAATATCTTTTGAAAGTTGGATTTCCATCTATATTCATCAGTAAATCATTTGTTTCTGAAAATTAATTGAAAAAGATTCCATCTGTCTTAGTATCGAAAATTTATCTTGGAATCTACTTATGAGTTCTTATTGGGTTGCACTTTAGTGTTTCAATCCTGAACCAATTCATTTTAATTGATTTTGATGCTATGATCTTTAAAGGAGTAAAATAAAGTCTTTCAAAGAGCTCTAAAAGAACTTTCAAAGTCTTGAATTTTATGTATCCTACATTGCATAAATTCATGTTTTGTTATCTATGCCCCAATACTTTTATATCATGAAAGAACTTTGAAGTCATTAAGAATTAAAGATTCAACATAATCTTATGTTTTTCAAGTATATAAGTTTTGATCTTTATCTGCTCTTATACTATACTCTGAAAATTAATTAGATTGCTCTCATCTTGCTATATACTTAATATATTTTAAAAAAAAAGAGGTGTTGGATTTTCATTCGTGCCATCTTTGAATATTATTCTTGATGATGATCTAAAGATTGATTTAAAGATTGATTTTGATGATCACAAAACCTTGAAGTATAATTACTAATGTTTGTGTTGCAAGAAGAAAGATAATTTGTTTTGCAAGGAACATAGCAAGTTGGAAAAATACAAAAAGGCCTCAAAAGCTCTCAAAAAGTTGAATGAAAGTTATACTTCATTGGTCCAAATTTCAAGTTCAAAGGATTCAAGTTGGAGGAGCAAATTCAAAGAAAGATTTAAAAGAATAGTCCTCGAGTCGACTCCTGGAAGTTCAGAGTTGACTCTGGCACTCTGGAGTTTCAAGGAACAGTGCTCGAGTCGACTTCGAGACTCTATGAGTCGACTCCGACTGAGAACAGACAAAAAGACAGAGAGTTGATTTTCAGCGCTACAGTGCTCGAGTCGACTCCTACTTCAGTGCTACAGTGTCCGAGTCGACTCCCAGCTACAGTGCCGGCAGACTCCTATTCACGAGTCGACTTCTGCTTCAGCCGAGTCGACTACTGCTTCAGCCGAGTCGACTCGAGCACGCTGGGAGGCATAACAGCTAGTTTTTTCTCAACTCCAACGGCTCTATTTTTATCTCTAACGGCCAGATCTTTGTTTCCACACCATCCAAAGCTATAAAATCAAGGGGAGAGCTAGGAAAAAAGTTAAGGAAGTGGGAGAGAACACATAGGGAAGAAATTTCAAAGAGATTTCAAGAAAAACCTTCCAAAAGCACAAAAGGGCCATTCAAAGCAAAAGAGAGAGAAGAAGAGCATCTTAGTGAATCCCAAGGCTTCTTCTCCAACTGTGTGCTGCCTCAGTGATCCTCTACCTCGTGCGAAATCAGAAGAGGGTCAAGTAAAGAAGAAGCTGAGTTCCTTCATCTACAAAACTTGTTTGAGGGCTGCTTCTCTTTACTCTATTTGTTTACATTGTTATATTTGCTTGTTTAAGAAGCTTTGATTTGTTTTAAACTCTTGTTCTAATATCTTGTAACTTGATTCAATTAAGGGATTGAATCAAGGGGTTAAGGTTTGTTGGTGAGCCAAAGGGAAAACCAACGGTGTAAGGTTGTGGTTGGTGAACCGGAAAAAACCAACTGGGTTGGATTGTGAGCCCGTGAAAACAATCGAATTGGTTCTTGTCGGTGAGCCTGTAAAAACCGACCGAGTTCGTTGTGATCTCGTGAAAACAACAAGTTAGGTTGTGAGCTTGTAAAACACTATACGTTTGTTGTGTTTGCGATGCTTGGGGAGTGCATGTAGGTGATGGGGTGTACCGAACCACTATACGTTTGTTGTGTTTGTGATGCTTTCTTTCATTGTTTAATTTCCTCACTTACTTACTTAGATAAATATCTAATTGAATTGCTTGCTTAACTCTTATCCGCGCATCCTTTAGTTGCAAGTATATTCAAATTGTTTAATCAAGTTTCTTTTAATAAAACTGCATTAAGATTCATTATATTGAAATGCTCGCTTAGGAAAATCTAGACTAATTGTTTATTGAGTCCGCTTCTTAATAGTTTTAATCTTGATCAGATAAGAATCAAACTATTGCTAAGTTTAAATTCCACTGTGCATCTATACAACTTAGCTTAATTAATTGAAAAGTTTAGAAGTAGTTGAAAAGTTTTAAAAGACCCAATTCACCCCCCCTCTTGGGTTGTATCTACTGGGCAACAAGTGGTATCAGAGCAGGTGCTCTAAGGTTAATTGTTGATCTCACGATCAAGAGCCAAAGATCATGACAACTCAAATAGATAGTTTTCTAGGAGAGGGACAATTAATTGATAGACCTCCACTATTTAATGGCATAAACTACACACATTGGAAAGCACGCATGCACATTTTTATTCAATCACAAAACTATGATTTATAGAATATCATAATAAATGACCTTCACACTCTCTCTCAAACTGTTGATGAAAAAGACTTAGCACAATTGAATGCTAATGCTATAAACATACTATATTGTGCTATCCATGAAACTATATTTAATAAAATTTCTATATGCTTATCTGCTAAAGAAATCTGGGATACTTTAAAAAATATTTATGATAAATCCCAGATTAGCTCACATGTGCTTCAATTACATACTAACAGTGAGACTGCAGAAAAAGATGTTGAATCTCCCACATCAGCCGAGTCGACTCCTAGTTTGTCCGAGTCGACTTTCAGAGAAAAACAGTCTGAAAGACAGAGACTCAGTTTCGGAGATCCTGTGAACAAGTCGACTCCAAGTATTTCAAAGTCGACCCCCAAGTTAGCCGAGTCGACTCCAACAAGGCCCGAGTCGACTCCGGAGCAGAACAGTTCAAAAGACAGAAAATCAATTTTTCGTTCTCTGAGAATGAGACGTCTTCCGAAGATCTCGAGTCGCCTCTCAAGTCAGTCGAGTCGATTCCAAGTAAACCTGAGTCGACTCGAGGAAGAAAGAACAACAAATAAAGAATTCGGTGATGAAAACAAGGATCCATTCCCAAACACCGAAAAAATCAAAAGCTTCCTAAAGACAAAGAAGAAGAGGAAGCAAGAAGAAAGGAAGAAAGAGATAAAAAGCAAGAAAGCCTTGACTAAGGAAGAGTCAAGCAAGAAAATGAAAGTTAGGAGCAACAATGATGATATTAGCTCCAAAGAGCTACAAGAGGTAACTAACTTATGCTTTATGGCACAAGAAGATAAGGTAAAATCTGAAACTAATTTTACATCAAATGATTTTCAAGAAGAATTCTCTTATGATGAATTATTAAATGCTTTTAATGATTTATATGGTGAATGTAGAAAATTAGTTATGAAGAATAAAAATCTTAAAAAGCTAAATCTGGAAATTTCAAAAGAAAAAAATTCTATTGCTGAAATACAAGACAAACTAAATTCTGAAAATGAAAGCTTAAGGTTAAATTCAGAACAATTGATTCAGAAAAATCAGAATTTAATTAAAGAAAATCAAAACTTAAGCGAAGAAATTAACCAATTGAAATCTTTTATTAACAAATTCACTGTAAGTTCAGGAAGATTAAAAATGATGTTTGAAAGCCAACATGCTGATTTTGATAAATCAAAATTTTGTTTGACTCCTTTGCTTAGCAATGAACCCCTAAAGAAAAAGGTTATAAATTCATCAAGCAAATCATCAAAAAGGATAATGTATTTCAAACATCAAAAGAATGAACATAACAACTTTACCTATAGTTCTAGTACAATTAAATCAAATGGTAAAATTATTACTATTAAACAGATTTGGGTTCCAAAAGGAACCATATGTCCTAACCCTCAAGGACCCAAGCAAGCTTGGGTATCCATATTGAAAATATGAGGGTGTAGATGTAGGTGTGCCAAGCTACCCATGGAACAAATGAAACGTTCATACAAATGGGTGCGTTGACACGTAATTACAAATAAGTTTCAATTTATTCACTAAATCTAGTATGAGGTTTAACTTTCTACATCGTGTATTGAGATTATCCTTGTTTGGAATTGCGAAACTCTTTGCATTAAAGTCTTCAATACCTTACATATATGTTAAAGTTTATCTTAGTGATCTTAGCATAAAATTTTTTAGTGCTTGCCTGATAATAAGAAAACAATGAATGAATATGTATAACCTTCTCCTTTAAGTTTTTCAAAATCTAAATTCTCTCTCTAGTATAAATATTTGATGCTGATTTCATGCTAAAACTTTATTGAGCATAATACTTATGAGATCTTATTTCATCCTTTGTGAAGGTATGAATGTAATTCATCATGTTATTTTTATACCATTTATTCCTTATATGATTATCTGAAATGCATTATATGTTAAATCATAATCATCTCAAATTGGTTCAATCATAAATGATTAATATGTTATGCTCATAATGAGAAACTTACGTTAAAGTTTTTATAATAACAAATCATCTTCCCTCTTACAAGTAATGCTCAAGACTATTCTAAAATTCAAAATCAATAAATCTAATCATTAAAATATTTCATTGAGCATAATCATTGCATCCATGATTAATATCTTTCTCTAAAATTATCTCGAACTCTGCTGATTATTTTTAACCTATCATGTTTAATCTGAGCATAAAAATCTTTTGAAGCATGAATATTAACTATATCTCATAAGTCGAAAGTAAGATTTGTATTTGCTCTAAAAGAAGATTGCTTATCAACCTGAAACATGATTATTTGTGTTGAAAGCTGAATCATAATTAGAATTTTGATAGAAATAACTGTTTAAGATAATTTGATCAAAACTTAACTTGTATATCTTATTGATAATTATCTTTAGCAAATAGAATCCAAGCTAAATTGATTCTGAAAAAAAAAAATGATTTGACCTTGGTGAATCTTTCTATTGCCTCACATGTTTGTCTTTGAACCATCTTGCTTAATAGAATTGTCTCTTTAGTTCAAGTGACTTGTGCTTGCTTATGTTTAGGCAATCTCTTGAGCAGAGTGACTCAATTTTCAATTATTGTCATATCTTATGTTGAGTCATTGTCACGACCCCCGCCCCGCTTCCGGCGGGCCGCTGGAACGGTCCTAGGGTGCGGGTAGGCATAAGGCCACCAGCCACCACGTAGAACCCTACTACCTATCAATCATCAATAAATTCTGAAAAATTTTGGCATGATGCATGCACAAAATGATCACCTTTTCTATGGTGATCTGTCAGGATTATCTTAATACATACAACAACACTACCTGTCAGAGCAGCAATCACATAATCTGTCATATAATGAACTTGGACAATAAATATCAATACATCATCACAGGCATATAACTCATCTGTATAAAAATCTGGTTTCCATTCCATCCATGGTCAAACCCATATCCACAACAGGATCTATGACTGTAACTATATACTATATACAACAGAAGGTTTATAATACACCAAAAGGGTATAAACCTCTATCTACATTATCCTATACTATGGAGCGGCACAGCTAGCAGGCAACCACTAATCCTGCTCCTCTCTATACAATACCTGCCCTGCAATCAAAAACACCAAACTGGGGAGTGAGTATATCAATACTCAGTGAGTGGAGTAGAGAGTACTATGCACATGAGACAGAATATAATCATGGCTCGAGATGAAATCTCAAGATCAATAACAAGATGAACATGAACTCAACATAGAGAATATGGAGTAAATCATCAATATCACCACAATCACAATCAACTCATCTGGAGCATATATGGAATAATCAAGTAATCATATATGCTACTCATGAATATGCTCGACAGATCATAATGCTGGAACATACAAATTGGGTGTCAATATGCTGAAACATTGATATATACAAATTGGGTGTCAATATACCACTGATAAGGGCTCTACAAATTTTTGAAATAGAGAAAATGAAATCAATTTACAAAAGAAGTCATTTCACAATCTGGAACCAATTTGAATACTCTTCTACCCCTTTTAATTCCTCTCAATGTTCCCTCAAATGCATGTACGAAATAATCAAGCATGGAGAAACAAGATTATAAAGGAATCTATTACAATATCAATCAATTTGCACAAGTGGAATCAATTCACACTTGGCGACATTCATGAAAATGAATTAAGAATGCTCATGGTGCAAAGTACATGACTCCCACTCACCTGTCAATCCGGCACAGTCCTGATACGCCTCCAAAAATCTACAGCAGGCAGTGAAAAACTTCTTCCTCTTATTTTCTAGCTTCTTGCCCAACTGTGACATGCATTTATAGTACATTTAGTCTTGTATCAAGGGCCATAATCTACGTGCCAATTATAATATAGGGAACTTTAATTGATTCAACTCCATCGTTCCCTAAATCTTTTCTTTTTTTTTTCTTTTTCTTTTTCTATTAATTAACTCATCATTTATGTGTACTAGGGATTTTCTTGCATGAGTACAAGGTCCTCCTTAGCTTAATCTAGGCTTAATACCCTATTATGGCATGAAATTCCTTATTTTCCCACCCGGATGAATAGTAATTCGGACCGACAGCCGGTTACTTCATTCCGGGTTTGATCCACTTTCCAAACTTTAAATTTTATAAAATTTTTACCTAACATTTTACACTCATAGAGGATTCTATAATGGTAATATGCATCACCATCGGAGGTCGATTGACCTCCAAAATAATTCACCGAAGTTGGAACTTCGACACAATTTTTCCGTAGTGCCGGAAAAACTTGTCGAAATCCAATTCTTCCTCTTTTAACCACCTCTACAACCCTTATCCGACCCCTCTAGACTACATCCACCCTTTGTATAGCCTAATTTCATCAAAAGACTAGGTAGGGATGGGTATTTACCTTTTTCTCATCGAAGGATTTGGGTCTTTGCACTAAGGGAAAGGAGACCGACACTTCTCTTTTTGTTTCAGCCGGCACACAACCGGGATCCCCCCTTCCCTTCTCTTCTTTTTTTCTTTCGGACTCTCCCTCTCCTTCTTTTCTTCTCTCTTTTTTTCTCTTTTTCGCTCCTTTTCCTTCTCTTCTTCTCTCTTTTTCCTTCTTCTTTTCCTTCCTTTCTTTTCTCTCTGTGACTCTTCTTCTCTGTCGCCTAAGACTCCCTTCCTCTCTCTCCTTCTCTGCTTCATTCCAACGCCAGCCAACCAAACCCTATTTAAGTCACATCAAGCACCATTCATCCTTTGTTTAATATTATTAAATTTCTATTTTGCCCCTAACACTTCAACATATCTACTGTTATGCCATTAACTTTTAATTCCTTCCAATTTTATCCTTACCACTTCAACGCATCTACAACTATGCCATTATTTTTTGATTCCTTCCAATTTTGCCCCTTATATCAATTTTAAAGGACTATTCTATCCCTTTTTATATATAAAAAAAAGTTTTGGGGTTATTACATCCTCCCCCCTTATATAAAATTCGTCCTCGAATTTAAAAGAGTAAATTACCTGATTACTCGAAGGGGTGAGTGTATCTGCTCTTCATATTCTGCTCGGTGTGGTATCGGAAATCAAATAAATTGGGAGTGTTTTACCTTCTATCTCTACCACACAGGTAGGATACACATACTTTGCTTCTATACTATTCCCTACAGGTGTACTAATAGCTAAGGGAATATGCATTAATATCTTATCCTTAGCTAACTTTTTAGCAAAATAAGGGGACACAAATGAATGGATAGTTCCAGAATCAAATAACACTCTAGCTTTAATCTTATCAATGAGGAGCATACCTGTCACAGCTGCATTCGATGCCTGTGCCTCCTGTGGATTTACCGTGAACACCTTTCTTGCCCTCTGCCTACTGGAGCTGATGGCTGAGATGGTCCAGCACTCTGCTGTGACGCTGGTGTCTGACCTCTACCTCTGCCTACAGGCCCCTACTACTAGGCTTGTCCATCTGCACAGAAGGGTAGGATGCCAAGGGCACAAACTGCTGGGTGGCACCCTGCGGGCATTCTCTGGCAAAATGATCCGGCTGTCCACATCTGTAGCACACTCCCTGGCCTATTCTGCATCTGCCAGGGTGCTGCTTCCCACATATGCCACACACTGGCCATGATTGGAACCCGGATTCAGTTCTGGCCATAGTGACTGGAGGACGAGGTACTGATGGTAGAAAAGTATCTTGTGATTGACCTCTTTCCCTCCATTTTCTCTTACGTGGGGCAGGTGGAGCTGAGCGTACAGACTGCTCCGTCGGGCCCTCTGAGAGATCTACTTCCTCAGATCTACCTCTACTGCTTTGCTCCTTCCCCACACTCATTTTCCTCTGTTCTCTTTCAGCTCTTTCCTCTTTGTTTCTGGTCTCCCACTGTTTTGCTTTATCTATCAGCCTAGACAAGGTGGGGACCTCTACTGCCAGTACTGCATTATAAAGCGGGAAAATCAAGCCCTGCCTGAATTTTTCTATCCTGGCAGCTTCAGTGGGGATGATGTAAGGAGCATACTTCCCCAATCTAGTGAACTCACGAGCGTACTCAGATACGCTCATTCCGGGCATCTGCTTCAGCCTCTCAAACTGAAGAGCCCGATTTTGCCTCTCAGCCGGAGACAAAAACTCATCCATCACTGCTTGCCTGAACTCTTTCCAGGTTGGAGGATTCCTACTGTACAATTGTCCTCCACTTGTCTCTGGTACCAGTCCCAAGCATCTTCCTTCATTGTAAGCCCTACAAGTTCTATAGCTCTTGCATCAGAATAGGGCAGTCTCCGTATAATTTTTTCAGTCTCCTCCAGGAATCTTTGAGGATCTTCACCTTCTTCCCCCTTAAACTCTGGGGTTCTGAGCCTCAGAAATTCCTGTACAGTAATCCCCTCATTATCTAGAGCCCGCTTGGCCAAACTTCTTGGCATAGGTACAGGAGGTGGGATGGACACTACTGATGGGGCAGGAGATTTCCCCCAAGCAATCTGCTTCCTCAGAGCCTGATTCTCCGCCAGTAACTATTCCATCAATGCATCTCTACTTCCTACCTCTCCTTGATCATCAACCCTCCGTCTATCAGCAGGAGGAGATTTTTCTCTTTGGAGCTCGACGTGTGCGGAACCCGCATCCAATACTACATCTGGCTCCATCCTCCTTCCAGGACGAGCAGATCCTCTTCTTGGAGGTATTCTTTATATGTCTCTAAAAGAGTCAAAAAGAGAGGGCGGTTGTTACACACTGAGTCATAATATATTTTACTGAATTGTAAATAACTCATAAAATAACATACAGAAAAACCTTATGCTCCGTAGTATAATCCTATACTTAATCCTGACTCACCTTATTGCTCCGACAGGACTCTTCTTAACCTTTGCTCTGATACCACTTCTTTGTCACGACCCCCGCCCCGCTTCCGGCGGGCCGCCGCGACGGTCCTAGGGTGCGGGTAGGCATAAGGCCACCAGCCACCACGTAGAACCCTATTACCTATCAATAATCAATAAATTCTGAAAAATTTTGGCATGATGCATGCACAAAATGATCACCGTTTCTATGGTGACCTGTCAGGATTATCTCAATACATACAACAACACTACCTGTCAGAGCAGCAATCACATAATCTGTCACATAATGAATCTGGACAATAAATATCAATACATCATCACAGGCATATAACTCATCTGTATAAAAATCTGGTTTCCATTCCATCCATGGTCAAACCCATATCCACAACAGGATCTATGACTGTAACTATATACTATATACAACAGAAGGTTTATAATACACCAAAAGGGTATAAACCTCTATCTACATTATCCTATACTATGGAGCGGCACAGCTAGCAGGCAACCACTAATCCTGCTCCTCTCTATACAATACCTGCCCTGCAATCAAAAACACCAAACTGGGGAGTGAGTATATCAATACTCAGTGAGTGGAGTAGAGAGTACTATGCACATGAGACAGAATATAATCATGGCTCGAGATGAAATCTCAAGATCAATAACAAGATGAACATGAACTCAACATAGAGAATATGGAGTAAATCATCAATATCACCACAATCACAATCAACTCATCTGGAGCACATATGGAATAATCAAGTAATCATATATGCTACTCATGAATATACTCGACAGATCATAATGCTGGAACATACAAATCGGGTGTCAATATGCTGAAATATTGATATATAGCTATCGGTAGGTGGATCTTACGCTCCAGGCGAACCACAACAACTTCCTACTGCCATATGCATGCATAGAATATGACACCACACCAATATGTAAATCAGGGTGTCAATATGCGAAGTCATCACTAGACAGCAGTCGGAAGGTGGGTCTTACGCCCTAGGCGAACCACAACAACTCCCTACTGTCACATGCAAATGCAGGATAAGACACCACACTGATCATATAAATGCTGGCCAGTATCCAGAACAGAAATCCATAGAAACATCTCACATCTATATACTAAACGGCACCTCGCGGAAATTCTACATCCGCGGAAAGCCATACTGCACCTCGCGGGGTCTTACTATGCCCGGCGGCAAGCAGAATATAAGTCGTAGGACCGGCCGATCCTACGCCTAGGGTCGTGTCCCCCCTAGGAGGGGACTGGGCTCCGTCCACCCAGAAGGCTACTATGTGCACACAGGCCGATGTTCAACCCCATCGACTATAGGTGTCCTGTAGATACTGCCAAGCCATGCATAATGCCATAATACACCCTCCCAATACTCTACTAAAAAGGAGCATAATCAAAACTACCACTCACTCGACTCCGACCCAATCATAAACTAACATCAGGGTTGGGAGTGAGGAATCATGGGAGTGCAATGCAACTCAATATACCACTGAAAAGGGCTCTACAAATCTTTGAAATAGAGAAAATGAAATCAATTTACAAAATAAGTCATTTCACAATCTGGAACCAATTTGAATACTCTTCTACCCCTTTTAATTCCTCTCAATATTCTCTCAAATGCATGTACGAAATAATCAAGCATGGAGAAACAAGATTATAGAGGAATTTATTACAATATCAATCAATATGCACAAGTGGAATCAATTCACACTTGGCGACATTCATGAAAATGAATTAAGAATGCTTATGGTGCAAAGTACATGACTCCCACTCACCTGTCAATCCGGCACAGTCCTGATACGCCTCCAAAAATCTACAGCAGGCAGTGGAAAACTTCTTCCTCTTATTTTCTAGCTTCTTGCCCAACCGTGACATGCATTTACAATACATTTAGTCTTGTATCAAGGGCCATAATCTACGTGCCAATTATAATATAGGGAACTTTAATTGATTCAACTCCCCCATTTCCTAAATCTTTTCTTTTCTTTCTCTTTTTCTTTTTCTATTAATTAACTCATCATTTATGTGTACTAGAGATTCCCTTGCATGAGTACAAGGTCCCCCTTAGCTTAATCTAGGCTTAATACCCTATTATGGCATGAAATTCCTTATTTTCCCACCCAGATGAATAGTAATCCGGACCAACAGCCGGTTACTTCATCCCGGGTTCGATCCACTTTCCAAACTCTAAATTTTATGAAATTTTTATCAAACATTCTACACTCATAGAAAATTCCAGAATGGTAACATGCATCACCATCAGAGGCCGATTGGTCCCCAAAATAATTCACCGAAGTTGGAACTTCGACACAGTTTTTCCGTAGTACCGGAAAAACTTGTTGAAATCCAATTCTTCCTCTTTTAACTACCTCTACAACCCTTATCCGACCCCTCTAGATTACATCTACCCTTTGTATAGCCTAATTTCATCAAAAGACTAGGTAGGGATGGGTATTTATCTTTTTCTCTTCGGAGGATTTGGGTCTTTGCACTAAGGAAAAGGAGACCGACACTTTCCTTTTTGTTTCAGCCGGCACACAACCGGGATCCCTCCTTCCCTTCTCTTCTTTTTTTCTTTCGGACTCTCCCTCTCCTTCTCTTCTTCTCTCTTTTCTTCTCTTTTTCTCTCCTTTTCCTTCTCTTCTTCTCTCTTTTTCCTTCTTCTTTTCCTTCCTTTCTTTTCTCTCTGTGACTCTTCTTCTCTGTCGCCTGAGACTCCCTTCCTCTCTCTCCTTCTTTGCTTCATTCCAACGTCAGCCAACCAAACCCCATTTAAGTCACATCAAGCACTATTCACCCTTTGTTTAATATTATTAAATTTCCATTTTGCCTCTAACACATCAACATATCTACTGTTATGCCATTAACTTTTGATTCCTTCCAATTTTATCCTTACCACTTCAACGCATCTACAACTATGCCATTATCTTTTAATTCCTTCCAATTTTACCCCTTATATCAATTTTAAAGGACTATTCTATCCCTTTTTATATATAAAAAAAAGTTATGGGGTTATTACAGTCATCTAGTTAAGAAATATGCTATATGAATGTTTTGTATGTCGAAAAATCTAATGACTTTCCTTCAAGAAAAAAAAGACTTTGCTAATAATGCAGGATCTTGAGCAAGAAATGAGAATTTTCAACTTGAAGGACACCTCGATATAAAGTATAGTAAACATTCACATGCAAACAAGAGAGAGGACCTTCTTCAGCCAAAAGCTTACACATAAGAAATCTAGCAGGTATTTGACTTGAAGAATGTAAAATGAATTGGTAATTTTAAATACCTCTCTTGTAAATTAGCTAAGCAAAGTCAATGACTTAGATCTTATTGTGGCATGATTAAAGTCTTTAATTACTAATTTCTTGATATCATGTCTACATATGTATTGATTGACTTATGCTTTTGAAAATTATTTCATGGTTTGCCTAAATTAAAATATGCCTTTTCATATGTCATGCATAATCATGAAATATACAAGTATATGCTTCAAATTTTGACTCAAAATAACTTGTGATAAGCTATGAATCCTTGAGCATGATGAAAACTTTGTTTGCTTACATGATATATAGTCATATGTTATATAACATATTAGATCATGTCTTTATTCTGCTCTTTCATGAAAATTACTTGAAAAATAATAAAAAGAGAGAAAGATAAAGAAAAAGAACATGAATATTGTTTAAGAAAAGTAAAAGCTAAGTAAAATTAAATACTCCAATCATAAGTAAAAGCAAAACAAGCATAATATAGCACATTTATGAAACTTGTTTTTGGAAGGAATAAAATACGAAGAGTTTGGAGTGAATACTTTGTTGTTAAAAGGAACAATTTAACCTTTCTATATTGCTCATCGTAGGGATGGTGCCAATGGGAAGGCTAGTGGTAGTACCCGGCACTATTTGACCCAACTATTCGGTGTAGGGTATATTAGGGATGGCACAAGAGGGAGGCTAGTGGTAATACCTCGTGCCCCTTCTAACTCCACCGGATAGGGAGCAAATAGAGTATAGAGCATAAGAAAGTAAAAACAAAAAAAAAATAAATACCACCTATATTTGAAAAATATTCATTACAGATCTGATAAAGCACTATTTAATTTAGAGCAAGCACCAAGAGCATGATATAAAAGTTTAAGTAACTTTTTGATATAAAGGAATATTGATAAAACTATGTATCAAAAAGAAAATTCTGATATCGTAATTGCTCAAGTACATATTGATGACATTATTTGTGGTGCTACTAATGAAGCTTTATGTGGAGTTTTTACTAAGCTCATATAGGATGAGTTTGAAATGAGTAGAATGGATGAACTAAGACAAATAAGAAAATGGATCTTTATTGGCCAAAGTGAGTTCACAAGAATATTCTTATAAAAGTTTGACATGAAGAAAGATATGTCTATGACCCCATCTTATAGAGTTCAAAAATGATGAGCAAGGTAATTCTATTGTTTGAAGCTGTATCATTGTATCATACAACTTGTGGAACAAATTGTATGCTCATTTTATGCTTATATGCAAAGATATCAAACTAATTCAAGTGAATCACAGTTAATTGATATCAAAATACTCAAAAAAAAAAAATCTGTTAAGAAAATAAAATCTAAGATTATGAATTAATGAAAAACTTAAGAACCTTGACATCAAACAAGATTCTTATAAGATGTAATGAATCTAATGTCTAAAAAATTTAATGAAGAATCCAATTATGCTCTCCATATTTAATTACATGAAAATAAGATATTATTTCATAAAAGATCATACTCAAACTGAAAGGATCACAGTTGGATCAATTAATACTAAAATTACATATTTAAATGAGGGGAGTTTATTCAAATTTTTTTTTTCCTTAACATGATTATTCCTAATGCTTTAATGTTAGATGTATGCCCTAGAAGCCATTTTTTGGCTGACACATTATTAATTCTGGGACATAATTTGTATTTGACTTTATTATTATTGAATAAATAAAAGGCATTTTTTTCATTCATATTGTTTATGTGTCTATGAATCGTCCAAGAATTAATAAGATGATGATGCATATTCTTAAGAGTTAAGAATTTGAGCCATGCATCATTGGTGATTAATTTCTAAATGCTCCTGATCGATGGATCATCACGAGGACGGTGATCAATCCGATGAGATCAGTGCACAGATTACTTTTCTTAAGGATGGACGAGACTCGAGTCCACAGTGTGGCGACACTGAAGTAATAGTGCAGGTGCTTGTTAAGAACAAGGGTACTAAGCGTGACCAATACAAGAAGTCACTTGGATGTCTATCCACTCGTCAGTGACTTGCTTGATGTTGCAGTAGTGTAACTGGTCCTTTGACCTGCGGTGCTTCGGCTACTCACAGTGAGGTTATTGTAGTTTGACTACACACATACATGGTCTCTAGCCATATGGGTCCATGCAGTGTAGATTGGCTGCAGTAAGTTCACTGTAGGAGTAGGGTATGCACCTATAAGGAATCTATCGACCTTGATAGATAAGGAGAGATCCTATGTGATTTATAAGACTGAGTTCGTAAGACCTCGGCCGGGGCAGTAAGCACAGTGGAGAAAGAGTTTTCCACTCTCGAACTTAAGTCGAATAAATCTTCACATATGATAGACGATGGGGTTTGACGAGTTGTCCATGACCTCTGTCCTGTAGGGATCCACGATAGTAGGACTGTATCACATGATAACTGCACCTAGAGGTTCATCATTCTATTCTACTGGGTAGCCACTACATGCTGCTAGGTGTCACTGGTGGATGGTGGGACTCACAGGGATTATCTCGATGATCGATAAACCCTAATGAGTAGAGTTGGAATCATTCCAATCCATTGAAAGGAGTTTTCAATGATATTATGATAAAGATCATAATATATCTCACTACCAGTCAGAATAGAACCTATGGGGTCACACACACTAGAAGTATTGACCGATCCGATGGTTGAATCGTGATTAGGAATCACAAGTAATCAATTCGATTGATATTCGGTTGAAGAAGGAACAAAGGGAATTAATTAATTGGACTTAAAACAAGAGTCCTACTTCGAGTAGGATTCCTAGAGTCCTAATTGGATTAGAACTAGAAATCCTAGTTGGAGTAGGACTGGGATTCCTACTTAGAATAGGATTCCTACAATCCTAATGAGATTAGGAGTTTTGAATTAAAATTGGATTCCTACTTGGAATAGGATTCCTAGAAGACCTAATTGGATTAGGACTTCGGATTCAAATAGAGTCCTAATTGGATTAGGACTAAAATCAAATATGTCCTAATTTGGATTAGGATTCCTTAAGTCCTAATTAATTATTAATCTAATGAATCAACATGACTCCTAATTGGATTAGGATTGAAGAGTTCAATTGAGTCATGGTTCATTCAAGTTCTAATTGGATTAGGACTAGCATAGCATTGAACCCGATTGATTCATGATTTGGTTAATCCTAATTAGATTAGGACTAAACCATGAAAAGGGCACCTAATCCTCTTTGAAAGAGGATTAGGTTAACCAAGTAAGAGGGGCATCAGCCCCTCTTCACTTAGTTGGTGCGACATGAAGAGAGAGGGGGCCAGCGCCCCCTCTTGGAAAGTAGTCAAGGGCTCCTAACTTGTAGGAGCCCTTCATCCTTATAAAAGAAGGACTAGGGCCGGCGCCCTAGATGAACCTTTCCTCCTCTTCAAGCCGTGGCCACCCCCTCACCATCTCCTCTTGTTTCAGCTGCAAGCAAAAGGAAAAGCCAAGAGGTGTCTTGGCGGCATCCTCTTCCTCCCTTCCTTCATCCAACGCAAGGAAGAAAAGAAGGCTGCGTGGGGATTCTTCTTCTTCCTCTTCTTCATCCTTCTTCTTCCTCCTCTCAAGCACAATCAAGGGTTGATTGAAAGAGAGGAGATCAGCCATCAAAAGAAGTCTTTGCAAGGGAGCTAGCACCCCGGAAAGACAAGAAAGCTTTGATCGGTCCTCTGCTTCGTGTGGATACCCGTAGAGGCCGGGCACTTGAACGGCTTCAAGCGAACCTTCATCCAAAACTACGATCATCAGTTTGCGGTGATCATCTACCCGTACAAGGTGAAGATTTGATCTCCCTAAAGGTTTTAAAAGTATTAATCCTTATCTAACTACGAACGGTCTAGAAACAGCGTTCATGCGATGAACGTCGATCCCGCTTATGCCGATTCCACTGCAATCTGATTTTTGTTTTGAAATATCAGCGGCATAGGCGGGTTCCCAACAGTGGTATCAGAGCCTAGGCTCTGTAGTTTAAGCTAAGAATTAATTATAAGTAGGCTTATTAGATCTGAAAATTGAATGATCATGCATGCTGAAAATTTTCTGCATGCAGAATTTTTCTAGGATGCTGATTTTTATATGCTGATTTTTATATGATAAAAGGATGATTCTAATAGCATTGTTAATGTGATTACAAAGTTTAGAATCATGATTAGCATGATCAGCAACCTATGTCATGAGATAATCAATTAATTATCAGATCTGAAAATTATAATTGTTGCATATGGTGATGATCATAGGATTCAAAACCCTTTTGGTATTAAATGTAAAGACCTGCGATGTGATCTGCAATGTCATGTAATTTTACAGATGCTTGCATACATCTTATTTGATATTTTGAGAGGCCTGCGTACCTCCTAAAAGGGGATGTAATTTATTTTTATTTTTATTTTATATCAGGTTGTATTTTCTGTGATGTGATGTATGTCAATGATTAAGTCGAAGATGATGCATGAGATGAACAGGGCTCTAAGCGGTTGATAGCGATTGGATCAAGAGTTGGTCAAGGATCGAGTCAAGGAGGCTTGGAACCAATTCAAGAGTTGAAGATCAGTTGATCGATTGACGTGCATGTGCTTGTAATACGACCTAATTAGAATCCATGATCATTACCTATTTAAAGTTTAGCTTTAATTATTGCTGCGATTATAACTGCCTGCAATGTGCCGTTTGCATGTGATGTGAATGTGAGTCGGGTAGATAGGTTTACATGTGATGTAGCAAACCCAATTGAGACCTAAATTAAAACCTCCTCAATCAAGTCGAGAGTGAACCGACATGAGCAATTCATATTAGATTAATTGATCTAATTGGTGTCTAGGAAAGCATGAAAGGTGGTTACTTAATTAGGACCTTACTCTCTGAGTAAAGGGAGCCTCCCACCTGCTTACCTGGCCAATTGTTCGATTACCTCTTATGAAGAGCTCAAGTTGCAAACACTAAGACCTGATTAACCAATATTAAGTCAATAGGTCTTCCACTGTAGTAGAGCTGCTAAGGTCTTTCTGATGTTGATTTGTCTCGGCTGGACACAGTGGGCAAGTTGCATCGGAGGACTGGACCTCTCTATAGACATGAGATGTTGTAGGGTAAAGGTGGGGTTGGGCACCAATAACTGTTAGGTGAGGACCCAATGACGACTTTATTCCAACGGTTATACGGTGGGTCTGACTTAACTAAGAAATGGGACCAATAACTGTTAGGTGAGGTTTTCATGGCTTAGAGACCAAGTTACACTGCAACATGCTTGAGAAGCATTGTACAAGAGTTGTACATTCATCAATCTATGTGTCACCAATAACTGTTAGGTGAGGTGGCATGTAAATCGGTGGAACCGCAGTACCCACTAGAAACCCTAGTCGTGTAGGATTTCCGTTTTCCTACCAGGGGAGTGTGAGGAATTCGACAAAATAGTGGGAGGTACATTTGTTCTAAAAGACCTTAGAACAGATTAGGATCAAGTACAAAAGTCTAACTAGAATCTTTACTCTCTGCAGATACAATGTCAGCTTCAAACCCTTTGACCCGTATTCTTGAGACCAACCGACTGACCGGAACCAATTACAAGGACTGGCTTAGAAACCTCAAAATTGTTCTGGACTGTGAGAAAATAGGCTACATACTCGATTCAGATATCCCCACACTACCAGCACGTCCTACTGATGTTCAGCGACAGATGCATCAAAAATGGCTGGATAATGACATTAGAGTCAAGTGCTATATGATGGCATCCATGTCTAATGAACTCCAATGCCAGCATGAGAATTTCAAGACTGCTAGGGACATACTAGCACACCTGCAAGAGTTGTATGGTGAGCAGAGTCGCACAGCTCGTTTTGAAGTGTCCAAGAGGCTCTTCAAGATAAAGATGCGCGAAGGGCAGTCCGTCCATGATCACGGTCTGACTATGATCAAGGACCTTGAGGAGCTTGAGAAGCTCGGGATGAACATGCACAAGGAATTGCAAGTTGATCTGATCCTTCAATCCCTTCCTGATTCATTTGGTCAGTTTATAGTAAACTACCACATGAATAAGATTGAATGCACTAAGACTGAACTGATAAATATGTTGGTAACTGCTGAGGGAGCCTTGAAAGGTTCAAGGGGCAATGTCCTTGCTACTGAGTTGACTTCTGGTTCCAAGAGAAAGTCTACTTGGAAGAAAAAGAAACCTGCGAAGAAGCAAAAGAAAGACAAGAAGTCAAAGAAGGAAGTTCAAAAGAAAAAGGCCAATGACAAAGGAAAATGTTTCCAATGCAATGTCGACGGCCACTGGAAGAGGAACTGTTCTTCATACCTCGAGAGCCTGAAGAACATGAAAGGTGACAAACCTTCAGAAGGTATAGATTTGCTCATAATTGAAACTAATCTAACGGTTTCTTCTACTTCTAGTTGGGTTATAGATTCTGGTTCTAGTGCTCATTTATGCACTACCATGCAGGGTCTAAAAGGAAAGTAGAAGGCTGGCGGAAGGTGCGGTAACCCTTCGGGTTGGCAACGGGGCAAAAGTTGCTGCTGTGGCTGTCGGCACCTACCATCTGCGACTACCGTCTGATTTTAGTTTATTACTTAGAGACTGCTATTATGTACCTGCTGCTAGCAGAAATTTGATTTCTATTTCATGTCTAGCACAGGAAGGTCATGTTTTTACATTTGACAAAGACTGCTGTTCTATTTATTTAAGAAATAAAATAGTCGCACGTGGTTTTATGATTGACAGTCTCTATCATTTGCATATGGATGTATCTATAAATGTGTCTGAGCAAGTAGTGAATGCCAAAGGATCCAAATGATCCAGGGATGAGATAAACCAAAAATATTTGTGGCACCTCAGGCTTGGCCATATTGGAGAGGACAGAATGAACAAAATGGATAAAGATGGGCTTCTCGGCTCATTGACTTCCGAGTCATATCCAGTTTGCGAATCCTGTCTTCAAGGAAAAATGGCCAGATTACCCTTTGTAGGACATGGAGAGAGGACCACTGAAATACTTACCCTAGTACATACAGATGTATGTGGCCCATTCGATGTGCCATCCAGGGGACGTTATTCGTACTTCATTACCTTTACCGATGATTATTCACGGTATGGGTATGTGTATCTTATGAGACACAAGTCTGAATCTTTTGAAAGTTCAAAGAGTTCAAGAATGAAGTAGAAAAACAAACTAGAAAACCTCTTAAGGCTCTTCGATCAGATCGAGGAGGAGAATACCTTAGTGGAGAATTCCGAGACTATCTCAAGAAAAATGGCATAGTCTCACACTGGACACCTCCGGGTACACCTCAACTCAACGGAGTGTCAGAGAGGAGGAATCGGACCCTATTGGATATGGTCAGGTCCATGATGAGCTTCACTGATTTACCTATGTTCCTTTGGGGAGATGCCTTACTCACAGCGATTTATTTATTGAATAGAGTTCCCTCTAAATCAATTCCTACCACACCGTATGAGATATGGCATGGTAAGAAACCAAGTCTTGGTCATCTCAAGATTTGGGGATGTCCGGCCCATGTCAAGAGACTACAGGCGGACAAACTAGAGGCTAGGACCATAAGTGCTCGTTTTATAGGATATCCTAAAGAGTCATTAGGATACAATTTTTACGTCTCAGAGGATCACAATGTGTTTGTGAGCCATCATGCCATCTTCTTGGAAAACTAGTTTATCCTTGATAGAGGCAGTGGGAGGAAAATTGAGCTTGAAGAGAAAGTCTCTGAAAAGCAACGAGTCATGGATCCTATTGAACCCATTCATACAGAGCCAGTACACGATGTCCCTCGACCACCTCGTAGATCTAGTAGGGTCTCCCATCCTCCCGATAGATACTTAGGTATACTAGAAGAGGATACCGAGGAAATGTTCCTAGTGGGAGATAGGGATCACATACAGGATCCCAAAACCTACAAGGAGGCGATATCTGATGTCGATTCTGAGAAATGGTTGGAAGCTATGAAATCAGAGTTAGACTCCATGCATTCCAACCAAGTCTGGACCTTAGTAGATCCACCAGAAGGTATTGTACCTATTGGATGTAAATGGATCTACAAAAGGAAGATAGGTTCGGATGGAGAGGTAGAGACCTATAAGGCAAGGCTTGTGGCAAAAGGGTATAGTCAACGCGAAGGCATTGACTATCAGGAGACCTTTTCACCTGTAGCCATGCTGAAATCCATCCGAATATTGCTTGCCATTGCAGCATTCCATGATTATGAAATCTGGCAGATGGATGTGAAAACTGCTTTCCTGAATGGATATCTTAATGAAGATATCTATATGGAACAACCTTTGGGTTTCACTTCCAGTGATGGAGATCACAAGGTCTGCAAGCTGCAAAGGTCCATCTATGAACTAAAGCAAGCATCTCGGAGTTGGAACACTCGTTTCGATGACGTAATCAAAACGTTTGATTTTATCAAAAACGAAGAGGAACCGTGTGTTTACAAAAAGGTTAGTGGGAGCGCTGTCGTATTTCTCGTACTGTACGTGGACGACATCCTCCTGATAGGGAATGATATTCCCATGCTAACCTCGGTCAAGGTCTGGTTGTCAAAAAAATTCTTCATGAAAGACCTTGGGGAAGCATCCTATATTTTGGGAATAAAGGTCTATAGAGATAGATCTAAAAGGATGCTTGGCCTATCACAGAAAATGTATATAGAGAAAGTGCTGAAAAGGTTCAGCATGGAAAACTCCAAAAGGGGTCTTTTACCCCTTAGGCATGGAATTCATCTCTCCAAGAAGATGTGCCCCAATACATCTAAAGAGATTCAACGCATGAGCAAGATCCCTTATGCATCGGTAATAGGGAGCCTCATGTATGCCATGCTATGTACACGACCTGATATAGCCCTAGCTGTGAGTGTCACAAGCAGATATCAGTCGAATCCAGGTGAAGAACACTGGACAGCTGTGAAGAATATTCTTAAGTACTTAAGAAGAACTAAAGATTTATTCTTGGTCTTTGGAGGATCATCAGAGTTAAAGGTAGAAGGGTACACAGATTCAGACTTCATGACTGACGTCGATGATAGGAAGTCAACATCTGGATATGTGTTCTTGTGCAATGGTGGTACGGTAAATTGGAAGAGTTCTAAACAACCGATCATTGCTGATTCTACTATAGAAGCTGAATACATCGCCGCCTCTGAAGCTGCTAAGGAAGGCTTCTGGTTCAAAAAATTTATTGCGGAATTAGATGTAATGTTATCAGATGCCATAACACTCTACTGCGATAATAATGGCGCCATAGCTCTAGCTAAGGAGCCAAGGTCTCATCAGAAGTCCAAGCATATAGAGCGGCGCTTCCATCTCATACGCGACTATGTTGAGAAGAAGTATGTCGAAGTGCAGAGAGTAGACTCCGCGGACAACGTGGCAGACCCATTCACTAAACAGCTAAGTCAGTAAAAGACTGAAGCCCACCTTGAGAAGATGGGACTAAGATATATGACTGATTGGCTTTAGTGCAAGTGGGAGATTGTTAGATATATGCCCTAGAAGCCAATTTTTTGCTGACACATTATTAATTCTGGGACATAATTTGTATTTGACTTTATTATTATTGAATAAATAAAAGGCATCTTTTTCATTCATATTGTTTATGTGTCTATGAATCGTCCAAGAATTAATAAGATGATGTTGCATATTCTTAAGAGTTAAGCATTTGAGCCATGCATCATTGGTGATTAATTTCTAAATGCTCCTGATCGATGGATCATCACGAGGACGGTGATCAATCCGATGAGATCAGTGCACAGATTACTTTCCTTAAGGATGGACGAGACTCGAGTCCACAGTATGGCGACACTGAAGTAATAGTGCAGGTGCTTGTTAAGAACAAGGGTACTGAGCGTGACCAATACAAGAAGTCACTTGGATGTCTATCCACTCGTCAGTGACTTGCTTGATGTTGCAGTAGTGTGACTGGTCCTTTGACCTGCGGTGCTTCGGCTACTCACAGTGAGGTTATTGTAGTTTGACTACACACATACATGGTCTCTAGCCATATGGGTCCATGCAGTGTAGATTGGCTGCAGTAAGTTCACTGTAGGAGTAGGGTATGCATCTATAAGGAATCTATCGACCTTGATAGATAAGAAGAGATCCTATGTGATTTATAAGACTGAGTTCGTAAGACCTCGGCCGGGGCAGTAAGCACAGTGGAGAAAGAGTTTTCCACTCTCGAACTTAAGTCGAATAAATCTTCACATATGATAGACGATGGGGTTTGACGAGTTGTCCATGACCTCCGTCCTGTAGGGATCCACGATAGTAGGACTGTATCACATGATAACTGCACCTAGAGGTTCATCATTCTATTCTACTGGGTAGCCACTACATGCTGCTAGGTGTCACTGGTGGATGGTGGGACTCATAGGGATTATCTCGATGATCGATAAACCTTAATGAGTAGAGTTGGAATCGTTCCAATCCATTGAAAGGAGTTTTCAATGATATTATGATAGAGATCATAATATATCTCACTACCAGTCAGAATAGAACCTATGGGGTCACACACACTAGAAGTATTGACCGATCCGATGGTTGAATCGTGATTAGGAATCACAAGTAATCAATTCGATTGATATTCGGTTGAAGAAGGAATAAAGGAAATTAATTAATTGGACTTAAAACAAGAGTCCTACTTCGAGTAGGATTCCTAGAGTCCTAATTGGATTAGAACTGGAAATCCTAGTTGGAGTAGGACTGGGATTCCTACTTAGAATAGGATTCCTACAATCCTAATGAGACTAGGAGTTTTGAATTAAAATTGGATTCCTACTTGGAATAGGATTCCTAGAAGACCTAATTAGATTAGGACTTCGGATTCAAATAGAGTCCTAATTGGATTAGGACTAAAATCAAATATGTCCTAATTTGGATTAGGATTCCTTAAGTCCTAATTAATTATTAATCTAATGAATCAACATGACTCCTAATTGGATTAGGATTGAAGAGTTCAATTGAGTCATGGTTCATTCAAGTTCTAATTGGATTAGGACTAGCATAGCATAGAACTCGATTGATTCATGATTTGGTTAATCCTAATTAGATTAGGACTAAACCATGAAAAGGGCACCTAATCCTCTTTGAAAGAGGATTAGGTTAACCAAGTAAGAGGGGCATCAGCCCCTCTTCACTTAGTTGGTGCGACATGAAGAGAGAGGGGGCCGACGCCCCCTCTTGGAAAGTAGTCAAGGGCTCCTAACTTGTAGGAGCCCTTCATCCTTATAAAAGAAAGACTAGGGCCGGCGCCCTAGATGAACCTTTCCTCCTCTTCAAGCCGTGGCCACCCCCTTACCATCTCCTCTTGTTTCAGCCGCAAGCAAAAGGAAAAGCCAAGAGGTGTCTTGGCGACATCCTCTTCCTCCCTTCCTTCATCCAACGCAAGGAAGAAAAGAAGGCTACGTGGGGATTCTTCTTCTTCCTCTTCTTCATCCTTCTTCTTCCTCCTCTCAAGCACAATCAAGGGTTGATTGAAAGAGAGGAGATCAGCTATCAAAAGAAGTCTTTGCAAGGGAGCTAGCACCCCGGGAAGACAAGAAAGCTTTGATCGGTCCTCTGCTTCGTGTGGATACCCGTAGAGGCCGGGTACTTGAACAGCTTCAAGCGAACCTTCATCCAAAACCACGATCATCAGTTTGCGGTGATCATCTACCCACACAAGGTGAAGATTTGATCTTCCTAAAGGTTTTATAAGTATTAATCCTTATCTAACTACGAACGGTCTAGAAACAGCGTTCATGCGATGAACGTCGATCCCGCTTATGCCGATTCCGCTGCAATCTGATTTTTATTTTGAAATATCAGCGGCATAGGTGGGTTTCCAATATTTAATACATTATGTTATGACTTAATGCATATTATGTTTTGCATATAACATGTGGCATTCATAATTTGAAATGTGTTTTAACTCTACACACAAGTTTTTACTTCACCTTTGTCTTCGAAGTAACTTGTGTTCTAAAGCTTAATGAAAATGGTTTGTACTTGCAAAATCTACTCCTCAATGATATTTATTTTCTGGATTCATTAACTCTTCTTGTATTTTTCTGATTTTAATGATTATCTTCTTAAAAATAAAAGGAAAGAATAGACTGAATTTGCAATTGAGACAAAATGAATTGATTTTGAATTATCTTCCATCTTGCCTAAACTTTGGTACATAACATCCTGAAACATGTTAAATTGCTCCAATCTATACCAAAATTCATATTAATTACAAAGATTTTGAATGTGCTCTAATGTTATTGAAATATGTGTTTTCAATCTTAGTGACTTAAGATGAGCTACAATGTAGAAGATACATATATCAAATTATAACTTTGAAAGCCTCCTTGAAAATCTTTATGAAATTCAAAATCTAATTTTGTATAAAAGCTTAAACTTAATTAAAAATGCTTGTATCGTTACATCTTTTTAACCTTAGTTATATGCTTCAATGATCGCATCATTTTAGAGCATAACTCAATATGATTCCTAAATTAAAATTTTAACTTAAGAAAAATAGAATTAATTTTGATGCCTTGGTTGATTGCCTTGATACGCATCCGAAACATATCATTTTGTATCTTATAAGTGTACTAAAATTGATCTAATTGATGTGTCTTTCAATGATCTTGATTGCAAACAAATATTTCTAAATATATGATTTTAGCTTAATATTAAAAAAAATATTATGTTTCATATATATACATTGCTGTGAAATTATTAAATTCTATAAATATATATACTTGAATGATCTTCCATATATTTTTGTCTTGCGTAATTAAAAGTGTTTCCATCATTAAAGGAAAAAGCTATTCTTAAAAGTAGAGTGAATGCTCCTAAAGCTATAAATATTTTAACTCACTTAAATGACTTTTAAAATAAAGAAAATGTAATTGCTTTTGAAAGAAATTGAGCTTCAAAAGAATTATTTTTTGATTAATATTTCAGTACATTTTCTCAAAGATTAAGAGGAAGCATAACTTGTTCCTAAAAGATTAAAAAGAGTGATTGCTATAAATTTTGAATAATTCTAGATCACTCTACATTCCTGATATCATAGAATTTTAGTTTTATTCACGCTTATCATTAAAATCTGAAATTCAACATAAAGAAAATAACGATTAAAAAAGAATGCATCTTTTGAGGGGGAGCTTTAGACATATCAATCCTTCTTCATCTTATTTAAAAGTCACCATCATATGATGCATACCTTGAATATTTTATGAATTGATTTTGATGAACCTCTTTGTGTTGCCATTACTTATCTTAACTATATAAAGCCTATACCTTGAGTTGAGTTTTATAAAGGTTGTCTTATCTCAAACTTTGAGCTTTATGAAAATATGCTCTCATTAGTATAAGTTGTGCTGAAACTTATAGAACATATATTTTCGAGATTGACAATTTGAATGTTTTATTGAAAATTATCTTCAAATTCTAAACTCTTAAATGGAATGTTCAATTAAGGGGGAGAAAGAAAATTTTTAGGAGGAGAGATGATATGGAACTTAATCGTAAAAATTCATAACTAAAGGAGAGAGAAAGAATACTAAATGAGAAGTAATTTTAATACTCTTCATTATATAAATATCTGAAATTTAAATATGAAAATTTTTGTAATACACCTTGAGGCTTACTATTTGGTTAATATATTTTATGCATCAATCAAGAACCAAATTGCAATTCAAACAGTTGATCTTAAGAGCCTCTAGTTTAATGAAAAAGGGGGAGAATAATGTGTTGAATTTTTTTGAGTATCTCTTGTGAACACAAATTTAAAAGTAGCTGCTACATATGATAGATTTATAGATTTTAAAATGCGCATAATCAGAAAATCAGCTGTCTTGAAAATTATTTGAAAACGAATTTCATCTGTCTCTATTAGAAAATCTATTTTGAAATTCACTAAAGAGTTCTTATTGGCTTGCTCTTTAGAGCTTCAATTTTGTGCTAATTTATTTTTATATGTATCAAAATATGTTTCTCTTTACCAGAGTAAAAGAAAGTCTTTAAAAGAGCTCTAAAAGAACCTTCAAAGCTTTGAATTTTATGTATGCTCTAAGATATATCATAAATTGCATGAATTCATGTTTCGGTATTTTGTGCCCCAATATTTTTATATCATAAAAGAACTTTGAAGTCATTAAGAATTAATGATCCAACATGATGTTATATTTTTCGAGTATATATGTTTTGATATTATACTCAAAAAAATTGATTAGATTGCTCTCATGTTGCTATATATTTAATATATTGGGCAAAAGATCTTAAATGAACAAGCTTTCATAATTGTTATTAAAGATCTTTCAAAAAAAAGGGGTTAGATTTCCATTCATGTCTTCTTTGAATATCAGTCTTGATACTCCTTGAATTAACTTGAAAAAGGTTCCACCTACACTTAATTTGAAAACTATCTTTGGAATCACATTCGATATGCTCTCATTATAATTTGCTCTGAAATCATCTTAATTGGCTCTGATCTATGCTCATTAATCTTATTCTGACATTATTGCCTTGAGTTATATGATTCATATTTGTGCAATAATTCGACATGCATTGACTGCAAATTAGAGTACAATAAGAAAAAGAAATATTTGAGTATCATTTACTGCTTTGTGCTTAATGTTTCATTATCTTGCAACCTTTTTGATGTTATCAAAAAGGAAGAGAAATATCTGAGTATATGCTCATAATGCTTTATGTGTTGATTATGTTAAGTTGATTAAATCTAAAGCATTATCGTGAAGTATATTTTAAAGATATATGTTTTCTACTTCATGCAACTTAGCTATGCATTAGTTCTAGAACACAACATATTTTATATTGCACATACTCCAAGTTTTGTCATCATCAAAAAAGGGGAGATTGATGACCCAAAGATTGATTTAAAGATTGATTTTGATGATCATAAAACTTTGAAGTATAATTACTAATGTTTGTGTTGCAAGAAGAAAGATAATTTGTTTTGCAAAGAACATAGCAAGTTGGAAAAATACAAGAAGGCCTCAAAAGCTCTCAAAAAGTTGAAAGAAAGTTATACTTCATTAGTCCAAGTTTCAAGTTCAAAGGATTCAAGTTGGAGGAGCAAATTCAAAGAAAGATTTAAAAGAATAGTCCTCGAGTCGACTCCTGGAAGTTCAGAGTCGACTCTGGTACTCTAGAGTTTCAAGGAACAGTGCTCGAGTCGACTCCGACTGAGAATAGACAAAAAGACAGAGAGTTGATTTTCAGCGCTACAGTGCTCGAGTCGACTCCTACTTCAGCGCTACAGTGCCCGAGTCGACTCCTAGCTACAGTGCCGGCAGACTCCTATTCACGAGCCGACTCCTGCTTCAGCCAAGTCTACTCGAGCACGCTGGAAGGCATAACGGCTAGTTTTTTCTCAACTCCAACGGCTCTATTTTTGTCTCTAACGGCTAGATCTTTGTTCCCACGCCATCCAAAGCTATAAAATCAAGGAAAGAGCTAGGGGAAAAGTTAAGAAAGTGGGAGAGAATACATAGGGAAGAGATTTCAAAGAGATTTCAAGAGAAACCTTCCAAAAGCACAAAAGGGCCATTCAAAGCAAAAGAGAGAGAAGAAGAGCATCTTAGTGAATCCCAAGGCTTCCTCTCCAACCGTGTGCTGCCTCAGTGATCCTCTACCTCGTGCGAAATCAGAAGAGGGTCATGTAAAGAAGAAGCTGAGTTCCTTCATCTACAAAACTTGTTTGAGGGCTGCTTCTCTTTACTCTATTTGTTTACATTGTTATATTTGCTTGTTTAAGAAGCTTTGATTTGTTTTAAACTCTTGTTCTAATATCTTGTAACTTGATTCAATCAAGGGATTGAATCAAGGGGTTAAGGTTTGTTGGTAAGCCAAAGGAAAAACCAACGATGTAAGGTTGTGGTTGGTGAACCGGAGAAAACCAACTAGGTTGGATTGTGAGCCCGTGAAAATAATCGGAATGGTTCTTGTCGGTGAGCCTGTGAAAACCGATCGAGTTTGTTGTGATCTCGTGAAAACAACAAGTTAGGTTGTGAGTTTGTAAAACAACCAGCTATAATCTGAGGGATTATAGTAAAATTTCCAAGAGGTCTTGGGGAGTGGATGTAGGTGCTGGGGTGCACCGAACCACTATACGTTTGTTGTGTTTGTGATGCTTTCTTTCATTGTTTAATTTTCTCACTTACTTACTTAGATAAATATCTAATTGAATTGCTTGCTTAACTCTTATCCGCGCATCCTTTAGTTGCAAGTATATTCAAATTGTTTAATCAAGTTTCTTTTAATAAAACTGCATTAAGATTCATTATATTGAAATGATCGCTTAGGAAAATCTAGACTAATTGTTTATTGAGTCCGCTCCTTAATAGTTTTAATCTTGATCAGATTAGAATCAAACTATTGCTAAGTTTAAATTCCACTGTGCATCTATACAACTTAGCCTAATTAATTGAAAAGTTTAGAAGTAGCTGAAAAGTTTTAAAAGACCCAGTTCGCCCTCCCTCTTGGGTTGTATCTACTGGGCAACACTTGATACTTCTTGAAATAACTTGAAAAAGATTCCATCTACACTTGATTTGAAAACTATCTTTGGAATCTACATTTAGAGATCTTTTCTGGCTCATATCTTAAATGTCTCATTTTTAAAGCCAAATTTGTCATCCTTAATTTTGATGTGATTCAATCATAATTTTAAAACTATCTTAATTGGCTCTGATCTATACTCATTATCTTGCCCTGATAGTATTGCCTTGAGTCACATAATTTATATTCTTGCAATAATTTGGCATGCAATGAATGAAATATTGTCTTGTGCTTAATATTTCATTATTTTGCAATCTTTTTGATGTTGTCAAAAAGGAGAAAAAATATCTGAGTATATGCTCATAATGAAGCATGTTCATTATGACTACTGTCTTCTAGATTTTGTATTTATTTTGACTAGTATCTACTCTTTGTTATTGTCTGCATTTCTTCTCTAGAATATTATACTTTTGGCAAAGATGATGAAATACCTTTTTTCTTTACTCATGATCTTTGTGTCATTACAATACTATCCAATGCTATTCATTCTTTTTGATGATGACAAAAAGGAGGAGAAAGTATAAGAGAGAAACTAGAAGCAAATTCTATAAGAAAGATAATTCTATAAAAAAAAGACTGTATAAGGAAGAAAATATAAAAGGTATATATTGTATACTTACGGGGGAGACATGTATTAATACACTTAAGGGGGAGACATTTGACAAAGAGAAAATCTGAATCTGGCACATAATCATAGAGATTTTTCTTGCCTCGATACATAGCTTGAAACTCTTGCTTTAAGGGGGAGCAAAGCTAAAATTCATTAGGCATTCTACTTGGATAAGATAGGGGGAGCTTTTGGTTCATTGATACATTCTCTAAATTGGACTATTTGAAACTTTTACACCAAAAGCATTTCCTATATATTAAACCTTACTTCTCACATGAATATCAATTTGCTTATGCTCAATGTTTTGTAATTATTAAAAAGGGGGAGATTGAGGATCCTAGTGTTATTTTGATGCTTACAAAGCCATTGAGGCCATATGGAAGTGCCAATGCTATTAACTCAATTAATCCAGTACATAAGTGAGTAAGAAAGAAAGATTTGATACATCCTTGATATGCTTTTCTTGATACATTTAAAAGAATCTTCAAGAGTACATCTAAAAATAAATTATATTGGAAGAACTTGAGAAAAGAACTAATTTACAGTTTAATATGCCTTAGAGTCAAGTTATTTTGATTGAAGCTTTACTCTGTCATTTACATGCTTAATGAGCTTAAACTTTAATGTGCCAAGCATCCTAAGGAGAAAGAAATGATTTGTAATGTTGTTACTTCTTTTATATGTTTTATGTGCAAATCTAACCTAAAGATGCAGAAAAACAGGGTTAGAGTCGACCCCAGAAGAGATGGAGTCGACCCTGGCACAATTTGGCACACTTTGGCACATTCTGGCACAAATGGCACAAATGGCACAGATCTCGGGTCGACCCCAGAAAAGCTCGGGCTGACCCCAGCTCGGGTCGACCCCAGAAAAGCTCGGGCCGACCCCAGCTTCAGCCATCTGAAAATACAGCCTTCTGAAATTTACTGAGAGGGCCGACCCCAAGTTTTCTTGAGCCGACCCCAGGTGGAGCCGACCCGAGAAAAGCTTGAGCCGATCCCAGCTTGATGAACAGTAACTTGAGCTGTCACCAAATTTGCTCGGATCGACCCCAGCATGGGTGATAGCCCAACGGCTAGTTCTGCATAATTGTTTTTTTAAGTCCCCAACGGCTATAAACGGCTACTTTCTCCATTCCAACGGTAGGAAAGTGTTCTTTAGAGGTTGGAAAAGTATTTAAGAGGCACTATTCATCAGAGGAAGTAACCTTTTGAAAATCAAGAAGCACATTCAAGAGAAAATCCTAGAAAAGGAAGTCCCATTCAATTGCTTCATCTTAAGAGCCAAAAGGAAGTGGTTGAGCAGTTTTAAAGAGTCATCAATAGCTCCACCAATCCTTGTGAAGTGAAGCAAGCTTGACAAAGAAGAAAATAGCTCCTCCAAAGCGATAAATATTCTCTAAACTCTTCTTTGTAGTTTATAATTGCCTTATTTGCTCTTTTAAGAGCTTTCATTCTTGCAAGGTTTGTTGGTAAGCCTGTAAAACCAACATTGTAGGTTGTTGGTGAGCCCGCAAAACCAACGTAGGTTATTGGTAAGCCCGAAAAACTAACTCAGGTTATTGGTGAGCCTGAAAAACCAACTCAGGTTGTTGGTGAGCCCGCAAAACCAACATTGAGGTTTATTGGTGAGCCCGGAAAACTAATTGTAAAGGTTTTGGATTGTGAGCCCGTAAAACAATCTAACTGTAATCCGACGGATTATAGTAAATTCTCAAGGAGAGGCTTGGGAAGTGGACGTAGGTGCTTGGGGTGCACCGAACCACTATACATTGTCTTGTTTGTGTTGTGCTTGTTCTTGTATTTATTCTTGCTTTATATTTGATTTTTGCTCTAGGGTAAGTTCACACAAATAACTTAAGAAAGCTTCCACCGCTCTTAACAAGAAAACTTTTAAAGCACCAAAAATTTAGAAAAACTCAATTCACCCCTCCCTCTTGGGTTGTCACCTTGGGCAACAGATAAGACTCCATGCATTCTAACCAAGTTTGGACCTTAGTAGATCCACCTGAAGGTATAGTACCTATTGGGTGTAAATTGATCTACAAAAAAAAATTAGGTTCGGATGGCAAGGTAGAGATCTATAAAGTAAGATTGGTAGCAAAAGGTTATAGTTACGAAGGCATTGACTATTAGGATACCTTTTTACCGGTAGCTATGCTGAAATCTATTCGAACGTTGCTTGCTATTGCAGCTTATCATGATTATGAGATTTGGCAGATGGATGGAAAAACTGCATTTCTTAATGAATATCTTGATGAAGATAAGTTATATGGAGCAGCCTCTGGGTTTCACTTCCAGTGATGGTGATCAGAATGTCTGCAAGCTGTAGAGATCCATTTATGGATTAAAGCAAGTATTTCGGAGTTGGAATACTTGTTTTAACGATGTAATCAAATCGTTTGATTTTATTAGGAACAAAGAGGAACCACGTGTATACAAAAAGATCAGTGAGAGAGCTTTAGTATTCCTCGTATTGTACGTGGATGATATACTCCTGATTGGAAATGATGTTCCCATGCTCACATCGGCCAAATTATGGTTGTCTAAGGAGTTCTCTATGAAAGACCTAGGGGAAACATCCTATATTTTGGGAATTAAGGTCTATAGAGATAGATCTAAAAGGATGCTAGGCCTCTCATAGAAAATGTACATAGAGAAAGTGCTGATAAGGTTCAGCATGAAAAATTCTAAAAGAAAATTGTTACACCTAAGGCATGGGATAAATCTCTCCAAGAAGATGCGCCCCAAAACACCTGAAGAGATTCAGCGGATGAGCAAGATCCCTTATGCTTCGGCAATAGGGAGCCTCATGTATGCCATGCTATGTACTTGACCTGATATAGCACATGCTGTGAGTGTCACGAGCATATATCAGTCGAATCCAGGCGAGGAGCACTGGATAGCTGTGAAAAATATTTTTAAGTACTTGAGAAGGACTAAGGATATGTTTTTGGTCTTTGGGGGAGGGACTAAGTTAAAGGTAGAGGGATACATTGATTCAGACTTCATGACTGATCTTGATGATAGAAAGTCTACATCAGGATTTGTATTCTTATGCAATGAAGGATCGGTAAATTGGAAGAGTTTCAAATAACCGATTATTGTAGATTCTACCATAGAAGCAGAGTACATTGCCGCATCGAATGTTGCGAAGGAAGCGTTCTGGTACAAAAAGTTCGTCAAGGAGCTAGGTGTCATGTCATCAGATGCTATAACTCTTTTCTGCGACAATAACGATGTCATAGCACTAGCTAAGAAGCCAAGGTCTCACCAAAAGTCCAAGCACATAGAGCGGCGATTTCATCTAATTCGTGACTACCTCGAAAAGAAGTATGTAAAGGTGCAGAGACTAGACTCCACTGACAATGTGGCAGACCCATTCACTGAGCAACTGAGTCAGCAGAAGTTAGAAGTCCATCTTGAGAAGATAGGGTTTAGATACATGTTTGATTGGCTTTAATGCAAGTAAGAGATTGTTAGAAGTATGCCCTAAAAGCCAATGTGGCTGACGCATATTTGTAATCTGGGGTATAAATTTGTAATTTGACTCTTATTAATAAATAAGATTGGGCAATTTATTATTCATTCATATTTGTATGTATCCATGAATCATCTAAGAAATAAATAAGATGATGATACATATTCTCAAGAAGTTGAGAATTTGAGGTATGTGTCATTAAGGATTAATTTCTAAATGTTCCTGATCGATGCATCCATCATGAGGGTGGTGATCGATCCGCTGAGATTAGTGCACATATCACTTAGTCAAATGGATGAGTCTCGAGTCCACAGTGTAGAGATACTGGAGTGATTGTGCAAGTACTTGTTAGAGAACAAATGTACTGAGCGTGACCAAAGAAAGTAGTCACATGGATGTCTATCCACTCGTCAATGACTACTTATGCTGCAATTGTATGACTGGTCATTTGACCTGCGATGCCTCAACTATTCACTATGAGGTTGCTGTAGTTTGACGAGCATGTAAACTTAGGCCCTTGTGGTGCGGATTGACTGCAGTAGATTTATTTTGGAATAGGGTTGCATCTAGATGGGATCTATTGACCTTGATAGATTATGAGTGATCCTATGTGATTTATGAGACTAAGTTTGATAAATTCCTGGCTAGGTATTTTGGAAAAAGACTTTTCCATATCTTGAACTAAAAGTTGAATAAATTTGACATATGACGGACAATGGGGTTTGATGAGTTATCTATAGCCTCCGTCATATCAGGATCTATGATAGATGTTGCCCAGTAGACAACCTAAGAAGTGGGGTGAATTGAGTTTTAAATAAAACTTAGATTCTTTTTGGATTGAGCTAATATGAATGATGAAAGCTTTCTTGATTTTAAACTAAAGGGATTAATCAACTTATAAAGAAAGCAATAAAGAAAAGATGCTCAAAGAACCACAACACAAACACACGAAATTTTATAGTGGTTCGGAGCCAACCTTACTCCTACATCTACTTTCTAAGCCTCACTTGGGAGTTCACTATAATCTCTAGGATTACATCCGGTTGTTTTACATGCTTACAACCTAACTTGTTGTTTTTACGAGATCATAATGAACTCGGTCGGTTTTCACAGGCTCACCGACTAGAACCAAACCGATTGTTTTTTCGGGCTCATAATCTAACCCAATTAGTTTTTCTGGGCTCACCAACTACAACCTTAACAACGTTGGTTTTACACTTGGCTCACCAACAAAATCTCAATCCCCTTGATTCAATCTCCTGATTGAATCAAGCCAAAATCAGAATAAATGAATTATAGAGTTACAGCACAATATAAACAATATGAAAAAGGAAGAAGCTCTCAAATAGATCTTATGTCGAAGGAAGAAGTGGCTTCTCCTTTTCTGGATCCTCTCTTAAATATGCCAGTGGTTGAGGATCGGATAATCGAGCCTTGAATATGAGGAGTATTTCTGAAATTGATGTAAGCGTAGTTATTCCTCTTTTCCTTTTGAAAAGGCTCTAATCTTTCTTTTGGGTTGTGGAGTGATTGATTATAACCCTATTTGATTTTGATGAGCTCAAAGCATTTGAGTATATCTTATGTTTACTAATGAATTCAATCTAGTGTTTCAGTGAAATTCTTGTAAATTTATGGTTAAGTGTCTCAAGATTTGGTTCAAGACATTTTGGATAAGTTAAGAAGTCAATTTGAACCAAAGTCTGAGACTCGAGTCGACTCCGGGATATTACGAGTCGACTCCAAGCGTATCAGAAGCACTGGCACAGGCTCGAGTTGACTCCTGTACATTACGAGTCGACTCCGACTGAGAACAGACAGACGAACAGAAAGATCCAACTCAAAACCTGACAGCGAGTCGACTCCTGAAGAGCGCGAGTCGACTCCGATGCTTGCCGAGTCGACTCCAGAGTAGTATGAGTCGACTCCAGGGAGTTATAGACAGAAAGACAGAGAAGTTATTTTGGACCCTGAGAGCCGAGTCGACTCCTGAGGAACTCGAGTCGACTCCGATGGTTGGCAGGTCGACTCCAAAGGAAGCGAGAGTCGACTCTCAGTGTGATACAAGGCAAAAGTCAGAGAGCAACTTTCGGACACTGAGAGCCGAGTCGACTCCTACAAAGGCCGAGTCGATTCCAAGACAGCGCTACCCCAAAAAGACAAAAGACAGTATTTTCGTCTCTGAGAGGCGAGTCGACTCCAAGACAGTTCGAGTCGACTCCAAGACAGCGCTACCCCCAAAAGACAGAAGACTGTTTTTCGGATACTGAGAGCCGAGTCGACTCCGAAACAGTTCAAGTCGACTCCAGGACGGCACGAGTCAAAAGACAGAAGATCGGGAGTTCGGACTCTGAGCGCCGAGTCGACTCCCAGAATTTCCGAGTCGACTCGAGTGAGCAAACTTGAGAAATGCATCCCAGGATTCCTTACGTCGAGTCGTCTCCAAAAGTGCCAGGTCAGCTCCAGACTCTGGGGAGTCGACTCTGGGTTAAGTCAAGTCGACTCCCAGTCGAGAAGAGCACTTTAATTCAAATCCGGAACAGTTACCGAGCCAACTCCAGAAAAGCATGAGTCGACTCCCGCTGCAGCCGAGTCGACTCCAGATCGCGCGAGTCGACTCCGATCCCAATGGAAATATTGTCAGGATGTGCAGAATGTGCAGAACGGCTAGAAGATTGTGTCTAACGGCTAGTTTCCATGGGGATTGGCTTAAATAGCCATAGAGAACTGTAGCAAGGTAGAGAGGTGATATTCCTTTCAAAGAAAACACAAAATCTTCATCTGCCAAAGGATTTCAACGGAAAAGAAGAAAGAGGGCCATTAACTCCATTCAACCAACTCTTCCCAGCATTAAAGAAGTCTCCTTCAGCCTTCAAGTCTTTAAGACATTCTAGAGGAGACCCAGAGTTCAAGAAGCCCTCCTCTACATCAACATATACTTGTTTGAGGGCTCTTAACTTCTCTCTTATTTATATCACTGTATATCTGCTTGTTTAGAAGCGTTATTTTTCTGCTTGTCTTCGTTCAAACCATTTGTTCCTTACTTGATTCAATCAGGGGATTGAATCAAGGGTGTAAAGGTTTGTTGGTGAGCCTAGGTTGAAACCAACGTGTAAGGGTTTGATTGTGATCCCGGAAAAACAATCGGGCGGTTCTAGTCGGTGAGCCTGGAAAAACCGACCGAGTTCGTTGTGACCTCGTAAAACAACAAGTTGGGTTGTGAGCTTGTAAAACAACAGGCTGTAATCCGAGGGGTTATAGTGAATTCCCAAGTGAGGCATGGGGAGTGGACGTAGGAGCATGGGTTAGCTCCGAACCACTATAAAATCATTGTGTTTGTGATTGCCTTGTCATCTTTTACTTTCATTTCATTCACTGCATATAGCATCTAATTAATCAACTTGCAAAAAGTATTAATTAGTATTTCATAAACCATTTAATTGCAATAATTAATTTAAAACCCAATTCACCCCCCCTCTTGGGTTGTCTATCTGGGCAACAAGTGGTATCAGAGCCGGAACTATATTACCCAAAGAGTAAAAGATCAAAATGACAACCCCATTTGGATCTTCTCAAATTGAGGGCCAGTCCACACATAGACCTCCATTCTTTAATGGATCCGACTACTCATATTGGAAGGCTAGGATGAGAATATTTATCCAAGCCCAAGACTATGAGATGTGGACCACCATTCTAAATGGACCATACATCCCATCCATTTAAGTAGAGGATGTCACTATACCCAAGCTTGAAAAGGATTGGGATGACAATGACATTAGGAAGGCACAACTAAATGCCAAAGCAATGAATGTGCTTTATTGTGCATTAGATAGAAATGAATTCAATAGAGTCTTTACTTGCATTTCTGCAAAAGAGATTTGGGATGGACTTGAAGTGACCCACGAGGGCACAAATCAAGTAAAAGAATCCAAAATAAATATATTAGTTCATAAATATGAATTATTTAAGATGGATTCTAATGAAACAATCACTTGCATGTTCACTAGATTTACTGACATTGTCAATGGCCTAAAAAGCCTTGGCAAAAATTATACTAACAGTGAGCTTGTCAGGAAGATTCTTCGTTGTCTACCAAGGTCATGAGAAGCCAAGGTGACGGCAATCCAAGAGGCTAAAGATTTAAACAAGCTGCCACTCGAGGAGCTACTTGGATCCCTCATGACGCATGAGCTAACGATGAAACAACACAATGAAGAAGAGTCCTCTCACAAGAAAAAGGTAATAGCACTAAAATCTGTTTCCACTAACAAAGATGTGTCTTGCAGCAGTAGCAGTGAAGAGGAAGACAATGAGGGAGATGATGATGAGGCACTCCTTGTAAGAAAATTCCGAAGATTCATCAACCGGAAGAAGTCCTCTCATCAAAGGAGAGGCCCCTCAAATTCCTATCACAAGGATAAAGGTAAGAAAAGAGAAAATAAGGGGATTGGATGTTATGAGTGTAAGAAGCTGGGGCACTTCAGAGCTGAGTGTCCTTTGCTGAAGAAGGGGAGCAAGTACAAGAAAAAGAAAGTCCTTGTCTCCACCCTATCGGACTCCGACTCATCATCATCATCATCGGATGAGGAACAAGAAGAAAAGGCCAACCTTTGTTTTATGGCTAACGACAATGAGGTAACATCTGGAACACATTTAGACTTTACTTTCGATGAGTTATATGATGCCTTCAATGAATTAATGGACGAGTATAAGACAATAAACCTTAAAAACAAAGAATTGAAACTAACTAACCAAATTCACCTCCGTAAGTATGATACATTAGTTAAGGATAAAGATATTATTAAAAAAAATTCAGAACTTAAGACAAGCAACCAAATCTTAATTCAAAAGACTAATACCTTAACTAAAGATAACGAAAGGCTGACCAAAGAAATTTTCGAACTTAAAAACAATAAACAAATCTTAAAAGAGAGTCTTACAAAAGACCTAAATGGACTAAGAACAGATAAACAAAAATTGGCACTAGAACTTGAAAAGTACAAACCTTTTGTAGAAAAATTTACTTATAGCTCAGAAAAATTAGAAATGATACTTAATAGTCAACGAGCTGTGTTCAATAGAGCTGGTTTAGGGTATAAACCTAAAAATAAGTAAAAACTCCTTAGTAATTTCTTTGTTAAAGCAGGGAAAAGCAAAACTAAGAAAATAACATGTTTTTGCTGTGGAACATTAGGACATTAAGCAAATGTGTGTGATTATAGAAAAGGAAAAACTAAAAGAAAAATTAAAAGGATTTGGGTTCCAAAAGGAACCAACATTACTAACCATGAAGGATCCAAGAAAACTTGGGTACCTAAAATTGTATGATGTGCTTGTGTAGGAGTGTCTTGCAGCCAAGGTCGACAAAAATTGTTGGTACTTGGATAGTGGCTGCTCAAGACACATGACGGGTGACAAGGACCAATTCTTCACCCTTGAGCCTAAGAAGGGAGGTGCTGTGACATTTAGAGACAATAACCAAGGTCACATCATTGGTATAGGTAAAGTACAAATTACCCCTTCAACCTTTATTGATAATGTTCGATATGTTGATGGTCTTAAACATAATCTACTTAGCATTAGTCAATTGTGTGATAGAGGTTTTGATGTTTTGTTCAAACCATCCTTATGCATCATAACCAACTCAAATGACAATAGTTTAGTTTTTAAAGGAATAAGACATGGGAATGTGTATGTAGTAGATCTTGAGGATCTTGCCAAACATAACCCATGTTTAGTTGTTAATGAAATTAAGGATAATGATGCTAGTTGGTTATGGCACCGTAAGTTAGGTCATGCAAGTATGGACACAATATCAAAACTAGTTAAAAGAGATTCCGTGATAGGTTTGCCAAAACTAAAGTTTGAAAAGAATAAAATATGTGAAGCTTGTCAATATGGCAAACAATCAAGGAACTCCTTTAAATCCATAAATTGTGTCTCTACCTCTAGACCTCTAGAACTACTACACATGGATCTATTCGGACCAACTAGAACCACAAGTCTAAGAGAAAATAAATATGGTCTAGTTATTGTAGATGATTTTTCTAGATATACTTGGGTCATGTTCTTAGCTCATAAAGATCAAGCATTTTCAGTTTTTAAGAAATTTCATAAGGAAGTAACAAATGCTAGAGATATTTCAGTCATAGCTATTACAAGTGACCATGGAACCGAATTTGAAAATTATTTATTTGATGAGTTTTGTAGTAAAAAGGGAATAACTCATAATTTTTCTGCACCTAGGACACCACAACAAAATGGAGTTGTAGAAAGGAAAAATAGAACCCTAGAGAAAATGGCTAGAACCATGTTATGTGAAAGTAACCTCCCTAAGTACTTTTGGGGAGAAGCCATTAATACCTCATGTCATATATTAAATAGAGTTTTATTGAGACCCATTATAAAGAAAACACCTTATGAACTTTGGAAAAACAGAAAACCAAAAGTAAACTATTTTCATGTCTTTGGATGTAGGTGTTTTGTTCATAATAATGGAAAAGATAATCTAGATAAATTTGACTCTAAATCTGATGAGGGTATATTTTTGGGGTATTCTACAACTAGTAAAGCCTATAGAGTTTTTAATAAAAGAACTCTTGTTATTGAAGAATCTATACATGTAGTTTTTGATGATTCTAGTGATATCTCTTCTAGCAAGAGAGTTGATCTTGATGATGATGCTGAAATACTTGAAGAAAAGATTGATGAGATGACATTACAAGATGATGAACAAAAATTAATTGGAAATGCATCATCAAGCCAAGAGGCTGTTGTGGATCATGGGCTGACTAAGGCTTGGAGGTATGCTCATGGGCATCCTAAGGAATTAATTTTAGATGATCCATCTCAACCTGTTAGGACTAGAGCATCTCTTAGGAACTTAAATAACCATCTAGCTTTTGTCTTACATTTTGAACCCAAACATATAGAAGAAGCTGAAAAAGATGTAAACTGGATAAATGCAATGCAAGAAGAACTAAACCAATTTACTAGAAACAAAGTATGGAACCTAGTTGAACGACCCTCTGAATATTCAATTATAGGTACCAAATGGATATATAAAAATAAACTTGATGAAAATGGAATTGTAATTAGGAATAAGGCTAGACTAGTAGCAAAGGGGTATAATCAAGAAGAAGGTATAGATTTTGATGAAACCTTTGCTCCTGTAGCTAGACTTGAGGCAATTAGATTATTACTAGCATTTGCTTGCTCTAAGAATTTCAAATTATTTCAAATAGATGTAAAAAGTGCATTTTTAAATGGGTATATTAATGAGGAGGTGTATGTAGAACAACCTCCTGATTTTGAAAATCATCAATACCCTAATCATGTGTATAAATTGAACAAAGCACTTTATAGTTTGAAACAAGCACCTAGAGCATGGTATGAAAGACTTAGCAAATTTCTACTAGAACATGAGTTCACTAGGGGAAATGTAGATACAACACTGTTTTTAAAGAAGAAAAACAAAGATATGTTAGTAGTGCAGATTTATGTTGATGATATTATTTTCGGTGCTACTAACAATCGCCTCTGCGAAGAATTTGCTAACTTGATGCAGAGTGAGTTTGAAATGAGCATGATGGGAGAGCTGAACTATTTCCTCGGACTTCAAATCAAACAATCTAAAGAAGGGATCTTCATCAATCAAGCTAAATACATCAAGGAGATGCTTAAGAAGTTTGATATGGAGGAAAACAGGTCAATCAGCACACCCATGAGCTCATCATGCAAACTAGACCAAGATGAATCAGGTAAATCTGTAGATCAAAAGATGTATAGAGGTATGATAGGATCTTTATTATATCTCACTGCAAGTAGACCTAATATCATGTTTAGTGTATGCATGTGTGCTAGATATCAGTCTAATCCTAAGAAATCTCATCTAATTGCAGTCAAGAGAATCTTTAAATATCTAATAGAAATAAAAAATATAGGTTTATGGTATTCTAAAGAATCCAGCCTGAACTTAATAGGATACACAGATTCAGACTTTGCTGGTTGTAAACTTGATAGAAAAAGCACCAGCGGGTCATGTCAATTCTTAGGAGAAAATTTAATCTCATGGTTTAGCAAGAAACAAAACTCGGTTGCATTATCTACTGCTGAAGCTGAATATGTTGCTGCCGGGAGTTGTTGTGCTCAAATCATGTGGATCAAACAACAACTGGAGGATTATGGAATTAAACAAGATAAAATTTCTATTAATTGTGACAATACAAGTGCTATTAATTTAACCAAGAATCCAATTCAGCACTCAAGAACCAAACACATTGAAATAAGACATCACTTCATAAGAGATCATGTACTGAATGGTGATGTTACACTTCAATTTATTTGCACAGATGATCAACTAGCTGACATCTTCACAAAACCCTTGAGTGAAGAGCGATTTAGTGTGCTTAGGAGAGGATTAGGAGTGATTGATCCATCCTAGTGATATTCTCTTCTAGTTCATTGATTTTGATGATTAGCTTGTGTTAAATATGGAGTTTCTCATCTATGATCATCAAATCAGATCATAACTTAGTGATTGTCCCTTGGTTGGTACAAAAATAGCATGATTTTTAGGTGCGTGCCAGAGTTCGAGTCGACTCGGATACGTTTCAGAGTCGGCTCTGTTAGATGTATGCCCTAGAAGCCAATCTGGCTGACACATTGTTAATTCTAGGGACATAATTTTGTACTTGACTATTTATTATTGAATAAATAAAAGGCATCTTTTCATTCATATTATTTATGTGTCTATGAATCGTCCAAGAAATTAATAAGATGATGATACATATTCTCAAGAGTTGAGAATTTGAGCCATGTATTATTGGTGATTAATTTCTAAATGCTCCTGATCAATGGATCATCACAAGGACGGTGATTGATCCGATCAGTGCACAGATCACTTTTCTTCTGGATGGACGAGACTTGAGTCCACAGTGTAGGGACACTGAAGTGATAGTGCAGGTGCTTGTTAGAGAACAAGGGTACTGAGCGTGACCAAGACAAGAAGTCACTTGGATGTCTATCCACTCGTCAGTGACTTGCTTGATGTTGCAATAGTGTGACTGGTCCTTTGACCTGCGGTGCTTCGGCTACTCACAGTGAGGTTATTGTAGTTTGACTGCACACATACATGGTCTCTAGCCATATGGGTCCATGCAGTGCAGATTGGCTGCAGTAGGTTCACTATAGGAGTAGGGTATGCACCTACAAGGAATCTATCGACCTTGATAGAAGAGGAGAGATCCTATGTGATTTATTAGACTGAGTTCTAAGACCTTGGCCAGGGCAGTAATATAAGGTGGAGAAAGAGTTTTCCACTATCGAACTCGAGTCGAATAAATCTTGACATATGACAGACGATGGGGTTTGACGAGTTGTCCATGACCTCCGTCCTGTAGGGATCCACGATAGTAGGACTGTATCACACGATAACTGCACCTAGAGGTTCATCATTCCATTTTGCTGGGTAGCCACTACATGCTGCTAGGTGTCACTGGTGGATGGTGGGACTCACAGGGATTATCTCGATGATCGATAAATCCTAATGAGTTGAGTTGGAATCGTTCCAACCCATTGAAAGGAGTTTTCAATGATATAGTGATAGAGATCACAATATATCTCACTACCAGTCAGAATAGAACCTATGGGGTCACACACAGTAGAAGTATTGACCGATCCGATGGTTGAAAAGTGATTATGAATCACGAGTAATCAATTCGATTGATAAGAAGTTGAAAAAGAAAAGGAAATTAATTAATTAGACTTGAAACAAGAGTCCTACTTCGAGTAGGATTCCTAGAGTCCTAATTGGATTAGGACTGAGAATCCTAGTTGGAGTAGGACTGGGATTCCTACTTAGAATAGGATTCCTGCAATCCTAATGAGATTAGGAGTTTTGAATTAAAATTGGATTCCTACTTGGAATAGGATTCCTAGAAGACCTAATTGGATTAGGACTTCAGATTCAAATAGAGTCCTAATTGGATTAGGACTAAAATTAAATATGTCCTAATTTGGATTAGGATTCCTTAAGTCCTAATTAATTATTAATCTAATGAATCAACATGACTCCTAATCGGATTAGGATTGAAGAGTTCAATTGAGTCATGGTCCATTCAAGTTCTAATTGGATTAGGACTAGCATAGAACCCGATTGATTCATTATTTGGTTAATCCTAATTAGATTAGGACTAAACCATGAAAAGGGCACCTAATCCTCTTTGGAAGAGGATTAGGTTAACCAAGTAAGAGGGGCATCAGCCCCTCTTCACTTAGTTGGTGCGACATGAAGAGAGAGGGGGCCGGCGCCCCCTCTTGGAAAGTAGTCAAGGGCTCCTAACTTGTAGGAGCCCTTCATCCTTATAAAAGAAGGACTAGGGCCGGCGCCCTAGATACACCTTTCCTCCTCTTCAAGCCGTGGCCACCCCTCTCCTTTTCTCCTTGGTTCAGCCGCAAGCAAAGGGAGAAAATAGAAAAGCCATTGGCGGCCACCTCCTCTTCTCTTCCTCCTTCCAACGCAGGGAAAAGGGAGTAGGCTGCAAGGGTTTTGGTTCTTCATCCAGTTGCCTTCTTCTTCTTCCTCCTCTCAAGCACAATCAAGGGTTGATTGAAAGAGAGGAGATCAGCCATCAAAAGAAGTCTTTGCAAGGGAGCTAGCACCCCGGGAAGACAAGAAAGCTTTGATCGGTCCTCTGCTTCGTGTGGATACCCGTAGAGGCCGGACGTTTGAACGGCTTCAAACGAACCCTCAACCTAAAACCACGATCATCAGTTTGCAGTGATCATCTACCTGCACAAGGTGAAGATCTGATCTTTTAAATGTTTTTAAAGTTTTTAATTCTTGCCTAACTACGAACGGTTCATGAAACAACGTTCATGCGATGAACGTCGATCCCGCACATGCCTCTTCCGCTGCCATCTGATTTCTCTTGAAATATCAGCAGCATGGGCGGGTTCCCAACAGTGGTATCAGAGCCTAGGCCTCGTAGATTAAGTTAAGAATTAATTATCTAAAGGCTTAATAGATCTGAAAATTGAATGATCATGCATGCTGAAAATTTCTGCATGCAGATTTTTCAGGGGTGCTGATTTTTGCATGCTGATTTTTATGTGATAAAATGATGATTCTAATTGCGTTGTTAATGAGATTACAAAGTTTAGAATCATGATTAGCATGATCAGCAACCTATGTCATGATATAATCAGTTAGTTTTCAGATCTGAAAATTATAATTGCTGCATATGGTGATGATCATAGGATTCAAACTCTTTTGGTATCAAATGTAATGACCTGCGATGTGATCTGCGATGTCATATAATTTTTCAGATGCTTGCATGCATCTTATTTGATGTTTTGAGAGGCCTGCGTGCCTCCTAAAAGGAGATGTAATTTATTTTTATTTTTATTTTACATCTGGTTGTATTCCTGTGATGTGATGTACGTCAACGATCAAGTTGAAGACAAGGCATGAGATGAACAGGGGTCTAAGCGGTTGATGGCGATTGGATCAAGAGTTGGTCAAGAATCGAATCAAGGAGGCTTGGAACCAATTCAAGAGTTGAAGACCAGTTGATCGATTGACGTGCATGTGCTTGAAATACGACCTAACTAGAATCCATGATCATCACCTATTTAAAGTTTAGCTTTAATTACTGCTGCGATTATAACTGCCTGCAATGTGCCGTTTGTATGTGATGTGAATGAGAGTCGGGTAGATAGGTTTACATGTGATGTAGCAAACCCAATTGAGACCTAAATCAAAACCTCCTCAATCAAGTCGAGAGTGAACCGACATGAGCAAATCATATTACATTAATTGATCTAATTGGTGTCTAGGAAAGCATGAAAGGTGGTTACTTAATTAGGACCTTACTCCCTGAGTAAGGGGAGCCTCCCACCTGCTTACCTAGCCAATTGTTCGATTACCTCTTATGAAGAGCTCAAGTTGCAAACACTAAGACCTGATTAACCAATATTAAGTCAATAGGTCTTCCACTGTAGTAGAGCTGCTAAGGTCTTTCTGATGTTGATTTGTCTCGGCTGGACACAGTGGGCAAGTTGCATCGGGGGGCTGAACCTCTCTATAGACATGAGATGTTGTAGGGTAAAGGTAGGGTTGGGCACCAATAACTGTTAGGTGAGGACCCAATGACGACTTTATTCCTACGGTTATATGGTGGGTCTGACTTAACTAAGAAATGGGACCAATAACTGTTAGGTGAGGTCTTCATGGCTTAGAGACCGAGTTGCACTGCAACTGCTTGAGAAGCATTGTACAAGAGTTGTACATTCATCAATCTATGTGTCACCAATAACTGTTAGGTGAGGTGGCATGTAAATTGGTGGGACCGCAGTGCCTACTAGAAACCCTAGTCGTGTGGGATTTCCGTTTCCCTACCAGGGGAGTGCGAGGGATTCGAGAAAATAGTGGGAGTTACATTTGTTCTAAAAGACCTTAGAACAGATTAGGATCAAGTACAAAAGTCTAACTAGAATCTTTACTCTCTGCAGATACAATGTCAGCTTCAAACCCTTTGACCCGTATTCTTGAGACCAACCGACTGACCGGAACCAATTACAAAGACTGGCTTAGAAACCTCAAAATTGTTTTGGACTATGAGAAAATAGGCTACATACTCGATTCAGACATCCCCACACTACCAATACGTCCTACTGATGTTCAGCGTGAGATGCATAAAAAGTGATTGGATGATGACATTAGAGTAAAATGCTATATGATGGCATCCATGTCAAATGAACTCCAATGCCAGCATGAAAATATGAAGACTGCTAGGGACATACTGGCACACCTGCAAGAGTTGTATGGTGAGCAGAGTCGCACAGCTCGTTTTGAAGTGTCCAAGAGGCTCTTCAAGACAAAGATGCGCGAAGGGCAGTCTGTCCATGATCACGGTCTGACTATGATCAAGGACCTAGAGGAGCTTGAGAAGCTCGGAATGAACATGCACAAGGAATTACAAGTGGATTTGATCCTACAGTCACTTCCTGATTTATTTGGTCAGTTTATAGTAAACTACCACATGAATAAAATTGAATGCACTAAGACTGAACTGATAAACATGTTGGTAACTGCTGAGGGAGCCCTGAAAAGTTCAAGGGGCAATGTCCTTGCTGCTGAGTTGACTTCTGGTTCCAAGAGAAAATCTACTTGGAAGAAAAAGAAGCCTGCTAAGAAGCAGAAGAAAGACAAAAAGCCTAAGAAGGAAGTTCAAAAGAAAAAGGCTAATGACAAAGAAAAATGTTTCCACTGCAATGTCGACGGCCACTGGAAGAGAAACTGTCCTTCATACCTCGAGAGCCTGAAGAACAAGAAAGGTGACACACCTTCAGAAGGTATAGACTTGCTCATAATTGAAACTAATCTAACGGTTTCTTCTACTTCTAGTTGGGTTATAGATTCTGGTTCTAGTGCTCATCTATGCACTACCATGCAGGGTCTAAACGAAAGTAGAAGGCTGGCGGAAGGTGCGGTAACCCTTCGGGTAGGAAACGGGGCAAAAGTTGCTGCTGTGGCTGCGGGCACCTACCATCTGCGACTACCGTCTGGTTTTAGTTTATTACTTAGAGACTGTTATTATGTACCTGTTGCTAGCAGAAATTTGATTTCTGTTTCATGTCTAGCACAGAAAGGTCATGTTTTTACATTTGACAAAGACTGCTGTTCTATTTATTTAAGAAATAAAATAGTCGCACGTTGTTTTATGATTGACAGTCTCTATCATTTACATATGGATGTATCTGTGAATGTTACCGAGCAAGAAGTGAGTGCCAAAGGATCCAAGAGATCCAGAGATGAGATAAACCAAAGATATTTGTGGCACCTCAGACTTGGCCATATTGGAGAAGATAGGATGAACAAAATGGATAAAGATGGGCTTCTCGGCTCATTGACTTCCGAGTCATATCCAGTTTGCGAGTCCTGTCTTCAAGGAAAAATGGCTAGATTGCCCTTTGTAGGACATGGGGAGAGGACCACTAAAATACTTACCCTAGTACATACAGATGTATGTGGCCCATTCGATGTGCTAGCCAGGGGACGTTATTCATACTTCATTACCTTTACCGATGATTATTCACGGTATGGGTATGTATATCTTATGAGACACAAGTCTGAATCTTTTGAAAAGTTCAAAGAGTTCAAGAATGAAGTAGAAAAACAAACTGGAAAACCTCTTAAGGCTCTTCGATCAGATCGAGGAGGAGAATACCTTAGTGGGGAATTCCGGGACTATCTCAAAGAAAACGGCATAGTCTCACAGTGGACACCTCCGGGTACACCTCAACTCAACGGGGTGTCAGAGAGGAGGAATCGGACCCTATTGGATATGGTCAGGTCCATGATGAGCTTCACTGATTTACCTATATTCCTTTGGGGAGATGCCTTACTCACAGCGATTTATTTATTGAATAGAGTTCCCTCTAAATCCGTTCCTACCACACCGTATGAGATATGGCATGGTAAGAAACCAAGTCTTGGTCATCTCAAGATTTGGGGATGTCCGGCCCACATCAAGAGACTACAGGCGGACAAACTAAAGGCTAGGACCATAAGTGCTCATTTTATAGGATATCCTAAAGAGTCATTAGGATACAATTTTTACGTCTCAGAGGATCACAATGTGTTTGTGAGCCGTCACGCCATCTTCTTTGAAAAACCAGTTTATCCTTGATAGAGGCAGTGGGAGGAAAATTGAGCTTGAAGAGAAAGTCTCTGAAAAGCAACGAGTCATGGATCCTATTGAACCCATTCATACAGAGCCAGTACACGATGTCCCTCGACCACCTCGTAGATCTAGTAGGGTCTCCCATCCTCCCGATAGATACTTATGTATACTAGAAGAGGATACCGAGGAAATGTTCCTAGTGGGAGATAGGGATCACACACAAGATCCTAAAACCTACGACGAGGCGATATCTGATATCGATTCCGAGAAATGGCTGGAAGCCATGAAGTCAGAGTTAGACTCCATGCATTCCAACCAAGTCTGGACCTTAGTAGACCCGCCAGAAGGTATTGTACTTATTGGATGCAAATGGATCTACAAAAGGAAGATAGGTTCGGATGGAGAGGTAGAGACCTATAAGGCAAGGCTTATGGCGAAAGGGTATAGTCAACGCGAAGGCATTGACTATCAGGAGACCTTTTCACCTGTAGCCATGCTAAAATCCATCCGAACATTGCTTGCCATTGCAGCATTTCATGATTATGAAATCTGGCAGATGGATGTGAAAACTGCTTTCCTGAATGGATATCTTGATGAAGATATCTATATGGAACAGCCTTTGGGTTTCACTTCCAGTGATGGAGATCACAAGGTCTGCAAGCTGCAAAGGTCCATCTATGGACTAAAGCAAGCATCTCGGAGTTGGAACACTCGTTTCGATGACGCAATCAAAAACGTTTGACTTCATCAAAAACGAAGAGGAACCGTGTGTTTACAAAAAGGTTAGTGGGAGCGCTGTCGTATTTCTCGTACTGTACGTGGACGACATCCTACTGATAGGGAATGATATTCCCATGCTAACCTCGGTCAAGGTCTGGTTGTCAAAAGAATTCTCCATGAAAGACCTTGGGGAAGCATCCTATATTTTGGGAATAAAGGTCTATAGAGATAGAACTAAAAAGATGCTTGGCCTTTCACAGAAGATGTATATAGAGGAGGTGCTGAAGAGGTTCAGCATGGAAAACTCCAAGAGGGGTCTCTTACCCCTTAGGCATGGAATTCATCTCTCCAAGAAGATGTGCCCCAACACATCTAAAGAGATTCAACGCATGAGCAAGATACCCTATGCATCGGCAATAGGGAGCCTCATGTATGCCATGCTATGTACACGACCTGATATAGCCCTTGCTGTGAGTGTCACAAGCAGATATCAGTCGAATCCAGGTGAAGAACACTGGACAGCTGTGAAGAATATTCTTAAGTACTTGAGAAGAACTAAAGATTTATTCTTGGTCTTTGGAGGATCATCAGAGTTAAAGGTAGAAGGGTACACAGATTCAGACTTCATGACTGATGTTGATGACAGGAAGTCAACATCTGGATATGTGTTCTTGTGCAATGGTGGTACGGTAAATTGGAAGAGTTCTAAACAACCGATCATTGCTGAATCTACTGAAGGATTTTAGCATGTTATAATGCGCAGCGGAAGTTAGGAATTTTAAAAATTTCTTGATAAAGTTCCTTAACATAAAACCCTTATAAGCCAAGATCACCTTAATGAAAGCAATCAAATAATATAATATAAATGCAGAAATAGAAGAATACCTCTAACGCTAATCCAATATGCAGAATTTCCACTAGGTGCCCAAGTGTTCACCCTCCAACGTTGATCCACACGAAAACTTGATTTAAGTCTTAAGCTCCAAAGACTTTGATCCTTAATGCAGAATTCTTAAAGAACTCTAATGGCTTGTTTTCCTTTCTTTCTATTTTTCTTTAACCTTCTAAAATCACTTCTAATCCTTTTGTCCTAAAGAAGACCACCTTGTCTTGGCTTAGGACACACTAGAAGCAATGCTAGAAAGAAAGAAACTAATGTAAGAAAGAAAGAAGAGAGGAGTGGGGTGGAGTTGGAATGATGAAACCCATGGAGTGCTAGCCTATTTATAATAGGTGTAGGGATGCATCTCCAAGGGATGCATCCCATCCACACATCCTTTCATGAAAAGACATCATCTAAGGGCCATATCAAATAAGAGGAGGTGCAGATCAAGTGAAGAGGTGTATCAAATGATATGTCCTTTCATGTGGTGCCATATTTTGACCAAGTCAACATCACATGCTAATCACATGTCCATCACGCCTCACCTCTTGATCTTTCATGATGATGATCCAAGGGCTCCAATGCAAGGCGCCATTCACTTGACCCATTATGTCTTCATCCAATGGTGGGATTAAGATCCAATGGTCAATTATGGTAGCCATCCTCTAACCCAATTCAATTGGGTTAAACCAACTCTCCATTATGTCTTCATCCAACGGTAGATCAAGATCTAACGGTCTAGATTGAATGATTTATTAAATCTAATCCAATTAGACTCAAACCAAGCCAATTAGGTGCCAACTCTTGGCTAACCCATATTAGAATATGATCTAATCAAATTAGATCAATTAAGAATCCGATTCGAATCCAATTCGAATCAGATTCGAATCCAATTCGAATTAGGAGCTAAGGTTTGCAACACCTGCTAGGATGTTTATCTTGCAAACATGATCTAATCCAATTAGACCCTTGATAAGTTTTCTTGTGTGTGACCCATTGGGTTCCATACTTAGCCAGCAATAGGTGTGAGTGCGAGTTGACCCAACTTGATTAGAACTCTTCTAATCGATTTAAGTCCAAACTGCGCGAACCCGAACTTAACAATTAGAATCCTTTCTAATTGGTGATCGAATTAACTCTTTAATTTGATCAAACCTATAAAACAAGATTGACGTCTAGCAACGTGTCATGTCTACCCGGAAAATATGGAATTTGGTGGAAATACCAAAAATACCCTTCAGTGGCAAGTTACCATGCAATTCAATCCTTTAATCAAACTGCATCCCAAATATGCATATGAGTATGAATATATGTCAAACTCAATTTCATATTCATATTTTTCTCAATCTTTTAATGATAATTCAAATAATGAAACATTAGAAACTCTTTCTAATTTTCATTCTACTTTGATCAAAGGTTTCCTGAATTATCATATGATTAGAATAAATAGAATGCTATCTTCTCTTACTAGAAGTGATTAATTCCTTGTTGACCTACTCATAATCTTCGTACACAATTCACCATATCCAGAAGACCTCGTACATAACTTATTGTCATGAATGAGTGTAAACCAAAATATGGGTTCATGTGCACAAGATACCATGGTGATCTCAGGTCATAGGATCAGTTGCACAACTCCCACTAAGAGAATCATCTTTTGACATGTAAGTAAGACTTCATAAGATTTCTCTTTGTAGGTCAATTCAGTGAACTCATTCCTCTAATGAGCACCCACATCTTTGTATTAGTGTCTCCACACAAATGATTGTGAGATCAATCATCCTCTGCATCGAGCATACATAAGACATGCCAGTCTTTCCGGTAATCATTGATCCCCGACTCAATGTACCAATGACTGGGAATATTTAAGATTAGGATTTTAGGATTTTAAGTCTCACTAGTATGATCTCATCATAGTCTTAAAACCATTGCCCTAAACTAAGGAGTTTATCATAAATATAATCAACAGCATATGATAAAACATAACGCCTTTATTCATATTTAAATGTCATGTACATGATTTGGACAAATCAAAAGAAAAAACCTTTCGCAATACATATTGCGATTGGCTTGTAGGGCATCTACTCTTTCAATCTCCCACTTGCACTAAAGCCAATCGCTCTTATATTTTATCCCCATACAATCGAGGTGGCGATCGAACTGCTGTTGTGGTAGAGCTTTAGTGAACGGGTCTGCTAAGTTGTTCTTTGTGTCTACTCGTTCAATGACTATGTCTTGTCTCTCGACGATCTCTCGAACGAGGTGGAAGCGTCTTAGAATGTGCTTGGATTTGTGATGAGATCTTGGTTCCTTTGCTTGAGCAACAGCTCCAGTGTTGTCACAATAAACTGAAACTGGTCCAGCAATCTCAGGAACTACTCCCAACTCAGCGATGAACTTCTTCATCCAGACAGCTTCCTTAGCGGCTTCACTTACAGCGATGTATTCTGCCTCAGTAGTTGAGTCAGCTACAGTTTACTGCTTGGAACTCTTCCAGCTCACTGCACCACCATTTAGGGTAAAGACATACCCTGAAGTGGACTTGCTATCATCTGGATCTGATTGAAAACTAGAATCAGAAAATCCTTCTAGTTTCAACTCAGATCCTCCATAAACTAGAAAAATATCTTTAGTCCTTCTTAAGTACTTAAGAATATTTTTCACAGCTATCCAATGATTTTCTCCTGGATCAGCCTGGAATCTGCTTGTTATGCCTAAGGCATAAGCAACATCAGGCCTAGTACATAGCATAGCATACATAATTGATCCTACTGCCGAAGCATAGGGAATAGAATTCATTCTATTCCTCTCTTCAGATGTCTTAGGAGACATCTTCTTAGAGAGACGTATGCCATGACTCATAGGTAAGTAACCTCTTTTACTTCCTTCCATGCTGAATCTTTTTAGCACACGATCTATGTACTTAGACTGGGACAAGCCTAGCATCCTTTTAGATCTATCCCTATAGATCTTTATACCAAGTATATAGGATGCTTCTCCCAAGTCTTTCATGGAAAAACTTTTTGATAGCCAAGTCTTGACCGATTGTAACATTGGAATATCATTTCCAATGATTAGTATGTCATCTACATACAATATTAAGAAGACAACGGCACTCCCACTAGTCTTCTTGTACACACATGGTTCATCCACATTTTTGATAAAACCAAACTCTTTGACTGTTGTATCAAAACGGATGTTCCAACTCCTCGATGCTTGCTTTAATCCATAAATGGATCTCTTAAGCTTGCATACTTGATTTGCTCTCCCACTTGAGACAAATCCTTCTGGCTGTGTCATGTAAACCTCTTCCTCAAGATAACCATTAAGGAAGGCGGTTTTGACATCCATCTGCCAAATTTCATAATCATAGTATGCAGCTATTGCAAGCAAAATCCGAATAGATTTAAGCATGGCAACTGGTGAAAAAGTTTCATCATAGTCAATTCCTTGCTTTTGCCTGAAACCTTTTGCCACCAATCTAGCCTTGTAGGTTTCTACTTGGCCATCTGCTCCAATCTTCTTCTTATAGACCCATTTGCAACCTATAGGGTTAACACCTTCTGGTGCATCAACCAAAGTCCATACTTGGTTGGTATACATAGAGTCTATTTCGGATTTCATAGCTTCTAACCATTTGTTAGAGTCATTACTCATGATAGCTTCCGAATAGGTCAGAGGATCATCATTTTCGATGATGTGGGCTTCATCATTCTCAATGATAAACCCATACCTCTTAGGTGCATTTCGCACTCTATCTGACCTTTGGAGAGGAGATGTGTGTTGTGGTTGTACTTCATCAATGGGTACATTTGGTTGAAGAATTTCTTGTGTTTCTATTTCTAGGTCTTGAACTTCATTAAGTTCAATTCTTCTTTCACTGCCCTTTTCTAAGATAAACTCTTTTTCTAAGAAAGTGGCATGCCTACTAACAAATACCTTTTGTTCAGTAGGGTGATAGAAGAGATATCCAATACTTTCTTTGGAATAACCTATAAATGTACATTTATCTGATCTAGCACTTAGCTTATGTCCAAAATTTCTTTTGACATATGCTTGGCAGCCCCATATTTTAAAATATTTAAGATTGGGCTTTCTACCTCTCCATATCTCATATGGAGTACTAGATACAGATTTTGAAGGTATCCTGTTTAGCACATATGTAGCAGTTTCTAAGGCATAACCCCAGAAGGAAATAGGAAGATCTGTAAAGCACATCATGGATCTTACCATATCTAATAGAGTACGATTTCTCCGTTCAGCTACACCATTTAGTTGTGGCGTATACGGAGGTGTCCATTCAGAGAGAATGCCCTTTTCTTTAAGATGATTTAAAAATTCACTAGAAAGGTATTCACCTCCTCGATCAGATCGAAGGATTTTAATACACTTTCCGGTTTGTTTTTCAACCATACTTTGATACTCTTTAAACTTATCAAAGGCTTCGTATTTATGTTTCATAAGATACACAAATCCGAACCTTGATAAATCATCAGTGAATGTGATGAAGTAAGAGTATCCACCTCTAGCTGGAGTTGTCATAGGACCACATACATCTGTATGTATAAGTCCTAATAACTCACTTGCCCTTTCTCCATGTCCAGTGAATGGAGACTTGGTCATTTTTCCCATAAGACAAGATTCACAAGTTCCTAATGATTCATAATCATAAGGATCAAAGAACTCTTCTTTGTATAACTTGTTAATTCTTGATTCACTTATGTGACCAAGTCGGCAATGCCAAAGGAGGGTATTATTCACTTCCTCTCTCTTTCTTTTATTGCTTTTATTAATATGAAAGACATTGTCATTAAGTAATAAAACTAGAAGACCATTTTCCATAATGCCATTGCAAAGATGCTTATTAGAAAAATAAATAGAGCAACCATTGCCCTTTCCATTAATTTCAAAACCTTTCTTTAACAACAAAGGAATGGAAATTACATTTCTAATAATTTTGGGCATATAATAACAATCTTCTAATTGTAGGAGCTTTCCCGAAGGCAATTCCAAGTTGTAGGTTCCAACAGCTTCAGCCTGGATGGACTCTCCTCCAGCGCCATACAGCTCGAAGTCACCTTTCTTCAAAATTTTAATTTTCTGTAGTCCATGCAAAGATTTGCAAATGTGAAAACCACAGCCGGTATCCAATACCCATGAATTTGAATTTGAAGAACTTAATGACAAGTTGGCATGTAACATAAACATACCTTTTGATGCAACTCTTGCATCGGTCTTCATACTTGCAAGAAAACTCTTGCAATTCCTTTTCCAGTGGCCAGCTTTGCCGCAATGAAAACAGGTACTTGATCCGGAGTTTTTCTTTCCTTTTTTCTTTTTGATGCTACTCTTGGGGTTCAATCGTTTCTTAGAACCCTTATTTCCCGATTTCCTCATAGAGGTGCTATTTATAAGAAGGAGTGGACCTTTATCCTTCTTAATATGCCCTTCAGCTGTTTTGAGCATATTTAACAGCTCGGGCAGGGAGGTGTTCAGCTTGTTCATGTGAAAGTTCACAACAAACTGAGAGAATGAATCAGGCAGTGATTGCAGGATCAAATCCTGACTGAGCTCACTATCCATAGCAAAACCTAATTGACTTAATCTGGTGATCAAGTCTATAACCATAAGAACATGGTTTTGCACTGGAGTTCCTTCATTCATTCTAGCACGGAACAACTGCTTAGATATCTCATACCTAGCAGTCCTGCTTTGTTCTCCATACAACTCTTTTAAATTGAGAAGTATGGATTGAGTATCCATGCCTTCATGTTGCCTCTGTAATTCATTGTTCATAGAGGCAAGTATGATACATTTGACAGTCACACTGTCATTTTTCCACATCTTATGTGTGGCAACCTCCTCTTCTGTAGCATCATCCCCTAGATCTCCAAGATCAGGGGTTTCAAGTATATAGGAAATTTTCTCCTGAGTGAGTACTATCTTTAAATTCCTCAACCAGTCCACATAGTTTGGTCCGGTCAACTTGTTGGCATCTAAGATGCCTCTTAGTGAAAGTGAAGAAGCCATTTAATAATTCTACATATGCAAAACAAAACTAATATAAGCAGACCAATCATGATGACATGTTTGCAACTAGATAAGGACTTTAATCTAATTTGTCTCCTACTATTTTTATCGAATATCATAGCCCTCTCCTATGATAAACGTGAAAATATAATTTTTCTTAGTAGGGTTGAGATCCTAATTCATCATAAAAAGCCTTGTGTTTACACAACAAACTCTTATGAGTTCAAAGGTAGGAAACTCTTTCCAATTGCATCTCATGCAATTCTCAACTTTATCTTGTCCTCTTAAAATACTTATTGCCTTGTGTTAGCACAACAAACAATAATATTTTAGTTAAGTCAAACCCTTCATTTCCATATAGTCATATTCGAATAATATTGCCCTTGTGGTTGCACAACAAGGCAATATATTAAAATATGCCATAAGCATCTTAATGCACCAAGACAGTATAACATCAGTCCCCATTGCAAGTCTTGTGTTAGCACAACAAACTAGCATGGATCTTGACATAATAATATCGAGGCATGAAGGAAGGCTATCAATAGTGTTATATCAATATTAAGCTTATCCATAATAGGCAATCAAACAATTGGCCAGGTAAGCAGGTGGGAGGCTCCCCTTACTCAGAGAGTAAGGTCCTAATTAAGTAACCACCTTTAGTGCTTTCCTTAGACACCAATTAGATTAATTGTTCTAGAATGGGTTAGTTCAAAGTTTTTCAACACTATGACTTAATATAATTTTTATTGAGGGCTTACTAGTCTCTAGCACATTCTTTAATTGTAACATACATTTAACATGTCTAAAATAAACTATTATGCATCATGGCTATCTCATAGCATGTATAAATCATAAGCAATTAATTAACATGCTTCAACATATTTTCATATGGAAAATTTCATATCATGATATTTTATTACATAACATATCATATATTAATCATACATTTCAGCATTTCTCTAAGCATATGACATTACTATCTCATAGTAAATTAATAATCATACATCATACATAATTATTTGATTGAACCAATTAAGGATGGCTCTGATACCACTTGAAGGATTTTAGCATGTTATAATGCGCAGCGGAAGTTAGGAATTTTAAAAATTTCTTGATAAAGTTCCTTAACATAAAACCCTTATAAGCCAAGATCACCTTAATGAAAGCAATCAAATAATATAATATAAATGCAGAAATAGAAGAATACCTCTAACGCTAATCCAATATGCAGAATTTCCACTAGGTGCCCAAGTGTTCACCCTCCAACGTTGATCCACACGAAAACTTGATTTAAGTCTTAAGCTCCAAAGACTTTGATCCTTAATGCAGAATTCTTAAAGAACTCTAATGGCTTGCTTTCCTTTCTTTCTATTTTTCTTTAACCTTCTAAAATCACTTCTAATCCTTTTGTCCTAAAGAAGACCACCTTGTCTTGGCTTAGGACACACTAGAAGCAATGCTAGAAAGAAAGAAACTAATGTAAGAAAGAAAGAAGAGAGGAGTGGGGTGGAGTTGGAATGATGAAACCCATGGAGTGCTAGCCTATTTATAATAGGTGTAGGGATGCATCTCCAAGGGATGCATCCCATCCACACATCCTTTCATGAAAAGACATCATCTAAGGGCCATATCAAATAAGAGGAGGTGCAGATCAAGTGAAGAGGTGTATCAAATGATATGTCCTTTCATGTGGTGCCATATTTTGACCAAGTCAACATCACATGCTAATCACATGTCCATCACGCCTCACCTCTTGATCTTTCATGATGATGATCCAAGGGCTCCAATGCAAGGCGCCATTCACTTGACCCATTATGTCTTCATCCAATGGTGGGATTAAGATCCAATGGTCAATTATGGTAGCCATCCTCTAACCCAATTCAATTGGGTCAAACCAACTCTCCATTATGTCTTCATCCAACGGTAGATCAAGATCTAACGGTCTAGATTGAATGATTTATTAAATCTAATCCAATTAGACTCAAACCAAGCCAATTAGGTGCCAACTCTTGGCTAACCCATATTAGAATATGATCTAATCAAATTAGATCAATTAAGAATCCGATTCGAATCCAATTCGAATCAGATTCGAATCCAATTCGAATTAGGAGCTAAGGTTTGCAACACCTGCTAGGATGTTTATCTTGCAAACATGATCTAATCCAATTAGACCCTTGATAAGTTTTCTTGTGTGTGACCCATTGGGTTCCATACTTAGCCAGCAATAGGTGTGAGTGCGAGTTGACCCAACTTGATTAGAACTCTTCTAATCGATTTAAGTCCAAACTGCGCGAACCCGAACTTAACAATTAGAATCCTTTCTAATTGGTGATCGAATTAACTCTTTAATTTGATCAAACCTATAAAACAAGATTGACGTCTAGCAACGTGTCATGTCTACCCGGAAAATATGGAATTTGGTGGAAATACCAAAAATACCCTTCAGTGGCAAGTTACCATGCAATTCAATTCTTTAATCAAACTGCATCCCAAATATGCATATGAGTATGAATATATGTCAAACTCAATTTCATATTCATATTTTTCTCAATCTTTTAATGATAATTCAAATAATGAAACATTAGAAACTCTTTCTAATTTTCATTCTACTTTGATCAAAGGTTTCCTGAATTATCATATGATTAGAATAAATAGAATGCTATCTTCTCTTACTAGAAGTGATTAATTCCTTGTTGACCTACTCATAATCTTCGTACACAATTCACCATATCCAGAAGACCTCGTACATAACTTATTGTCATGAATGAGTGTAAACCAAAATATGGGTTCATGTGCACAAGATACCATGGTGATCTCAGGTCATAGGATCAGTTGCACAACTCCCACTAAGAGAATCATCTTTTGACATGTAAGTAAGACTTCATAAGATTTCTCTTTGTAGGTCAATTCAGTGAACTCATTCCTCTAATGAGCACCCACATCTTTGTATTAGTGTCTCCACACAAATGATTGTGAGATCAATCATCCTCTGCATCGAGCATACATAAGACATGCCAGTCTTTCCGGTAATCATTGATCCCCGACTCAATGTACCAATGACTGGGAATATTTAAGATTAGGATTTTAGGATTTTAAGTCTCACTAGTATGATCTCATCATAGTCTTAAAACCATTGCCCTAAACTAAGGAGTTTATCATAAATATAATCAACAGCATATGATAAAACATAACGCCTTTATTCATATTTAAATGTCATGTACATGATTTGGACAAATCAAAAGAAGTCACTTAGATGTCTATCCACTCGTCAGTGACTTGCTTGATGTTGCAGTAGTGTGACTGGTCCTTTAACCTGCGGTGCTTCGGCTACTCACAGTGAGGTTATTGTAGTTTGACTGCACACATACATGGTCTCTAGCCATATGGGTCCATGCAGTATAGATTGGCTGCAGTAGGTTCACTATAGGAGTAGGGTATGCACCTACAAGGAATCTATCGACCTTGATAGAAGAGGAGAGATCCTATGTGATTTATTAGACTGAGTTCTAAGACCTTGGCCAGGGCAGTAATATAAGGTGGAGAAAGAGTTTTCCACTATCGAACTCGAGTCGAATAAATCTTGACATATGACAGACGATGGGGTTTGACGAGTTGTCCATGACCTCCGTCCTGTAGGGATCCACGATAGTAGGACTGTATCACACGATAACTGTACCTAGAGGTTCATCATTCCATTCTGCTGGGTAGCCACTACATGCTGCTAGGTATCACTGTGAGGATGATTGTTGCCCAAGGTGACAACCCAAGAGGGGGGGTGAATTGGGTCTTTTAAAACTTTTAAACTACTTCTAAAACTTTTTGATTAACTATGCTAAGTTGTCTAGATGCACAGTGAAAGTTAAACTTAGCAAGGGTTTGATGTATAGACTTCGACTTGATTAAATATGCTTGCAACTAAAGGATGTGCGGATAAGAATTAAGCAAGCAATTTATCTAAGTAAGTAAGTGTGTTAGTTAGACAATAACTAGAGGCATTACAAACACAAAGGACATATAGTGGTTCGGTGCATCCCAGCACCTACATCCACTCCCCAAGACCTCTTGGGAATTTCACTATAATCCTACCGATTACAGCCGGTTGTTTTACAAGCTCACAACCCAACTTGTTGTTTTTACGAGCGCACAACGAACTCGGTCGGTTTTCCCAGGCTCACCGACTAGAACCAACCCCGATTGTTTTCCCGGGCTCACAATCAAACCCTTACACGTTGGTTTTACCCTCGGCTCACCAACAAACCTATCTCCGTTGGTTTTCCCCTTTGGCTCACCAACAAACCTATCTCCGTTGGTTTTCCCTTTGGCTCACCAACAAACCTTACACCGTTGGTTTTCCCTTTGGCTCACCAACAAACCTTTAACCCCTTGATTCAATCCCTTGATTGAATCAAGTTACAAGATATTAAAACAAAGAATAAAAACAAATCAAAGCTTCTTAAACAAGCAGATATGACAATATAAACAAATAGAGTAAAGAGAAGCCCTCAAACGAGTTTTGAAGATGGAGGAGCTCGGCTTCTTCTTTACTTGATCCTCCTCTGATTTGGCATGAAGTAGAGGATCCCCGAGGCAGCACGCGGATGGAGAGGAAGCTTTCGGATTCACTTGGATGCTCTTCTTCTCTCTATTTCGTTTTGGATGGCCCTTTTGTGCTTGTGGGAGATTTCCTTTGTAATCTCTTTGAGATCTCTTTCCTAGATGATCTCTCCCACTTCCATCAGTTCTCTCCTAGCTCTCTTCTTGTTTTTATAGCTTTTGATAACGTGGAAACAAGAATATAGCCGTTAGAGACAAAAATAGAGCCGTTGGAACCAGTCTGCACCTCCTGACAATATGACCGTTGGGATCGGAGTCGACTCGCGCGATCAGGAGTCGGCTCGCCTGTTGCAGGAGTCGGCTCGTGTTTTACCGGAGACGACTCGGCCACTGTTCCAAATTTGAATTAATGTGCTTGCCTCGACTGGGAGTCGACTCGTCTTAACCTGGAGTCGACTCGCCAACTTCTGGAGCTGACTTGGCAATTTCGGAGTCGGCTCATCCACTGAAGTCCGTGGATCCAATTTTGAATTTTGTCCTCTCGAGTCGACTCGACTGTCCTGGGAGTCGACTCGAATCTCAGAGCCCGAACTCCCGATCCTCTGTCTTTTGGCTCGTCCAGTCTTGGAGTCGACTCGAACTTCCTTAGAGTCGACTCGGCTCTCAGTTTGCGAAAGTTGGTCTTCTGCCATCTTAGTGTAGCGCTGCCTTGGAGTCGACTCGAGCTGTCTGGGAGTCGACTCGAATCTCAGAGTCGGAAAACTGATCCTCTGTATTTTGGAGCCGCGCTGCCTTGGAGTCGACTCGAGCTGTCTGGGAGTCGACTCGAATCTCAGTGGCAGTAACATGGTTTTCTCTGTTGATGGTCGCACAATCTTGGAGTCGACTCGCGTAATGCGGGAGTCGACTCGAATCTCAGAGTCCATAAAACACTCTCTGACTTTTTCTTTGTGCACCGGTGGGAGTCGACTCGCGTTCCACTGGAGTCGACTCGAATCTCAGACCCGAAAACTGCTCTCTGACTTTTCTGCCTGTGACTCCTAGGAGTCGACTCATACTTCTCCGGAGTCGACTCATACTTCTCTGGAGTCGACTCGAATTCCACTGGAGTCGACTCGAAGACTGTTCTTTTGAATTTTTCTTTTGATTTTACTCCTCCAATTTGAATCCTTTGAACTTTAAGCTTGGGCCAATAAATTGTAGCTTTCTTCCAACTTGAGAGCTTTGGAGGCCTTCTTGTGTTCTTCCAACTTGCTATGTTCCTTGCAAAATAAATATCTTTCTCCTTGCAACATAAACATTAGTATCTATACTTCAAGGTTTTGTGATCATCAAAATCAATCTATGAATCAATCTTTGGGTCATCAATCTCCCCCTTTTTGATGATGACAAAACTTGGAGTATATGCAATATAAAAGATATTGATTTCTAGAAGTAATACATAGCTAAGTTGCATGAAGTGGAAAACATATATATTTAAAAACATACTTCATGATAATGCTTTTAGATTTAATCAGCTTAACACAATCAACATATTTAAATTTTAAGCTGATTTGTATTCAATTCAAAGTAATAAAGCATTCTGAGGTATATAGCATATACTTAGATATTTCTCCCCCTTTTTGACAACATCAAAAAGATAGTGAAACATTAAGTACAAAGATCAGAGCAGAACACATCGAGTGTGAATTCAAGAGGTTTTTTTAATTTGATAGTTTTCTAAACAAGTGTAGGTGGAATCTTCCTTAGGTTAATGATATTCAAGGAAAAACATGAGTGGAGATCTAACCTCTCTTCACTAAGTATGAAAGCTTGTTCATTTAAGACCTTTTGCCCAATCTATTAAGTATTTTATCAACCATGAGAGCAATTTAATTAATTTTCTTAATGACTTCAAAGTTCTTTTATGATAATAGGAGCATTGTGGCACAAATATCAAAATATACATTCATGCAATTTTTGATACATCTTAGAGCTCTTTTAAAGACTTTCTTTTATTTCTTTAGAAAATAAGCACAATTTGATACATAAAATAATGAATTTGCACAAAATTGAAGTTCCAAAAAGCAAGCCAATTTGAGCTCATTAGTGAAGTTCCAAAAATAGATTTTCTAAGAGATACTCAAGAATATTTAACACATTATTCTCCCCCTTTTTCATTAAATTAGAGGCTCTTAAGATTTGCAGTTTGGTTCAAGAGTGATGCATGAGATATACTAACCAAATAACACGCCTCAAGGTGTATCATACAGATTTTCAGATTTAAATTTCAGATGATACATATTGGAGAGTATTAGAATCACTTTTCATTTAGTGTTCTTTCTCTCTCCTTTAGTTATAGATTTATGCGATTAAGTTCCATAAGATCTTTCCTTCTGAAATTTTCTTTCTCCCCCTCAATTGATCATTCCATTTAAGAGTTTAGAATCCTAAGATAATGTTCAATAAAATTGTCAATCTCAAAAATATATTTTCTATAAGTTTCAGCTTATTTTCATAAGACTCAAGGTTTGAGATAAGACAACCTTTATAGAACTCATCTCAAGGTAATTTAAAGCATGTCTTGCAATATAAGGAAGTTCATAAAAATCAATCCATAAGATTTAAGGTATACATCAAATTGAAGTAACTTTAGGATAAGATACTGAATATCTAAAGCTCCCCCTCAAAAGATGCGTACTTCTTTAATCATTCTTAATTGTTGAATTTCAGACTTTAGTGATAAACGTGAATAACACTAAAATTCTGTAATATCAAGAATGTAGAGTAATCTAGTATTATTTCAAAATTTGTAGTAATTACTCTTTCTAATCCTTTACGAACAAGTTATGCTTTCTCATAATCTTAGAGAAAATGTGTAGAAATATTAATCAGAAAATGATTCATTTGAAGCTTAGTTTCTTTCAACCGCATTTACATTTTCTTTCTTTTAGAATCATTTGAGTGAGCTGAAATATTTCTAGCTTTAAGATCATTCACTCTATTGATAGAAGTGTTTAATAATGTAGGGGAGAAAAACATATAGATGATTATTGAAATATATATATTTTTAGAACTCAATTTCTTAATCATAGTTTTTCACCAATGTATTCATGAAACACAATAAATCTTTTTAATATCAAAATAAAATCATATATTTAAAAATTTTTGTTTGCAATCAAGATCATCGAAAAACACATCATTTGGACCAATATTAGTACACTTTGAAGATAAGAAATGATATGTTTCGGATGCGTATCGGAGCAATCAACCAAAGGCATCAGAATTAATTCTGTTTTTCTTACATTAAGATTTTATTTAGAAATCATATTGAGTTTAAGCTTGTATACAAAATCAGATTCTGAATTACATAGGATTTTCAATTGAGGCTTTCAAAATCATAATTTGAGATATGTATCTTCCACATTATAGCTCATCTTAAATCATTACGATTGAAAATACATATTTCAAACATATAAGAGCATATTCAGAATCTTTGTATTAAATGTTGAGTTTTGGTACGAATTTGAACATTATATACCAAATTTAGGCAAGTTGAAGGATAGATCAAGATTAATTCATTCTGCCTAAATAGAGATATCTTTCTCTTCTCCTTTTTACAAATTTATTTAACTTTCAGATTTTAAAGATGATTGTGAACGACAAATCTGAAATTTCTTTTCAATAGAACCAAACAAAAGATGTTATGTAGCAATTCAAACATTCAAACAAATTGTCCAAGGATGAAGCATTACAAAACATTGAGAACCAATAAATCAAGACATCATACCATATGCAAAATAAATCATGTGTTAAATCATGCATTAAAATATTAAGAACAAGCATGTCAAGGATCCAAATCAATATTTTTCAAATAAACTCCCCCTATTTAAATATAATCTTGCAATGATTTTATCCTTAAAGTGTGTTTTCAAGTGATTAAAAAAAAATTGACTTAATTCTACTTTCATTAACTTTGTCTTTCATTTATAACTTTCTTATGCTCTATACTCTATTTGCTCCCTATCCGGTGGAGTTGGAAGGGGCACGAGGTACTACCACTAGCCTCCCTCTTGTGCCGTCCCTAATATGCCCTACACCGAATAGTTGGGTCAAATAGTGCCGGGTACTACCACTAGCCTCCCCATTGGCACCATCCCTATGATGAGCAATATAGAAAATTTATAAAGTTCACTTCAAACTATTCCTGTTTAAGTGTAATTAATTACGAATTTTATCCCTTCCAAATGTGCCGAATATATTATGCTTGTTTTGCTTTTCCTTAAGATTGGGGTATTTGCCTCTACTTAGATTTTACTTCTCTTGAATAATATCCATTTTCTTTTATTTATCTCTCTCTCTTTTTGTTATTCTCAAGTAATTTACACGAAAGAGCAGAATAAAGAATTTATCTTGTGTATCATTTATATGTGTATCATGCAAACAACATTTTCATTATGCTCATGGATTCATAACTTCTCATAAGTTATTTTACATCAAAATTTTAAGCATATACTTGTGTATTTCATGGTTATGACATATGCAAAGATATATTCTAGTTTTGGCAAACCATGAAACACTCTCTAAAAGTACAATTCAATCAATTATAGACATGATATCAAAAATTAATAATTAAAGACTTTAATCATGTCGTAATAAGACTTAAGTTATTGACTTTGCTCAATTAATTTATGAGAGAAGTATCTAGAATTACCATTTCATTCTGCATTCTTCAGTCAAATACCTACTAGATTTCTTATGTATGAACTTTTGGCTGAAGAAGGTCCTCTCTCTTGTTTGCATGTGAATGTTTATTGTATCTTACATGGAGATATCCTTCAAGTTGAGATCTCTCATTTTCTTGCTCAAGGATCCTGCATTATTAACAAACTCCTTTTCTTTCTTGAAAGGAGGTCATTAGTTTCTTCAAGATACAAAACATTCAACCAACATATTTTTATTTAAACTAGATGACTCAATCATAAGATATGACAATAATCAAATGTTGAATCACTTTACTCAAGAGATTGCCTAAATATAAGCAAGCACATTTCACTTGAACTAAAGAGATAGTTTCATTAACCAAGATAGTTCAAGGACAAGCATGTGAGGCAATAGAAGATTTATCAAGGTCAATTCAATTTCTTATTTTCAAAAATAATTTAGTTTAGATTCTATTTGTTTAAGATAATTATCAATAAGATATTTTAGCTAAGTTTTAATCAATTTTATCTTAAACAGTTGTTTCTATCAGAAATTCAGATTATGATTTATTTGTTATCAATAAAATAAGATTCATTAAAGTTAGATTGAAGTCTTGCCCAAGTGCACATAATGAGCATACATTCTGGTCTATTAGCTGTATGATGAAATAATTATTCTATCAATCTTCAATACAACTTTAAACAATAGATCTACTTTGCTCATCCTATTCAAATTCTACAAGATGGGGTCTTAGATGTACCTTCTTCATGCCAATCTTCTATAAGAGTGTTCTTGTGGACTAACATTGGTCAATGAAGATCCCCTTTCTTGTTTGTCTTAATTTGGAGTTTGAGAGAAGATGTTAATTCATTCATCACACATATTTCAAACTCACCTTACATGAGCTAAGTAAAATCTTCATATAACTCTTCATTAGTAGAACCAAAACTGATGTCATCAATGCATTCTTTGAGCAAATAAAATATTACAAATTCTTCTTTTTGATCCATAGATTTATCACTATTGCTTTCTATCAAAAAATTTACTTAAGCTTTTATATATTAAGTTTTTGATGCTTGTATCAAATCTCATATTGCTTTATCATATATGTAATGTGTATTTTTAAGTATGGTGGTTATTTTACATAGATCTCCTTTTTAATGAAATAACCACACAAGAGTGTGTTCTACACATTCATTTGATAGAAAATAACGCTCGTAAAGCAAATAAATGATAAAGGTGATTTTTACTTCTAATTATGCAAGAATCTTATCAAGATCTATTTTATCTTTTCTTAATTTAGTCTTTTAATAGTCAAAAATTTTTTTTATTAAGAGCATATCTGAAAAATCCAATTTGGTTCTAATTATTAACAAGTTTTTCAGATTGTTATATGTAAAAGATTAACCATATAATTTTAGTATCTTGATAATAAATCACTAGTCTCATAAAGAATCAAAATGAATTGATACTTCTACAACTAGAATCTTTTCATGAATGCTCTATATGCATTGCTTGATGAATGATATCCAAGAATAGAAATATCTTTATCAGATTTGGCATTATTTTCATAAGAGCATATCAAGCATAACATGTACGACTGAAAAGGATATGCAATGGTTCATTTTCCATTTTTCAGAAGATCAAAATTTTCATCAAAAATAGATTTAATAGAAGTCATATGTATGACAAGCAGTGATGATAGTCTTTTAAATAGATGACTATCATACATAATTGTCTTTTTCATTTCTTCAAGAATTCTATTAATTCTATTTTACTTATGGTGTCCTTGGTGCTGAAATCATTGGATTTAATATTATTTTCTGTATAACTTTTATCAGGATTTTGGTTTTCAACACTGTGTCATGATTCTTCACAGTTTGGAAACCTTTTTCATTTGAAACACTTTTACAGGATTTAGCAAATACAGAAAATACTTCAGTTTTATTTGCCAAGAACAAATCCAATGTAAGCTTTTGAAAACTCAGTGATAGAAACAACATCTTTAGATTTAGAAATTGATTCTTGTTTGTTTCCTTAGTTAACATGCATAGCAAACTTTGACCTTTCAGAAGATACTCTAAGTAAGCCAATGCCAAAGTCTTTTGAAATTAAATCCATACTCGCATGAGTTGATATTATATGCCAAAGATGGTTTCTTTAATCTTGGTATTTATAGTGCAATATTCAAAGGCATACCAAGTACACATTTTCATATCTATGATCAATAAACAATAATGCCATGGATAAAAGCTCTCAATCAAGCATATAGAGAATTCATAGAGTTAATCTTAATAAATTGATTAATCATCTAGCAACTTATCCAACAATAAGTAAAGTATAATATAGAAAGATGGAGAAATTTGAAGTTATTTCTTCTATTTTAATTATTTTTCTTGATTACATTTAAGTTTTATTCTTTAATATATGTCTAGAGCACCCAATGTCCAATTTAACATCTTTTGTTGGAGCCTTGAGTGCTAGACACACCTGCAGAAAATATTTAGATTTTCAACTTAGGAACCCAAGCTCTTTTGGGTCCTTGCAGGTTAGCTATTATTGTTCCTTTTGGAACCCATATTTTCTTAATAGCTATTTTGTCCATAGGCTTGCAGATTTTTGGACTACAAGAAGTGTATTTCTGCATCTTCTTATTAAATTTAACAAACATGGATTTAACATGAGTGGTAGATAATCCTTCAGTTTTCTGTTTTTGCCTTTTAGGTTTATCAAATTTGTAATGTACAGATTTAGGAACAGAAGAGATTTTGCATAACCTTTGTTCCTGTTTATCAGCATTATAAGAATCTATTTTAAAATGATTAGAAACTGTTTTAACAAACATATTCTTGAAAGATTTTTGGGTGTACCAAGGTTGACATCCCAATCCAATATTATCAAATTCAGCTCTTTGATTATTTATCATTAGATTCAACTTTTCAGAGCTCAAAGTAAGTCTTTCAACAACAGGTTTTAATTTGTCAACTTCTTTAGTTAATCTTTTGTTATCTTCTGAAAGCAATTCATTATTTTTCTTAAGTTTATCATGGCTTTCAGTGAGAAGTTGGTTTTTCTGATTTAGTTCTTGATTTTCTTTAATTAAGATTTCAGTTTTACTAGTTAGTTTCAGTTTTTCATCTATTAGAATTTGATTTTCATTCTTCAAGTTCTTGTTCTTACAAACAAGTTTCTTATATTCTAAATACAAATCAGAAAAGGCATCGTGGAGTTCATCAAATGTAAAATTGCTTTCAGTTCCAGCATGTACCTCATGTGCCACCAAGCATGGATTTTCAATATGATACTGCTCTCCTTCTACACATGATGTTTCAGATTTGTTAGTGCATTCATATTTGTCTTCAAGCATATTCCATATTCCTTTAGCAGTCATGCAAGAAGATATGCAATTAAACTCATTCCTATCTAATGCACAATATAAAAGGTTCATGGCATCAGCATTCAATTGTGCTAAATCCTTTTCATTAAAAGTTTGAGAGAGTGTGTGAAGATCATTTATTATGATTTTCCATAAATAATAGTTTTGTGATTGAATAAAGATGCGCATGCGTATTTTCCAATGTGTATAGTTTATGCCATTAAATAGTGGTGGTGTATCAATTGATTGTCCTTCTCCTAGAAAACTATCTATTTGAGTTGTCATGATCTTTGGCTCTAGTCGGTTAAGACTACAAATAATATTTGAGCACCTGCTCTGATACCACTTGTTGCCCAAGGTGACAACCCAAGAGGGGGGGTGAATTGGGTCTTTTAAAACTTTTAAACTACTTCTAAAACTTTTTGATTAACTATGCTAAGTTGTCTAGATGCACAGTGAAAGTTAAACTTAGCAAGGGTTTGATGTATAGACTTCGACTTGATTAAATATGCTTGCAACTAAAGGATGTGCGGATAAGAATTAAGCAAGCAATTTATCTAAGTAAGTAAGTGTGTTAGTTAGACAATAACTAGAGGCATTACAAACACAAAGGACATATAGTGGTTCGGTGCATCCCAGCACCTACATCCACTCCCCAAGACCTCTTGGGAATTTCACTATAATCCTACCGATTACAGCCGGTTGTTTTACAAGCTCACAACCCAACTTGTTGTTTTTACGAGCGCACAACGAACTCGGTCGGTTTTCCCAGGCTCACCGACTAGAACCAACCCCGATTGTTTTCCCGGGCTCACAATCAAACCCTTACACGTTGGTTTTACCCTCGGCTCACCAACAAACCTATCTCCGTTGGTTTTCCCCTTTGGCTCACCAACAAACCTATCTCCGTTGGTTTTCCCTTTGGCTCACCAACAAACCTTACACCGTTGGTTTTCCCTTTGGCTCACCAACAAACCTTTAACCCCTTGATTCAATCCCTTGATTGAATCAAGTTACAAGATATTAAAACAAAGAATAAAAACAAATCAAAGCTTCTTAAACAAGCAGATATGACAATATAAACAAATAGAGTAAAGAGAAGCCCTCAAACGAGTTTTGAAGATGGAGGAGCTCGGCTTCTTCTTTACTTGATCCTCCTCTGATTTGGCATGAAGTAGAGGATCCCCGAGGCAGCACGCGGATGGAGAGGAAGCTTTCGGATTCACTTGGATGCTCTTCTTCTCTCTATTTCGTTTTGGATGGCCCTTTTGTGCTTGTGGGAGATTTCCTTTGTAATCTCTTTGAGATCTCTTTCCTAGATGATCTCTCCCACTTCCATCAGTTCTCTCCTAGCTCTCTTCTTGTTTTTATAGCTTTTGATAACGTGGAAACAAGAATATAGCCGTTAGAGACAAAAATAGAGCCGTTGGAACCAGTCTGCACCTCCTGACAATATGACCGTTGGGATCGGAGTCGACTCGCGCGATCAGGAGTCGGCTCGCCTGTTGCAGGAGTCGGCTCGTGTTTTACCGGAGACGACTCGGCCACTGTTCCAAATTTGAATTAATGTGCTTGCCTCGACTGGGAGTCGACTCGTCTTAACCTGGAGTCGACTCGCCAACTTCTGGAGCTGACTTGGCAATTTCGGAGTCGGCTCATCCACTGAAGTCCGTGGATCCAATTTTGAATTTTGTCCTCTCGAGTCGACTCGACTGTCCTGGGAGTCGACTCGAATCTCAGAGCCCGAACTCCCGATCCTCTGTCTTTTGGCTCGTCCAGTCTTGGAGTCGACTCGAACTTCCTTAGAGTCGACTCGGCTCTCAGTTTGCGAAAGTTGGTCTTCTGCCATCTTAGTGTAGCGCTGCCTTGGAGTCGACTCGAGCTGTCTGGGAGTCGACTCGAATCTCAGAGTCGGAAAACTGATCCTCTGTATTTTGGAGCCGCGCTGCCTTGGAGTCGACTCGAGCTGTCTGGGAGTCGACTCGAATCTCAGTGGCAGTAACATGGTTTTCTCTGTTGATGGTCGCACAATCTTGGAGTCGACTCGCGTAATGCGGGAGTCGACTCGAATCTCAGAGTCCATAAAACACTCTCTGACTTTTTCTTTGTGCACCGGTGGGAGTCGACTCGCGTTCCACTGGAGTCGACTCGAATCTCAGACCCGAAAACTGCTCTCTGACTTTTCTGCCTGTGACTCCTAGGAGTCGACTCATACTTCTCCGGAGTCGACTCATACTTCTCTGGAGTCGACTCGAATTCCACTGGAGTCGACTCGAAGACTGTTCTTTTGAATTTTTCTTTTGATTTTACTCCTCCAATTTGAATCCTTTGAACTTTAAGCTTGGGCCAATAAATTGTAGCTTTCTTCCAACTTGAGAGCTTTGGAGGCCTTCTTGTGTTCTTCCAACTTGCTATGTTCCTTGCAAAATAAATATCTTTCTCCTTGCAACATAAACATTAGTATCTATACTTCAAGGTTTTGTGATCATCAAAATCAATCTATGAATCAATCTTTGGGTCATCAATGATAGCGTTATTTTGATGATTAACAAGCAATTATCTAGAATATGTTATAAGTTAAATTGATACTTCATTTATAAGACTATTACTCTCAGGATATTTGTATAAATTGATATAGATACATTTCATTGTTTATTTGAATGAATCTAACCTTGAGATGCAGCAAAGTGTGGATTGAGTCGATCCAAAGGATGATTGGGTCGACCCCGGCACATCAAGAAATCATTTGGCACACTTCTGCAAAAATGGCACAGATGAACAGTGAGGTGGGTCGACCCAAGGAAAGCATGAGTCAACCCAAACATCAAGATCCTCAAAACAAGACAGAACAATGGTTCTCTGGATTCACTGAGAGGGTCGACCCAAGAAGTAGTTGAGTCGACCCAAGCTTGAGTCGACCCAAACCCTGAGAGGGTCGACCCAAAGGCAAGACAGAAAAGAAGACAGAAAATGGTTCTCTAAAATTACTGAGAGGGTCGACCCAAGAAGAAGTTGAGTCGACCCAAGTGAACTTTGAGTCGACCCAAAGAATAGTTGGGTCGACCCAAGGGAAGGAAGGCTGAATTTCAAGTTTCTGTATTTTCTGAGAGAGTCGACCCAAGGAATGTTTGAGTCGACCCAAGTGAAAGTTGGGTCGACCCAAGGACAGGTTGAGCCGACCCAAACACGGGCTGAAGTATAACGGCTAGTTCTGCAGATGTACTTTTTGTCCTTCCCAAAGTCAGTAACGGCTAGTTTTTGAATTCTAACCATTGGGGCTTGTCCAATGGATGTAGGAGACTATTTAAAGTGGCACTATTCATTAGATAGAACAACTTTTGAAAGGAACATCCAAGAGTACATAAGAAAACAAAAGTGCCCTAATCTTCTTCATCCAAGTGCTTCATTCAAGAATCAAAGAAAGGGGTTGAGCAGATTCAAAGAGTCATCAAGAGCTCCATCCTCCCTTGTAGAGTGAAGCATCCTTGACAAAGAAGAGAGAAGCCACTTCAAAGCGATAAATATTTTCTATACTCTTCTTTGTAGTTTATATTGTTTCATTTGCTCATTTAGGAGTTTAAATCTTCTTTCTTTATTTGTTAAACAACTTGTAAAGGTTGGTTGGTGAGCCCGAAAAACCAACGGAGTAGGTTGATTGGTGAACTCGGAAAACCAATTGTAAAGGTTCGTTGGTGAGCCCGTAAAACCAACAAAGGTTTTTGGTGAACCCGGAAAACCAAAGTGTAAAGGTTCGTTGGTGAGCCCGTAAAACCAACAAAGATTTTTGGATTGTGAGCCCGAAAAACAATCCAACTGTAATCCGCAAGATTATAGTGAATTCCCAAGGGGTCGCTTGGGGAGTGGACGTAGGTGCTAAGGAGAGCACCGAACCACTATACTTTGTGTTGTTTGTGTTGTGATTTGCTTTAGCTTACTAACCATCCATTTGACTTGAGTAAGATAGTTCAAATTTAAAAGAAACCAATTCACCCCCCCCCCCCTCTTGGCTTGTCACCTTGGGCAACAAGTGGTATCAGAGCAAGGTGCTCTAATAGTACTCATTGATCTCACAATCAAGAGTTAAAGATCATGACAACCCAAGTGGGATGTTCTATGAGTGAGGGGCAATCCACAAATAGACCACCTCTATTTAATGGCACAAACTACACATATTGGAAAGCTAGAATGAGGATATTCATTCAAGCTTCAGACTATGAACTATGGCAAATCATCACTAGAGGACCTCACACACCCACACTTAACATAGAGGGCACTATCATACCCAAACCAGAAATGGATTGGAATGAAAGTGATAGAAGATTAGCACAGTTAAATGCAAAAGCTATAAATGTACTTTACTGCTCATTAGATGTAAATGAATTTAATAGAATATCTACTTGCACTACTGCCAAAGAAATTTGGGACAGACTTGAGGTCACACATGAAGGGACCAATCAAGTTAAGGAGTCAAAGATAAACATATTAGTACACAAGTATGAATTGTTTAAAATGGAATCTACTGAGTCCATAACTGATATGTTTACTCGTTTTACTGACATTATAAATGGGCTTAAGAGTTTAGGAAAGTCTTACTCTAACTCTGATTTGGTGCAAAAAATTCTCAGGTCTCTACCAAGGAATTGGGAGGCCAAGGTAACCGCTATTCAAGAAGCAAAGGACCTCAACACACTGCAGTTAGAGGAGCTTCTAGGATCACTCATGACCCATGAGTTGACAATGAGGCAAACTTCAGAAGATGAGGTCAAGAGAAGAAAGCCCATCGCCCTAAAGACTACCACCCCTAAACAACTAACTGAATCAGAAGATTCAGATGATGATGAAGAAATCGATGAAGAAGGGATGGCTGTGCTTGGGAGAAAATTCAGAAAATTTATGAGAGGTAAGAATAGGTTCCACAAAAAGAAACCCTTTCTTAAAGGTAACTCAAGCAAAGAAAAGGGTAAGGACAAAGAAAAGGAAAAAGAAACTCCCATTTGCTATGAGTGTAACAAACCCGGGCATTATAAGATAGATTGCCCAGATTTGAAGTGGATGGCAAGAAAGTTGAAAAAAAAGAATTTCATGGCTGAATGGAGTGAAAGTGAGGAATCAAGTTCGTAGGAGGAAGATCATCAAGAGAAGGCCCAAATGTGTCATATGGCCAATGACGATGAGGTAGATTCTGAACTTGACTGTGATTTTACTGTTGATGAATTACATGATGCATTCTTAGAACTCATGGAAGAACATAAGAAACTAATTAATAGAAATAAAGTTATAAAAGAAGAAAATCAATCTCTTATTAAGGACAAGTTAAAACTGTCTCATACCTGTGAAACTTTGAGTAGGAAACTTACAAATGAAACCAAGGATCTAATTGCTGAAAATATCAAGCTAAAAGAAGATGCTGAAAAATATAAATCCTTGGTAGATAAATTTATACTTAGTTCTACCAAATTAAATATGATTCTTGATAGCCAAAAAGCTGTATATGATAAGGCTGGTTTAGGATATAGAACAAATAGGAAACAAAAATTCTTAAAGAACATTTTTGTAAAAGCTAAAAGTGAAAATATTACTTGTTATTGCTGCAATAAGTTAGGACATAGAGCATATGAATGTAACTTTAGAAAGTCCAGTCAAAACAAATCAAGTTATAATCAAAAGATTAAATTCAAGAAAGTTTGGATTCCAAAAGGAACATGGAGTACTAACCCTAAAGGACCCAACTTAGTTTGGGTACCTAAAGTTTCTTCTTGATCTTGATTGCAGGTGTGTCTTACAGCTGATAAAGTGGAAAAACAATGGTATCTAGATAGCGGCTGTTCAAGACACATGACCGGTGACGTAGATCAATTTGTCACCTTGGAATCAAAGAAAGGTGGAGTAGTAACCTATGAAGACAATGGTAAAGGGCATATCATTGGAAAGGGTAAAATTTTCATTGCTCCATCTATTTTTATAGAAAATGTCTTATTAGTTAAGGGTTTGAAACATAACCTTCTTAGTATAAGTCAATTTTGTGATAAAGGGTTTAAAGTTACATTTGAAGCATCTGTATGCATAATCACTAATCCTAAAGATAATAGCATTGTACTTGTAGGACAAAAGCAAAGAAATATTTACTTAGTATATCTTCATGAGTTAGGCAAGAAAAATGGTTTATGCTTAATTACTAATGAAGAAAAGAAAAATGAAACTAGTTGGCTTTGGCATCGAAGATTAGGACATGCTAGTATAGAATTAATATCAAAACTAGTTAAGAAGGAATTAATAAAAGATGTGCCAAAATTGATCTTTGAAAAGGACAAAATATGTGGACCATGTTCATTGGGAAAACAAACTAAATCATCTTTCAAATCGAAGAATGTAGTATCAACAACTAGACCATTTGAACTCATACACATGGATTTATTTGGACCTACTAGAACTGCAAGTCTAGGAGGGAAGAAATATGGACTAGTTATTGTTGATGATTTTTCAAGGTATATATGGGTTTCATTTTTGGCACATAAGAATGAAGCATTTTCAGAATTTTTGAAACTATATAATAATATCATAAATGAAAAGTGTTGCTGGTGGTCCAAACCGAGAACGATTGACACAGCGGTGTGAACGGGGTTCCGTCTGAGTTGTCTTGGTTGGTGTTGGTTACGCTCCACCTTCCACCGGGAAACCTGCGAGCAAGCCTCGCACCACCACTGGGGTAGTGGGGGCCCTCCGACGATCAAGTCAGAGGAGATTGGAGGAGGAGGAGAGATGATAATAGCAAGCAAGAGAGTGCTCTGGAAGATATTGCTTACCCCCCCTTCTCCCCCCAGCCGCATATATACCTGGTTGGGGGGTCTCTCAGGGGGGTTTGTCATCGTGGGGCGCGATGGAGTGGCCACTGACATGGCCGTTACAGGGCGTCGTGGAGCAGCGCTGGGTACGGCCATGACAGGGCGTAGTGGAGTTCCGCTTTGTACGGCTGATACAGGAGATCGTGGAACAGCATCGGATACAGCCGTTGCAGGGAGTAGTGGAGCAGGAGGCCTCGGCGTGCCTCTGGGAAGCAGCCTGTCGTTATCAAGAGATCTCCGACTCGGGGTCGGAGTGCTGGATCAGGGGGCAGCCGACTCGGGGTCGGGCTGCGGTGCTGAGGATATCCGACTTGGGGTCGGATTGCTAGATTAAGGGGCAGCCGACTCGGGGTCGGGCTGCGAAGCCGAAGATGTCCGACTCGGGGCCGGACTGCTGGATCGAAGGGCAGCCGACTCGAGGTCGGGCTGTGGAGCCGAAGATGTCCGACTCGGGGTCGGATTGCTGGATCAAAGGACAGCCGACTCGGGGTCGGGCTGCGAAGCTGGAGATATCCGACTCGGGGTCGGATTGCTGGATCAAGGGGCAGCCGACTCGGGGTCGGGCTGCGAAGCCGAAGATATCCGACTCGGGGTCGGATTGCTGGATCAAGGGGCAGCCGACTCGGGGTCGGGCTGCGAAGCCGAAGATATCCGACTCGGGGTCGGGTTACTGGATCAAGGGGCAGCTGTAGTCTTCTTGGGCGCGCGTGTCGGTCACGTGGGGCATGGTGGCTGAGTTCCCCCGTAACAGTAGCCCCCCACTTCCGAGCCTGGAACCAGGAGGGGAACGGGTGAAGGAAGTGATGCTTCGAGATTGCCGCCATCCCTCGGAGAGGCGCGCGCGCTTCGAGCTCCCCGTCTTCTTTATGGCGTATGGCGGTTGTTGCTGACCTGGCAGTCTGAGGATTTCGGCGGACATCCTTCCTTAATGGCGTCGATTCGCCTTTGGGGCGCGAGCGACCCTTCGGCAGCCAGGCGTCCTCTGGCGTTACCGGGGCGTCACCCACCTTTCCGCCTATTTAACCGGGGGTCCTCCTCCGTCCGCCTTTCTCCTTACAGACATCTTCGAGTTTCTCCTTTGCGCTGCCGTCATCGCCGTCGGACTGTTCGCTTGCTCCTCCTTTGACGCTCTCGGAGCTGTTCTTCCTTCTCTTCCGGTGAGTTGCTCCATTCTTTAATTTAGGGCTCTCCATACTCTCTTTTTGTATTAGTGTACTCCAGTCGTTCCGGTCTTTTCCCCCTTTTCGACCCTGTCGTGACCGTAGATTCACTGGCCATTAGGGATGGGCGAAGTGAGAGCAGACCGCATTAAGTCGGAGTTGGCCGCCGAAGACCTAGATAGGTTCGTGGCTCGATACCACCTTCCCGAGGCCTGCAATGTTACACTCCCGGGGCCTGAGGAGAGGATGTCCCATCCTCCTCCAGGGAAGGTTGCCATCAATGAGGGCATTCTTCAGGCCGGGTTCCGCTTTCCCCCCTTGGACTTAGTCGTTCAGGTGCTTCGGGGTTTGAGAGTGGCGCCGACGCAGCTGGTGCCGAACTCATGGCGCGCCCTGACAGCCTTTCAGGTTCTCTGCCGCATGCACGAGGTTCCCGCCACCCTCGAGAAGCAACTGTTGGAGGCTCGGGAGCAACTCAAGGTTGCCTCAGGTCTCGAGGGCGAGATCAAGAAGGCGGAGGAGCGGGCCGAGAGGCAGTCCCGGAAGGCTGCCGACTACCGGGAGAGGTGGGAGAAGGCCCAGCGGTCAGCCGACAACGCCCGCAACCGGACCCGGTCTCTTGAAGCCAAGCTGGGCGAATTGGAGTCGGCTTTGGAGAAGTCCCGCGCGAGCGACCAGGAGCTTCATTCGCGCCTGGAGGAGGCTGAGGCTGCTCGCATCGCTGCCGAGGCGAAGCACAAGGAGGCCCAGGCCGATCTGTTGAGGGTCTCCTCCGAGGCGGATGACCGGATTGTGGCGAAGGTCTTGGAGGCAAAAGCTCAGATTATGGAGCGAGCAGAAGCGACGCTGGCCGAAAAGAGTGCGGAGATCGGGCGTCAGGCGGTACAGGCTTATCGTCAGTCTGCCGAGTTCACCCGTGATATGTCGGAGGCGGTACAGGCCTATCGTCAGTCCGACGAGTTCGTCCGTGATATGTCGGACGCGGGGTCCGACTCCTTTGTCTTAGGCTTCGAGGAAGGCCTGGCAAGGGTGTCGGCTAAGTACCCCGAAATTGACCTGAGTGGGATCTCCCTTCTCGACCCCCCTCCGGCGCCATTGCCTGCTGCTTCTCCAACCGTCTCCCTACCCTCTACGGACGTGCCCGACGTTCTCGACCCGGGGGTTCCTCCAAGCTGACCTTCTGTATTTTGTTTTTTTCTTTGTGTGTTGGCGTTTTGTCAAGTTGTATGGGTCTCAGCCCTGAAACAATGAAAGTTAATGCAAATAGAGTTTCCTCATTTCACTTTCGTCCTTCTTTTTAACTCTTGGTAGCGTCTCGCTGACTCCCGACTCATGAAATTCTTCCAGCGCTAGGCCAGGCATCCGAGGGTTAGGCCTCAGGAAATTCTTCCGGCGCTAAGCCAGGCATCCGAGGGTTAGGCCTCAGGAAATTCTTCCGGCGCTAAGCCAGGCATCCGAGGGTTAGGCCCCAGGAAATTCTTCCGGCGCTAAGCCAGGCATCCGAGGGTTAGGCCTCAGGAAATTCTTCCGGCGCTAAGCCAGGCATCCGAGGGTTAGGCCTCAGGAAATTCTTCCGGCCCTAAGCCAGGCATCCGAGGGTTAGGCCTCAGGAAATTCTTCCGGCACTAAGCCAGGCATCCGAGGGTTAGGCCTCAGGAAATTCTTCCGGCACTAAGCCAGGCATCCGAGGGTTAGGCCTCAGGAAATTCTTCCGGCACTAAGCCAGGCATCCGAGGGTTAGGCCTCAGGAAATTCTTCCGGCGCTAAGCCAGGCATCCGAGGGTTAGGCCTCAGGAAATTCTTCCGGCCCTAAGCCAGGCATCCGAGGGTTAGGCCTCAGAAAATTCTTCCGGCACTAAGCCAGGCATCCGAGGGTTAGGCCTCAGGAAATTCTTCCGGCACTAAGCCAGGCATCCGAGGGTTAGGCCTCAGGAAATTCCGCTCGTTGGTCGGCCAAGGCTGGCGCAAGCCGAGGCGACCGGTCGGGGCTTCAGGCTAGTCTGGTCCCGGGATGGTCATCGGGTTAGCCTGGCATCCGAGGGCCGAGCCTCGGGAGATTCCGCTCGTTGGTCGGCCAAGGCTGGCGCAAGCCAAGGCGACCGGTCGGGGCTTCAGGCTAGTCTGCTCCCGGGATGATCATCGGGTTAGCCTGGCATCCGAGGGCCGAGCCTCGGGAGATTCCGCTCGTTGGTCGGCCAAGGCTGGCGCAAGCCAAGGCGACCGGTCGGGGCTTCAGGCTAGTCTGCTCCCGGGATGATCATCGGGTTAGCCTGGCATCCGAGGGCCGAGCCTCGGGAGATTCCGCTCGTTGGTCGGCCAAGGCTGGCGCAAGCCAAGGCGACCGGTCGGGGCTTCAGGCTAGTCTGCTCCCGGGATGATCATCGGGTTAGCCTGGCATCCGAGGGCCGAGCCTCGGGAGATTCCGCTCGTTGGTCGGCCAAGGCTGGCGCAAGCCAAGGCGACCGGTCGGGGCTTCAGGCTAGTCTGCTCCCGGGATGATCATCGGGTTAGCCTGGCATCCGAGGGCCGAGCCTCGGGAGATTCCGCTCGTTGGTCGGCCAAGGCTGGCGCAAGCCAAGGCGACCGGTCGGGGCTTCAGGCTAGTCTGCTCCCGGGATGATCATCGGGTTAGCCTGGCATCCGAGGGCCGAGCCTCGGGAGATTCCGCTCGTTGGTCGGCCAAGGCTGGCGCAAGCCAAGGCGACCGGTCGGGGCTTCAGGCTAGTCTGCTCCCGGGATGATCATCGGGTTAGCCTGGCATCCGAGGGCCGTGCCTCGGGAAATTCCGCTCGTTGGCCATGCGCCTGTCGCTTGCAGCCCGACGGGGTTTCTCCGTGGCCAGCTGCGATCGTGTTTCTCCTCTTCTCCAAGCGTTGCCTGGGGAACACCAGAAGGGCATTAAACGCTAATTGATGCGTTACCTGGGAAATCGGATCGCCAGTTGCTGCTTGCGAGGAGTGTCAGTTAAGCGGCCGCGATGCGCGCGTTCTTCGAGGCGGATGCGGCCTGGGCGCGAGCGGAGATATGTGGACCTAGGGGTACGTGCCACCCGGAGTGTCCTGCACAAAGAATGCGATTAAGGAGAATGACGCTTAGGAAATCGCGGGAAGATACGCCTCGAGAGCCAGAACGGCTCCGGATTCAATGCGTCCGCATTTATGGGAGCCACCCGCATCGGAACGACCGGGGGGCTGTAGTTTGGCTATAAATACAGGTGCAGGTGCGGTAGAGCCTGCCAAGCCGGAGCTGTTCAGGTTGCCATGGATCGTGGGCCTCCTCTCCGGCGCATGGTTGAGAGACCCCTGCCGAAGGAACGGGAGGCGCGCCCTTCGCGACTTCCGCCAACTAGCCGTTTCATCTGGGATCAACAAGGAGGTTCTCCCCGGCGGAACTCCGCTCTAGGCGTTTCATCCGGGATCACGTCTCCCCTCCTTGAAGTTCGGCCTCCCGATTGAGCTCCGCACCAGGTGCTTGATCCGGGACCGCGCCTCCATATGCTCTTCCCCCTTGTATTCCTTCTCTCTCCTAACACTGGGGAGGACCGGAATATCCCTTGGAGGTGGCGTTCCCCTGGAGGCAGCGGGAGCTTCGTCTGCGGCGGCTCCTCATCCTCTTCGTGGGGCATGGATGGCGCCTCCGGTTGGAGGCAGTGTGGACTTCTCCTTCGTCCACTTCTTCTTCATCCGCGCCGGCTCTTCGTCTCTTTCGTGAGACGCCGATGGCGCCTCCGGTTGGAAGCACCCACTTCCGACGGGATTGCAACCGCTTCAGATGGAGGTTTCGGGATCCCAGATCTTCAGCTCCTCGGAGTCTCCACCTCTTCTTTACTTTCTTTACACCCTAATTCCCCTCTGGGAATTCCTTGTAATCACACGAGCACGCCGTTGTAACCAGAAATTATTGAAATGCAAAATGTTATACATTTTTGAACTGTCTTTCTGGCATCGTCGTTCTATTGGTAATACATCCGTAGGTTAGCGGAATTCCAGCTCCTTAGAATTTCTCGACCATCTAGGGCCTCCAACTGGTAGGAGCCAGGTCGGTTTACCCAGCGAACCTTATATGGGCCTTCCCAATTTGGCGCTAGCTTCCCACCTTCCGCAGGTCGAGATGCTTTAGCTCGCCTTAGCACCAGATCTCCGATTCTGAAAAGCTTCGGTCGGACCTTGGAGTTGTAATATCGGGCCACCCTCCGCTGATACATCGCCATCCGAACCTGCGCCATTTTCCTCGCTTCTTCCAAGAGATCCAGGTTCCCTCGGAGTTGTTCCGAATTGGCCTCGGGTCGGTGTAGTCGACGCACATCCTCCACTTCCCGCTCGCCTTCCGGACAAGTACGACGTTTGCCATGTTGGGAACCCGCCCATGCCGCTGATATTTCAAAAATTTTTCAGATGGCAGCGGAATCGGCATGCGCGAGTTCGACGTTCATCACATGAACGTTGTTTCGAGACCTTTCGTAATTAGGTAAGAATTAAAACTTTTAAAACTAATAGGAAGATCAAATCTTCACCTTGCGCGGGTAGATGATCACCGCGAATCTGAATTCGTGGTTTTAGGAAGAGGGTTCGCTTGAAGCCGTTCAAACGTCCGGCCTCTACGGGTATCCACACGAAGTAGAGATCCGATCAACGTTTCCTTGTCTCCCCGGGGTGCTAGCTCCCTTGCAGAGACTTTCTTTGATGGCTGATCTCCTCTCTTTCTTTCAACTCTTGAAAGTGCTTGAGAGGAGGAAGAAGAAGGAGGGATGATGAAGAAGAACAAGAACCCTTTGCAGCCTTCACTTCCTTGCTTGCGTTGGAGCCCAAACAAGAGAAGAAGGATGAGCCGGCAATCCCTTTCTCTCTTCTTGCTGATGGCGGCTGAAAACCCAAGGGGAGGATGAAGGGCGTACGGCACAAGGGAGAGGAAATCCCAATACCCAAGGTGCTGCCCCTTGAGCCCCTTTAAATAGATTGTGGAGCTCCTAACTTTTAGGAGCTCCATACTATTTTCCAAGAGGGGCGCCGGCCCCTCTTACCTTGCCGCACCAAAGAAGAGAAGAAGGAGGGGGCGTACGGCCCTCCTCTTGGTTTGCCCTAATCCTCATCTAATGAGGATTGGGAGGCCCTAATCCGGTTTAGTCCTAATTCGATTAGGCTTAGCCAAATTTGGTTCAATGCATACTAGTCCTAATCCAATTAGGACTTGAATGAACCATGACTCAATTGAACTCTTCAATCCTAATCCAATTAGGAGTCATGTTGATTCATTAGATTATTAATTAATTTAGACTTAAGGAATCCTAATTCAATTAGGATTTATTTAATTTTAGTCCTAATCCAATTAGGACTCTATTTGAATCCGAAGTCCTAATCCAATTAGGATTTCTAGGAATCCTACTCCAAGTAGGAATCCAATTTTAATTCAAAACTCCTAATCTCATTAGGATTGAGGAATCCTATTCCAAGTAGGAATCCCAGTCCTAATCCAATTAGAACTCTAGGTATCCTACCCGAAGTAGGATTCTTGTTTCAAGTCCAATTAATTAATTCCTTTTTCCTTCTTCAACTTTTTATTAATCAAATTGATTTCTTGTGATTCCTAATCACGATTTCAACCATCGGATCGGTCAATACTTCTAGTGTGTGTGACCCCATAGGTTCTATTCTGACTGGTAGTGAGATATATTGTGATCTCTATCACTATATCATTGAAAACTCCTTTCAATGGGTTGGAACGATTCCAACTCAACTCATTAGGGTTTATCGATCATCAAGATAATCCCTATGAGTCCCACCATCCACCAGTGACACCTAGCAGCATGTAGTGGCTACCCAGCAGAATGGAATGATGAACCTCTAGGTGCAGTTAACGTGTGATACAGTCCTACTATCGTGGATTCCTACAGGACGGAGGTCATGAACAACTCGTCAAACCCCATCGTCTGTCATATGTCAAGATTTATTCGACTTGAGTTCGATAGTGGAAAACTCTTTCTCCACTTTACTGCCCTGGCCAAGGTCTTAGAACTCAGTCTAACAAATCACATAGGATCACTCCTCTTCTATCAAGGTCGATAGATTCCTTGTAGGTGCATACCCTACTCCTACAGTGAACCTACTGCAGCCAATCTACACTGCATGGACCCATATGGCTAGAGACCATGTATGTGTGCAGTCAAACTACAATAACCTCACTGTGAGTAGCCGAAGCACCGCAGGTCAAAGGACCAGTCACACTACTGCAACATCAAGTAAGTCACTGACGAGTGGATAGACATCCAAGTGACTTCTTGTCTTGGTCACGCTCAGTACCCTTGTTCTCTAACAAGCACCTGCACTATCACTTCAGTGTCCCTACACTGTGGACTCAAGTCTCGTCCATCCAGAAGGAAAGTGATCTGTGCACTGATCGGATCGATCACCGTCCTCGTGATGATCCATTGATCAGGAGCATTTAGAAATTAATCACCAATGATACATGGCTCAAATTCTCAACTCTTGAGAATATGTATCATCATCTTATTAATTTCTTGGACGATTCATAGACACATAAATAATATGAATGAAAAGATGCCTTTTATTTATTCAATAATAAATAGTCAAGTACAAAATTATGTCCCTAGAATCAACAATGTGTCAGCCAAATTGACTTCTAGGGCATACATCTAACAATCTCCCACTTGCACTAAAGCCAATTGGTCATATATCTTAGGCCCATCTTCTCAAGGTGGGCTTCAGTCTTTTGCTGACTCAGCTGCTTAGTGAAAGGGTCTGCCACGTTATCCGCGGAGTCTACTCTCTGCACCTCTACATATTTCTTCTCCACATAGTCGCGTATGAGGTGAAAGCGCCGCTCTATATGCTTAGACTTCTGATGAGACCTTGGCTCCTTAGCAAGGGCTATGGCGCCATTGTTATCGCAGTAGAGTGTTATGGCATCTGATGTCATCACATCCAGCTCTGCAATGAATTTCTTGAACCAGAAGCCTTTCTTAGCAGCTTCAGAGGCGGCGATGTATTCGGCTTCCATAGTAGAATCAGCAATGATCGGTTGTTTAGAACTCTTCCAATTCACCGTACCACCATTGCACAAGAACACGTATCCAGATGTTGACTTCCTGTCATCGACATCAGTCATGAAGTCTGAATCTGTGTACCCTTCTACCTTTAACTCTGATGATCCTCCAAAAACCAAGAATAAATCTTTAGTTCTTCTCAAGTACTTAAGAATATTCTTCACAGCTGTCCAGTGTTCTTCACCTGGATTCGACTGATATCTGCTTGTGACACTCACAGCAAGAGCTATATCAGGTCGTGTACATAGCATGGCATACATGAGGCTTCCTATTGCCGATGCATAAGGAATCTTGCTCATGCGTTGAATCTCCTCAGATGTGTTGGGGCACATCTTCTTGGAGAGATGAATTCCATGCCTTAGGGGTAAGAGACCCCTCTTGGAGTTTTCCATGCTGAACCTCTTCAGCACCTCCTCTATGTACATCTTCTGTGAAAGGCCAAGCATCCTTTTAGATCTATCTCTATAGACCTTTATTCCCAAAATATAGGATGCTTCCCCAAGGTCTTTCATGGAGAATTCTTTTGACAACCAGACCTTGACCGAGGTTAGCATGGGAATATCATTCCCAATCAGGAGAATGTCATCTACGTACAGTACGAGAAAAACGACAGCACTCCCACTAACCTTTTTATAAATACATGGTTCCTCTTCGTTTTTGATGAAATCAAACGTTTTGATTGCATCATCAAAATGAGTGTTCCAACTCCGAGAGGCTTGCTTTAGTCCATAGATGGACCTTTGCAGCTTGCAGACCTTGTGATCTCCATCACTGGAAGTGAAACCCAAAGGCTGTTCCATATAGATATCTTCATCAAGATATCCATTCAGAAAAGCAGTTTTCACATCCATCTGCCAGATTTCATAGTCATGAAATGCTGCAATGGCAAACAATGTCCGGATGGATTTTAGCATGGCTACAGGTGAAAAGGTCTCCTGATAGTCAATACCTTCGCGCTGACTATACCCTTTCGCCACAAGCCTTGCCTTATAGGTCTCTACCTCTCCATCCGAACCTATTTTCCTTTTGTAGATCCATTTGCATCCAATAGGTACAATACTTTCTGGTGGATCTACTAAGGTCCAGACTTGGTTGGAATGCATGGAGTCTATCTCTGACTTCATAGCTTTCAGCCATTTCTCGGAATCGATATCAGATATCGCCTCGTTGTAGGTTTTGGGATCCTGTATGTGATCCCTATCTCCCACTAGGAACATTTCCTCGGTATCCTCTTCTAGTATACCTAAGTATCTATCGAGAGGATGGGAGACCCTACTAAATCTACGAGGTGGTTGAGGGACATCGTGTACTGGCTCCTTATGAATAGGTTCTATAGGATCCATGACTCGTTGCTTTTCAGAGACTTTCTCTTCAAGCTCAATTTTCCTCCCACTGCCTCTATCAAGGATAAACTGATTTTCCAAGAAGATGGCATGACGGCTCACAAACACATTGTGATCCTCTGAGACGTAAAAATTGTATCCTAATGACTCTTTAGGATATCCTATAAAACGAGCACTTATGGTCCTAGCCTCTAACTTGTCCGCCTGTAGTCGCTTGACGTGGGCCGGACACCCCCAAATCTTGAGATGACCCAGACTTGGTTTCTTACCATGCCATATCTCATACGGTGTGGTAGGAACGGATTTAGAGGGAACTCTATTCAATAAATAAATCGCTGTGAGTAAGGCATCTCCCCAAAGAAACATAGGTGAATCAGTGAAGCTCATCATGGACCTGACCATATCCAATAGGGTCCGATTCCTCCTCTCTGACACCCCGTTGAGTTGAGGTGTACCCGGAGGTGTCCATTGTGAGACTATGCCGTTTTCTTTGAAATAGTCCCGGAATTCCCCACTAAGGTATTCTCCTCCTCGATCTGATCGAAGGGCCTTAAGAGGTTTTCCAGTTTGTTTTTCTACTTCATTCTTGAACTCTTTGAACTTTTCAAAGGATTCAGACTTGTGTCTCATAAGATACACATACCCATACCGTGAATAATCATCGGTAAAGGTAATGAAGTATGAATAACGTCCCCTGGCTAGCACATCGAATGGGCCACATACATCTGTATGTACTAGGGTAAGTATTTCGGTGGTCCTCTCCCCATGTCCTACAAAGGGCAGTCTAGCCATCTTTCCTTGAAGACAGGACTCGCAAACTGGATATGACTCGGAAGTCAATGAGCCTAAAAGCCCATCTTTATCCATTTTGTTCATTCTGTCCTCTCCAATATGGCCAAGCCTAAGGTGCCACAAATACCTTTGGTTTATCTCATCTCTGGATCTTTTGGATCCTTTGGCACTCACATCTTGCTCGGTAACATTCACAGATACATCCATATGTAAATGATAGAGACTGTCAATCATGAAACCACGTGCGACTATTTTATTTCTTAAATAAATAGAACAGCAGTCTTTGTCAAATGTAAAAACATGACCTTCCTGTGCTAGACATGAAACAGAAATCAAATTTCTGCTAGCAACAGGTACATAATAACAGTCTCTAAGTATTAAACTAAATCCAGACGGTAGTCGCAGATGGTAGGTGCCCACAGCCACAGCAGCAACTTTTGTCCCGTTGCCAACCCGAAGGGTTACTGCACCTTCCGCCAGCCTTCTACTTTCCTTTAGACCCTGCATGGTAGTGCACAAATGAGCACTAGAACCAGAATCTATAACCCAACTAGAAGTAGAAGAAACCGTTAGATTAGTTTCAATAATGAGCAAGTCTATACCTTCTGAAGGTGTGTCACCTTTCTTGTTCTTCAGGCTCTCGAGGTATGAAGGACAGTTTCTCTTCCAGTGGCCTTCGACATTGCAGTGGAAACATTTTCCTTTGTCGTTAGCCTTTTTCTTTTGAACTTCCTTCTTTGGCTTCTTGTCTTTCTTCTGCTTCTTTGCAGGCTTCTTTTTCTTCCAAGTAGACTTTCTCTTGGAACCAGAAGTCAACTCAGCAGCGAGGACATTGCCCCTTGAACCTTTCAAGGCTCCCTCAGCAGTTACCAACATGTTGATTAGTTCAGTCTTAGTGCATTCAATCTTATTCATGTGGTAGTTTACTATAAACTGACCAAATGAATCAGGAAGTGACTGTAGGATCAAATCCACTTGCAATTCCTTGTGCATGTCCATACCGAGCTTCTCAAGCTCCTCTAGGTCCTTGATCATGGTCAGACCGTGATCATGGACAGACTGCCCCTCGCGCATCTTCGCTTTGAAAAGCCTCTTGGACACTTCAAAACAAGCTGTGCGACTTTGCTCACCATACAACTCTTGCAGGTGTGCCAGTATGTCCCTAGCAGTCTTTATATTTTCATGCTGGCATTGGAGTTCATTAGACATAGATGCCATCATATAGCATTTTACTCTAATGTCATCGTCCAACCACTTTTTATGCATCTCACGCTGAACATCAGTGGGACGTGCTGGTAATGTGGGGATATCTGAATCGAGTATGTAGCCTATCTTCTCACAGTCCAAAACTATTTTGAGATTTCTAAGCCAGTCCTTGTAATTGGTTCCGGTCAGTCGGTTGGTCTCAAGAATACGGGTCAAAGGGTTTGAAGCCGACATTGTATCTGCAGAGAGTAAAGATTCTAGTTAGACTTTTGTACTTGATCCTAATCTGTCCTAAGGTCTTTTAGAACAAATTGTGACTCCCACTATTTTCTCGAATTCCTCACACTCCCCTGGTAGGAAAACGGAAATCCCACACGACTAGGGTTTCTAGTGGGTACTGCGGTCCCACCAATTTACATGCCACCTCACCTAACAGTTATTGGTGACACATAGATGGATGAGTGTACAACTCTTGTACAATGCTTCTCAAGCATGTTGCAGTGCAACTTGGTCTCTAAGCCATGAAGACCTCACCTAACAGTTATTGGTCTCATTTCTTAGTTAAGTCAGACCCACTGTATAACCGTAGGAATAAAGTCGTCATTGGGTCCTCACCTAACAGTTATTGGTGCCCAACCCCACCTTTACCCTACAACATCTCATGTCTATAGAGAGGTCCAGCCCCCCAATGCAACTTGACCACTGTATCCAGCCGAGACAAGTCAACATCAGAAAGGCCTTAGCAGCTCTACTACAGTGGAAGACCTATTGACTTAATATTGGTTAATCAGGTCTTAGTGTTTGCAACTTGAGCCTTTCATAAGAGGTAATCGAACAATTGGCCAGGTAAGCAGGTGGGAGGCTCCCCTTACTCAGAGAGTAAGGTCCTAATTAAGTAACCACCTTTCATGCTTTCCTAGACACCAATTAGATCAATTAATCTAATATGACTTGCTCATGTCGGTTCACTCTCGACTTGATTGAGGAGGTTTTGATTTAGGTCTCAATTGGGTTTGCTACATCACATGTAGACCTATCTACCCGACTCTCATTCACATCACATGCAAACGGCGCATTGCAGGCAGTTATAATCGCGGCAATAATTAAAGCTAAACTTTAACTAGGTGATGATCATGGATTCTAATTAGGTCGTATTACAAGCACATGCACATCAATTGATCAAGTGGTCTTCAACTCTTGAATTGGTTCCAAGCCTCCTTGATTCGATCCTTGATCAACCCTTGATCCCATCGCCATCAACCGCTTGGATCACCTTTCATCTCATGCCTTTGCTTCAACTTGATCGTTGATGTACATCACATCACAGAAATACAACCAGATGTAAAATAAAAATAAAAATAATTTACATCTCCTTTTAGGAGGCACGCAGGCCTCTCAAAACATCAAATAAGATGCATGCAAGCATCTGAAAAATTACATGACATCGCAGATCACATCGCAGGTCATTACATTTGATACCAAAAGGGGTTGAATCCTATGATCATCACCGTATGCTACAATTATAATTTTCAGATCTGAAACTTAACTGATTATATCATGACATAGGTCGCTGATCATGCTAATCATGATTCTAAACTTTGTAATCCCATTAACAATGCAATTAGAATCATCTTTTTATCACATAAAAATCAGCATGTAAAAATCAGCACCCCTGAAAAATCTGCATGCAGAATTTTTCAGCATGCATGATCATTTAATTTTCAGATCTAATATGCCTTTAGATATTTAATTCTTACCTTAATCTACGAAGCCTAGGCTCTGATACCACTGTTGGGAACCCGCCCATGCCGCTGATATTTCAAAAATTTTTCAGATGGCAGCGGAATCGGCATGCGCGAGTTCGACGTTCATCACATGAACGTTGTTTCGAGACCTTTCGTAATTAGGTAAGAATTAAAACTTTTAAAACTAATAGGAAGATCAAATCTTCACCTTGCGCGGGTAGATGATCACCGCGAATCTGAATTCGTGGTTTTAGGAAGAGGGTTCGCTTGAAGCCGTTCAAACGTCCGGCCTCTACGGGTATCCACACGAAGTAGAGATCCGATCAACGTTTCCTTGTCTCCCCGGGGTGCTAGCTCCCTTGCAGAGACTTCCTTTGATGGCTGATCTCCTCTCTTTCTTTCAACTCTTGAAAGTGCTTGAGAGGAGGAAGAAGAAGGAGGGATGATGAAGAAGAACAAGAACCCTTTGCAGCCTTCACTTCCTTGCTTGCGTTGGAGCCCAAACAAGAGAAGAAGGATGAGCCGGCAATCCCTTTCTCTCTTCTTGCTGATGGCGGCTGAAAACCCAAGGGGAGGATGAAGGGCGTACGGCACAAGGGAGAGGAAATCCCAATACCCAAGGTGCTGCCCCTTGAGCCCCTTTAAATAGATTGTGGAGCTCCTAACTTTTAGGAGCTCCATACTATTTTCCAAGAGGGGCGCCGGCCCCTCTTACCTTGCCGCACCAAAGAAGAGAAGAAGGAGGGGGCGTACGGCCCTCCTCTTGGTTTGCCCTAATCCTCATCTAAAGAGGATTGGGAGGCCCTAATCCGGTTTAGTCCTAATTCGATTAGGCTTAGCCAAATTTGGTTCAATGCATACTAGTCCTAATCCAATTAGGACTTGAATGAACCATGACTCAATTGAACTCTTCAATCCTAATCCAATTAGGAGTCATGTTGATTCATTAGATTATTAATTAATTTAGACTTAAGGAATCCTAATCCAATTAGGATTTATTTAATTTTAGTCCTAATCCAATTAGGACTCTATTTGAATCCGAAGTCCTAATCCAATTAGGATTTCTAGGAATCCTACTCCAAGTAGGAATCCAATTTTAATTCAAAACTCCTAATCTCATTAGGATTGAGGAATCCTATTCCAAGTAGGAATCCCAGTCCTAATCCAATTAGAACTCTAGGTATCCTACCCGAAGTAGGATTCTTGTTTCAAGTCCAATTAATTAATTCCTTTTTCCTTCTTCAACTTTTTATCAATCAAATTGATTTCTTGTGATTCCTAATCACGATTTCAACCATCGGATCGGTCAATACTTCTAGTGTGTGTGACCCCATAGGTTCTATTCTGACTGGTAGTGAGATATATTGTGATCTCTATCACTATATCATTGAAAACTCCTTTCAATGGGTTGGAACGATTCCAACTCAACTCATTAGGGTTTATCGATCATCAAGATAATCCCTATGAGTCCCACCATCCACCAGTGACACCTAGCAGCATGTAGTGGCTACCCAGCAGAATGGAATGATGAACCTCTAGGTGCAGTTAACGTGTGATACAGTCCTACTATCGTGGATCCCTACAGGACGGAGGTCATGGACAACTCGTCAAACCCCATCGTCTGTCATATGTCAAGATTTATTCGACTTGAGTTCGATAGTGGAAAACTCTTTCTCCACTTTACTGCCCTGGCCAAGGTCTTAGAACTCAGTCTAACAAATCACATAGGATCACTCCTCTTCTATCAAGGTCGATAGATTCCTTGTAGGTGCATACACTACTCCTACAGTGAACCTACTGCAGCCAATCTACACTGCATGGACCCATATGGCTAGAGACCATGTATGTGTGCAGTCAAACTACAATAACCTCATTGTGAGTAGCCGAAGCACCGCAGGTCAAAGGTCACACTACTGCAACATCAAGTAAGTCACTGACGAGTGGATAGACATCCAAGTGACTTCTTGTCTTGGTCACGCTCAGTACCCTTGTTCTCTAACAAGCACCTGCACTATCACTTCAGTGTCCCTACACTGTGGACTCAAGTCTCGTCCATCCAGAAGGAAAGTGATCTGTGCACTGATCGGATCGATCACCGTCCTCGTGATGATCCATTGATCAGGAGCATTTAGAAATTAATCACCAATGATACATGGCTCAAATTCTCAACTCTTGAGAATATGTATCATCATCTTATTAATTTCTTGGACGATTCATAGACACATAAATAATATGAATGAAAAGATGCCTTTTATTTATTCAATAATAAATAGTCAAGTACAAAATTATGTCCCTAGAATCAACAATGTGTCAGCCAAATTGGCTTCTAGGGCATACATCTAACATGCCAGCCACTCGAGGTAGCTCACCTCCCTTATGAAGCCTGCATCCAAGAGTTTGTCTACCTCCTGGTCGACCACCCGGATCCGATCCGGGGCACAGTGTCTCTTCTTCTGCTTTACTGGTCGGTGGGTCGGGTCGACGTTGAGGGCGTGAGAAATGACCTCCGGGTCGATCCCAGGTACATCGGCCGCCGACCAGGCAAATACATCAGCATTGGCTCGGAGGAATTCCACTAACCTGAGCCGAGCTTCCGAGTCGAGGTTGGCACCGACCCGGACCGTACGGTCCGGGCGACCCTCTTCAAGGGGAACTTCGATCACACCCTCGGCCGGCTCCCTGTGCCGCAAAGCCACCTCGTCTCTGGCGTCAAGGGACTCGACGCTTAGGGCCTCCACGGGCTTCTTCCCTTTGAGAGTTGCTAGGAAACATTGCCGTGCGGTCGGTTGGTCACCTCGGACCTCTCCAATCCCGGCCGCCGTGGGGAACCGCATTAGCAAATGGTATGTAGAGACTACCGCGCGAAGGGCGTTCAGTCCGGGTCGTCCGAGGATAGCGTTGTAGGCCGAGGAAACACGGACGACCAAGAACCCGAGCCGCACCGTGGCTTCTGCGGGTGCAACGCCCGCAGTCACAGGCAGCTCAATGACACCTTCGGCCGAGATAGCGTCTCCAGTGAATCCTATGAGGGGGGTGGATGTTTTGTGCAACACTTGTCGGGACAAGCTCATCTTTTGGAAGGCCTCATAAAACAAAATATCAGCTGAGCTTCCACTATCCACAAGAACACGCCTTACATCATAGTTCGCCATAGTGAGGGAGATCACCATGGCATCATCATGGGGGGTCTGAACCCCCTTTACATCCTCATCACAAAAAGTGATTACATTTCCGACCCGCTGCCTCTTCGCGACGGCCACCCCTGATGCTTCCACCGAGCCCCCTACGTTCCTCACGGGCCGAGAGCAGCCCCCAGTGATGGTGTGGATTATGCCCGCGACGGGTCGATTCTGCTCCCGAGGCTCCTGAGGGGCCGGGTCGGCCGGACGCGGGTCTGCGGGGGGACGTCGGTCGTTTACATATCGACCGAGACGCCCTCGGCGGATGAGAGCCTCGATCTCGTCCCGAAGCTGGAAGCAGTCTTCGGTGTCGTGGCCGTGGTCTCGGTGGTACTCACAGTACGCCCGAGAGGGCCTCCTCCCAGGGATTTTCTTCATCTGCCTCGGGACCGGGAGGTTCTCCCGCCCCTTGACCTCCATAAGGATCTGGGCCCGGGGGGGCAGGAGTGGGGTGTACCGGTTGAAGCGTCGGTGCGGAGAATGAGGGCGTGGGGCGCCGTGGTTCCTCGCCGGTGACGGGCTTCTGCGCCGATGTTGAGGCGTCGGGCTCCTCCTCTGGGATGCCTCTTTTCGCCTTTTCTTCCCGAGCTTTAGAGGGGCCTCGGCGGCCTCCTTGTTCCGGTGGGCGGCTGCCTCCTCGGCGTCTGCATACTGGTTCGCCCGAGACAACAGCTTCGGGAAGCTCCGCGGCAGGCGTTTGTCCAGGGAGAAGGTGAGTCTGCCCTTCCGGAAGCCACGCTTCAGGGCTGAGAGAGCCACCTCCTGGCTCAGGTTCCGGACCTCCAATGTAGCCTTGTTGAAGCGGGTAAGGTAATCCCGCAGGCTTTCTCCCTCGTTTTGCCGGACATCAAAGAGGGAGTCGGAAACCAATCGCCGCCGGCTACTGACGGCGAAATGGCTGATGAAGAGGCGAGTGAACTGGTCAAAGGACTGGATAGAGTCAGCCTCCAGGCCGGCGAACCACGCCCTGGCTGGGCCACGGAGGGTCGCCGGGAAGGCCTTGCAGAGGAGAGGATCTGATGCTCCATGGAGGAGCATAAGAGTCCTGAAACTCTCCACGTGATCCCGCGGGTCCGCCGCCCCGTCATAGGGCTCGATCGCCGGCATTTTGAATCCCGGCAGATTTGGGGTCCGCAGGATCCTCGAGGCAAGCGCCGGTTGGGAGGAGATCTCCAAGTCGGCGAAGAGATCTTTGGAGTGGCCCTTCAGGACCTGGAGTTATCAGTGGAGATCGTCCACCCGCCGGTCCAGGGAGCGCGACCGGTGGGTGGGAGACAAGGAGCGGCGCGAGGGGGACCGACTGGAGTGCGGGCCCCTCGAGGACTGGGGGGTCTGAGAACGCGCCCGGGTCCGCCTCTCGTACCCCGCGCAGCTTCGATGAGAAGGTCCTGGCAGAATGGACCGTGCTCGAGAACCTTCCTCGCGCCGGCGCTCCTCCCCATGGGAGAGGAAGGAGGGCGGGTTGAGGAAGACAGGTGAGCGCTCGGGGGGCAGCGGCTCCTGGGCCCGCTGTGGCGCTCGAGACATCACACCCTGCAGGTTCTGCACTGCCTCCGCGAGGGTGCGAACCTGCTGGGCTAACTGGTCGAACTGAGCGGCTTCGACCATCTGAATGGGGGGTGGAATGGTGGAGTGTTGCTGAGAATGTGTTGGAGACGCAGCGGCCTCCCGGCCGGAGGCGCGAGAGGCCCCGCGACCGGAGGCATTGGAAGCTCCACGACCACCTCGCCGTGCCATTACGATCGCTCTGAGATCAGGCCCTTCCTCTAGCGCCAACTGTTGCTGGTGGTCCAAACCGAGAACGATTGACACAGCGGTGTGAACGGGGTTCCGTCTGAGTTATCTTGGTTGGTGTTGGTTACGCTCCACCTTCCACCGGGAAACCTGCGAGCAAGCCTCGCACCACCACTGGGGTAGTGGGGGCCCTCCGACGATCAAGTCAGAGGAGATTGGAGGAGGAGGAGAGATGATAATAGCAAGCAAGAGAGTGCTCTGGAAGATATTGCTTACCCCCCTTCTCCCCCCAGCCGCATATATACCTGGCTGGGGGGTCTCTCAGGGGGGTTTGTCATCGTGGGGCGCGATGGAGTGGCCACTGACATGGCCGTTACAGGGCGTCGTGGAGCAGCGCTGGGTACGGCCATGACAGGCGTAGTGGAGTTCCGCTTTGTACGGCTGATACAGGAGATCGTGGAACAGCATCGGATACAGCCGTTGCAGGGAGTAGTGGAGCAGGAGGCCTCGGCGTGCCTCTGGGAAGCAGCCTGTCGTTATCAAGAGATCTCCGACTCGGGGTCGGAGTGCTGGATCAGGGGGCAGCCGACTCGGGGTCGGGCTGCGGTGCTGAGGATATCCGACTTGGGGTCGGATTGCTAGATTAAGGGGCAGCCGACTCGGGGTCGGGCTGCGAAGCCGAAGATGTCCGACTCGGGGCCGGACTGCTGGATCGAAGGGCAACCGACTCGAGGTCGGGCTGTGGAGCCGAAGATGTCCGACTCGGGGTCGGATTGCTGGATCAAAGGACAGCCGACTCGGGGTCGGGCTGCGAAGCCGGAGATATCCGACTCGGGGTCGGATTGCTGGATCAAGGGGCAGCCGACTCGGGGTCGGGCTGCGAAGCCGAAGATATCCGACTCGGGGTCGGATTGCTGGATCAAGGGGCAGCCGACTCGGGGTCGGGCTGCGAAGCCGAAGATATCCGACTCGGGGTCGGGTTACTGGATCAAGGGGCAGCTGTAGTCTTCTTGGGCGCGCGTGTCGGTCACGTGGGGCATGGTGGCTGAGTTCCCCCGTAACAAAAAGAAACTCACCTTAGTAGCAATTCGAAGTGATCATGGTACGGAATTTGAAAATCAACACTTTGAAGAATTTTGCACTAAAAATGGAATATCACATCAATTTTCAGCACCTAGAACGCCTCAACAAAATGGGGTTGTTGAAGGAAAAATAGGACATTGGCAGAAATGGCACGCACAATGTTGTGTGAGTCAAATCTTCCAAAGTACTTTTGGGCTGAAGCTATAAACACTGCTTGCCATATTCTAAATCGAGTTTTAATACGACCTATAACCAAGAAAACTCCTTATGAACTCTGGAAGAATAAGAAACCAACTGCTAAATATCTTAAAGTTTTTGGATGTAGATGTTTCATCTTAAACAATGGCAAGGAGGATCTAAGTAAATTTGATGCCAAGTCAGATGAAGGTATCTTCTTAGGATACTCCACATCTAGCAGGGCATACAGAGTATTCAATAAAAGAACCTTAGTAGTGGAAGAGTCAGTCAATATTATATTTGATGAGTCTGATAGTGAGTCTGCTAGGAAAGAAAATATTGTTGATGATGATACAGGAATTATCGACTTTGAAAAGTTGAATATTGATGACGTGCCAAATCAAGATAAGGGAGATGATAGCGTGCCACCACAATCCCAAAACTTGCCAAAGGAATGGAGGTATGCATATGGACATCCTAAAGACTTAATCATTGGTGATCCATCTCAAGGGGTAAGAACTCGATCATCTCTTAGGAATTTAAATGATTATCTTGCTTTCGTTTCACAATTAGAACCTAAGACTTATGAAGAAGCTGAAAAAGATGCTAACTGGATAAATGCCATGTAAGAAGAATTAAATCAATTCAAAAGAAGTAATGTATGGACATTAACTGAAAGACCAAAGCATAATTCAGTAATTGGAACAAAATGGATATTTAGAAATAAATTAGATGAAAATGGATTAGTTATAAAAAATAAAACTAGACTTGTAGCTAAGGGATACAATCAAGAAGAAGGAATAGATTTTGATGAGACATTTGCTCCTGTAGCTAGATTAGAGGCTATTAGATTACTTCTAGCATTTGCATATTTCATGGATTTTAAATTATATCAAATGGATGTGAAGAGTGCATTCTTAAATGGTTTTATTGAGGAGGAAGTATATGTAGAACAACCTCCAGGTTTTGAGAATCATGAATTGCCAAATCATGTCTTTAAACTACATAAGGCATTGTATGGATTAAAGCAAGCACCTAGGGCTTGGTATGATCGATTAAGCAAACTTCTGCTTAATAATGACTTTAGTAGAGAAAATGTAGATAAAACTCTATTTCTCAAAAGAAAGGACAAAAATCTATTAGTGGTACAAATATATGTAGATGACATAATCTTTGGTGCCACAAATGATACTCTTTGCAAAGAATTTGCTGAGTTAATGCATGGAGAATTTGAAATGAGTTTGATGGGAGAACTAAGCTTCTTTCTAGGATTACAAATCAAACAAACTAAAGAAGGCATTTTCATTCATCAAACTAAGTATACAAAGGAAATACTAAAGAAGTTTGGGAATGAAAATCATAAGGGAGTAGGCACTCCAATGAATCCTACTAGCAAGCTAGACAAGGATGAAAAAGGGAAGAGTATTGATATCAAGCTCTATAGAGGACTAATTGGATCCTTGCTCTATCTTACTGCTAGTAGACCCGACATCGTATTTAGTGTAGGAATATGTGCTAGATACCAATCGGATCCTAAGGAGTCACATTTAAGTGCTGTTAAGAGAATCATTAGATATTTAAGAGGAACTACCAATATAGGGCTATGGTACTCAAGGGACTCCTGTCTAAATTTGCTTGCGTATTCAGATGCTGATTTTGCCGGATGCAAATTAGATAGGAAGAGCACAAGTGGCACATGTCAATTCTTAGGAAATAACTTAGTATCATGGTTTAGCAAAAAGCAGAATTCAGTGGCACTGTCCACTGCTGAAGCTGAATATATAGCTGCTGGTAGTTGTTGTGCTCAAGTATTATGGCTTAAGCAACAACTAGAGGACTATGGAGTTAAACTAGATAATATTCCTATTAAGTGTGATAATACTAGTGCCATCAATCTTACTAAAAATCCAGTTCAGCACTCTAAAGCCAAACACATAGAAATAAGGTACCATTTTATTAGGGATCATGTGCAAAATGGAAATATATGTATTGAGCATATATGCATTGAAAAACAATTAGCCGACATATTTACGAAACCATTGAGTGAAGATAGATTCTGCATGCTAAGGAGGGAATTAGGCATATGTGATCCTTTTTATTGAAGAAATATAAAAGGAAGCTAGTAGTCTCATGATACATTCTTCCAATTTCTAAAATCCCATGAAACATGAGTCAAATTTGTTATCTAGAGATTCCTTACTCATGTATCATTGTCCCATAAAGAGTTTATAAGGATTGGAAGAAAGAAAAATTCTTAGAAGCAAAAAGGAAGAGAAAAAAAAAAAAAAATTCTGCACTTGGGTCGACCCAACCCAGAATAGGGTCGACCCAACGTTGAGTCGACCCAAGAAAAATCTTGAGTCGACCCAACGTCGGGACCCCACTGTTAAAAGGGGACCCGAGAGCATTGTTAGGGCACTGTTTGCCCTTGTCCTCTTCTGAATACTCTAATCCCCACTCTCCAAACTCCTCCAAACAGTAGATTACCTTGAGATTTTAGAGAAATGGGACCCAAAAGAGCCGTAGCCAAGAGATCCGAAAGAGTCACATGGATCCAACGGGAGGAAAGGCAACCTACGGAGCCATCTACCGTGTCTCCACGACGTGAGGCACGTGCGGAGGCCCCTCCTCCTCCTTCCCCCTCAGTGATACTTGCAAGATTTGCGGGGAGACCGGTTACAACGGGGAGAAGGATCCATTCCGAGTTCTTTGATCAAGAAGGGTTTCGGTTGAGGGAATGGATCCAAAGGCAAGGTTGGGAGTATCTTTCCTCCCTAGACGTAATGATCTACCCCGGATTGGTTCAGGAGTTCTATGCCTTCCTCAAAACTGGGATGGGAGGGCTTGTTTCGAAAGTTTGAGGGGTTCGAGTTCGAGTTTCCGAGGAGAGCTTGAGTGAGCTACTTCATCTACCCTGCGTAGGAGCCACTCCGGAAAAGCCTGAAAACAAAATGAGAGCTCTACAGTTGATCATGGAAAATGAGAACTTCGACTTTTCCGCGAAGGTAATAGCTAGTTCTCTTACTGCTGAAATGAGATTACTGCTCAGTATAATAAATAGAATCTTATTTCCAAAGACCGGAAGATTCGATCTCATCACAGAGCGAGATCTAGCAGTGATGGAGTGTATGATTCAGGGGATTCCCCTAAATCTTTCGGCCATGATACTGAGACAGATGAGGAAGGTGATGTGCAACTCCAGGGTATCACTACCTTATGGTATGATACTCACCTTGATTTTTCGACAGCACGGTTTAGCTCTCGAGGAGGAGGCATCCAAGAGTCTGCATCATACTGACACATACACTGCACGGACACTTATACGCATGGGATATGAGAAAGTGAACGGGCAGTGGATTCACACTGGAGCAGGCATTCAGGGTGAGGCACCAGAGGGAGATGCACCAGAGGATGAGGATGAGGAGCATATGGATCATCCTCCTGCACCTTCAGAGGCTGGACCATCATCATCCGTTCCTCCGAGAGATACGGATGAGTTCTGGAGCAGGATGACTGAGCTCATGTCAGCTCAGGCGAGGACTATCACTGACGGGCTGATGAGCCGATTGGACGCCCGATTGGACGTCATGTCTGCTGAGATCAGTGATCTGAGGCAGCAGATAGGAGCACTCCGGAGAGAGAGAGAGACCCCTGGACCATCTGTGCCACAGGCTGCTGAGTCAGAGATTTCGGCACAGAGTCATCCAGCTCGTCGTGCTCCACGCCAGACACAGTCTCACCAGGCTCGACCTCCCCTCGCCACGTACACTAGGAGGATGAGGACTAGATCCCAGCCATTAGAATCTCCCTAGGCTGATCTTAGCATCTATGTTTAGAGCCTAGGCTAGATATCTAGTTCTCATATGTATTTTGCTTTTATCATGTATCTTTAAACTTTGATTCAGGAACATTGTATCTGTTTTTGTTTTTGGCATGAATGTATGAAAATGTTCCCATTTTGATCAATGAAGTTTGAAGCTTGGTATTTATTGCATCTTTCCCATGTATCTTTTTGATGATAACAAAAAGGGGGAGAAGTAAAGAAAGAGTATTTATTTTAGGAGAAGTAAAGATCTTAGGGGAGAAGTAAAGATATTGTTTAGAGTAAGTAAAGAAAGAATAATAAGAGCAAAAGTAAAGAAAGTTAAAGAAAGGAGAAGTAAAGAAAAAGAAATAAGAAGTTATGTAAAGAAAGAGAAATAAGAACTTATGCAAGAAAAGAGAAATAATTGGGCAAACAAATTGAAAATCATATAAGAAAGCTTATGCATCTAAGGGGGAGCAATTTGTAACAATGAAAATCATCAAATCAAAAATTTCTATCAAATTTCAGAATTTGGCACATATAATTTCAGAATTTGGCACGCACCTCTCGCACCCCGATACATAACCTGAAACTCATATTTTATCTCAAATTTTTGAAGTTTCATCGTTAATGAATTATAAATGAAAGGGGGAGCAATTCAAAAAGTCAAATTGGCAACATTTAAATGAAATAGGGGGAGATTTCACTCTTATATATGAAAAGCTGAAATTCAGCAAGTTAAGCCCTTTCAAAAACTGATCTTAAAGACAAGTATCAATAGGCTCATACTCTTTATTTTGTAATCATCAAAAAGGGGGAGATTGAGGATGATAGTGTTATTTTGATGATTAACAAGCAATTATCTAGAGTATGTTATAAGTTAAATTGATACTTCATTTATAAGACTATTACTCTCAGGATATTTGTATAAATTGATATAGATACATTTCATTATTTATTTGAATGAATCTAACCTTGAGATGCAGCAAAGTGTGGATTGAGTCGATCCAAAGGATGATTGGGTCGACTCCGGCACATCAAGAAATCATTTAGCACACTTCTGCAAAAATGGCACAGATGAACAGTGAGGTGGGTCAACCCAAGGAAAGCATGAGTCGACCCAAACATCAAGATCCTCAAAACAAGACAGAACAATGGTTCTCTGGATTCACTGAGAGGGTCGACCCAAGAAGTAGTTGAGTCGACCCAAGCTTGAGTCGACCCAAACCCTGAGAGGGTCGACCCAAAGGCAAGACAGAAAAGAAGACAGAAAATGGTTCTCTGAAATTACTGAGAGGGTCGACCCAAGAAGAAGTTGAGTCGACCCAAGTGTACTTTGAGTCGACCCAAAGAATAGTTGGGTCGACCCAAGGGAAGGAAGGCTGAATTTCAAGTTTCTGTGTTTTCTGAGAGAGTCGACCCAAGGAATGTTTGAGTCGACCCAAGTGAAAGTTGGGTCGACCCAAGGACAGGTTGAGCCGACCCAAACACGGGCTGAAGCATAACGGCTAGTTCTGCAGATGTACTTTTTGTCCTTCCCAAAGTCAGTAACGGCTAGTTTTTGAATTCTAACCATTGGAGCTTGTCCAATGGATGTAGGAGACTATTTAAAGTGGCACTATTCATTAGATAGAACAACTTTTGAAAGGAACATCCAAGAGTACACAAGAAAACAAAAGTGCCCTAATCTTCTTCATCCAAGTGCTTCATTCAAGAATCAAAGAAAGGGGTTGAGCAGATTCAAAGAGTCATCAAGAGCTCCATCCTCCCTTGTAGAGTGAAGCATCCTTGACAAAGAAGAGAGAAGCCACTTCAAAGCGATAAATATTTTCTATACTCTTCTTTGTAGTTTATATTGTTTCATTTGCTCATTTAGGAGTTTAAATCTTCTTTCTTTATTTGTTAAACAACTTGTAAAGGTTGGTTGGTGAGCCCGGAAAACCAACGGAGTAGGTTGATTGGTGAACCCGGAAAACCAATTGTAAAGGTTCGTTGGTGAGCCCGTAAAACCAACAAAGGTTTTTGGTGAACCCGAAAAACCAAAGTGTAAAGGTTCGTTGGTGAGCCCGTAAAACCAACAAAGGTTTTTGGATTGTGAGCCCGAAAAACAGTCCAACTGTAATCCGCAAGATTATAGTGAATTCCCAAGGGGTCGCTTGGGGAGTGGACGTAGGTGCTAACGAGAGCACCGAACCACTATACTTTGTGTTGTTTGTGTTGTAATTTGCTTTAGCTTACTAACCATCCATTTGACTTGAGTAAGATAGTTCAAATTTAAAAAAAACCAATTCACCCCCCCCCCCCCTTCTTGGCTTATCACCTTGGGCAACACACTGGTGGATGGTGGGACTCACAGAGATTATCTCGATGATCGATAAACCCTAATGAGTTGAGTTGGAATCGTTCCAACCCATTGAAAGGAGTTTTCAATGATATAGTGATAGAGATCACAATATATCTTACTACCAGTCAGAATCGAACCTATGGGGTCACACACACTAGAAGTATTGACCGATCCGATGGTTGAAAAGTGATTATGAATCACGAGTAATCAATTCGATTGATAAGAAGTTGAAAAAGGAAAGGGAATTAATTAATTGGACTTGAAACAAGAGTCCTACTTCGAGTAGGATTCCTAGAGTCCTAATTGGATTAGGACTGGGAATCCTAGTTGGAGTAGGACTGGGATTCCTACTTAGAATAGGATTCCTGCAATCCTAATGAGATTAGGAGTTTTGAATTAAAATTGGATTCCTACTTGGAATAGGATTCCTAGAAGACCTAATTGGATTAGGACTTCGGATTCAAATAGAGTCCTAATTGGATTAGGACTAAAATTAAATATGTCCTAATTTGGATTAGGATTCCTTAAGTCCTAATTAATTATTAATCTAATGAATCAACATGACTCCTAATCGGATTAGGATTGAAGAGTTCAATTGAGTCATGGTCCATTCAAGTTCTAATTGGATTAGGACTAGCATAGAACCCGATTGATTCATTATTTGGTTAATCCTAATTAGATTAGGACTAAACCATGAAAAGAGCACCTAATCCTCTTTGGAAGAGGATTAGGTTAACCAAGTAAGAGGGGCATCAGCCCCTCTTCACTTAGTTGGTGCGACATGAAGAGAGAGGGGGCCGGCGCCCCCTCTTGGAAAGTAGTCAAGGGCTCCTAACTTGTAGGAGCCCTTCATCCTTATAAAAGAAGGACTAGGGCCGGCGCCCTAGATACACCTTTCCTCCTCTTCAAGCCGTGGCCACCCCTCTCCTTTTCTCCTTGGTTCAGCCGCAAGCAAAGGGAGAAAATAGAAAAGCCATTGGCGGCCCCCTCCTCTTCTCTTCCTCCTTCCAACGCAGGGAAAAGGGAGTAGGCTGCAAGGGTTTTGGTTCTTCATCCAGTTGCCTTCTTCTTCTTCCTCCTCTCAAGCACAATCAAGGGTTGATTGAAAGAGAGGAGATCAGCCATCAAAAGAAGTCTTTGCAAGGGAGCTAGCACCCCGGGAAGACAAGAAAGCTTTGATCGGTCCTCTGCTTCGTGTGGATACCCGTAGAGGCCGGATGTTTGAACGGCTTCAAACGAACCCTCAACCTAAAACCACGATCATCAGTTTGCGGTGATCATCTACCCGTACAAGGTGAAGATCTGATCTTCTAAATGTTTTTAAAGTTTTTAATTCTTGCCTAACTACGAACGGTTCATGAAACAACGTTCATGCGATGAACGTCGATCCCGCACATGCCTCTTCCGCTGCCATCTGATTTTTCTTGAAATATCAGCGGCATGGGCGGGTTCCCAACAGGCTCATGAGGGGGAGTCGACTCGCACATAGACGGAAATCGACTCGAGGTAGATGGCAGCATAAGGGGAGTCGACTCGCGCATATTTTGGAGTCGACTCGAGGTCGAGTCGACTCGCAACTTACTGGAGTCGACTCGCGGTCGGGATCCGAGGTTTTAACCCTAATCCAAGCGTTTAATCAACACTTCTATTCACCGCCTCCACTGTTCACAAACCCAAGAGCCGTCTCCGACATCGTCTCCGACCTCCGTTAGGGTTTTTCCGTCGAACTTCTTCCGTCCATTAGGGTTTTACCCCATCTCTAGGTCAAGCATGCCTCGTAAGGTAGTTGTCCCGAGCCGGAAGAGGCCCCAATCCGCGAGCGGCGCCGAGCGACGGTCCAAGGCTCGGAATGATCCCGTGAGGGCACAACCTCCGGTTCGTTCCCCGCCGAGGCCGGTTCCCTCGCGTCCGTGCGCCGGGAAGGCGGTCTCCACCGGGAGATATGTCAACTTCGACTATCTCTCCCGGGAAGGCTTCACTATAGGGGATAGGTTGAGGGCCCAAGGACTAGAGTTCTTTTGCTCCCTAGATCTCCCCGCATACCCAGGGCTAGTTAGGGAGTTTTATGGGACAGTGTCTAGGGGTAATGGTGGAATACAGAGAACCATAGCGGATGTCCCTTTATTCATTTCAGAGAATTTTATAGCACAAATCCTACATCTTCCCCAAGTAGGGGTATTTCCTACTCACCCGGCCGATAGGACTGAGGCCCTTACGGCCATATTAGGGAGTCCACCCCAGTTCCCACTAGATGAGGTGTCCGCTAGTTCACTATCAGTTGAAATGCGGCTCCTCTTGAGTATTATTTCTAGGACCCTGTTTCCTAAGACCGGCCGCTTTGACTTTGTATCCGAGAGGGACCTAGCCCTCATGTATTATATTCTCCATGATACCCCAATTAACTTTCCTAAACTGATCTACAAATACCTATGTGAGCCACTAGACAAACCTAGGCTCACCCTTCCATATGGGATGATGTACACCCTGATTTTTAGGGAGTCCGAGATCCCCATTCCTGAGGGGGAACTCTCTCGCGCACTGCGATGGACAGATCGCATGGGTGAGGGAACCCTTCACAGGATGGGATTTCATAAGGTAGAGGGAGCCTGGGTCAGGAAGCCATCCTCCTCCACACCTACTACTAGACACTCCCCCAGTTCTGATCCTGATTCTGAATTTTCCACCTATCCCTCCACCTCAGCACCATCCACCTCAGCCGGACCCTCCACCTCAGCGCCATCCACCTCAGCCGGACCCTCCTCTTCAGCACCACCCACTCAGCCGATAGAGGTCCGGATCTCTCCTGAGCAGCTCCGGGAGTTGCGGCAGGAGATTGTACGGGATCTTCGGGACGACCTACTGAGGGAGCTCCGAGGTCCAGCCACTGCCCCCTCTTCTGCATTGGTTCCCTCACTGTCAGCCGTGACCGAGATGACGGCTCATCTGAGGGAAGAGATCTACAATGTCAGAAGCCTTATACAAGCCCAATTCTCCAATATGAGCGATGTCACAAGCAACACAAGAAAGATGCGAGATGACATCCGACACGTCATGGGCAGCCAGAGTTAGGGGGCCGAGCGTCTGGCAAATGTGTTGATCTCGAAGTTGGACACCCTCGAGGAGAGTCTGACTGAGCTTTCCTCGATTCACAGTAGGGCCACCTCGGCGATCATCACACAGCTAGGGAACGTCACTGATGGGGTCAGTCTACTCATGGAACAGTCAAGACTGACCAAGGGAGCCACATCCTCCTCGAAGAAACCCTAGCCTGTTGTTTCATTTTGACATGTATTTATTGCTTTACTCTTTGTATTCACAAGTGTACCTACATATACATCAATACAATGAGTAGACAATTTTCTTCAATACTGTGCAAATTTAATCTCTAATTGCTTGTGTGGTGTGCTTTCTTCCTTTTTGCTATGATGACAAAAAGAGGGAGAAATATATTGAATAGACATGTAAAGGAAATCAATGAAAATCAATAAAAAGAAAACTTTTAAAACACACAATAATTTGTTCTTAGTGGATTCGATACCTCGAGGCTCATTATCTCTCTGTTGGGGCTCCTAATTGAGTAATCTCCTGAATCTATTCAAGAAATATTCAGAGATTAGTTGAATCATACTCAAGAACAAATTGGCAGATTTTCCCTCTAAAAACCAAAAATTTAAGTTCAAAAGCTTCAATGCACTAAAAGAAAATACTGAGAATCAAAACAAAGTTGAATGCATGTGTTGAGGGGGAGAATCTGAATTTTTAAGAAAGCAAAATCATTAAATATATATATAAGCCAAACAATTGATTGCATGACATGAAGGCTTATATAATTCCAAATGAAAGGGAGAGCTTTAACTTCAAAATTTATTGTTTCACGCCTTTCAGGTTTGGATAAATTAAATAACCAGACACTTGAATTCATTTTAAAATTTTACTATAAATCTCCTTGTTTATTGAGCAATTCACTTTACATATACTCAATATTTTGTCATCATCAAAAAGGGGGAGATTGTGGAGTGATTGATTATAACCCTATTTGATTTTGATGAGCTCAAAGCATTTGAGTATATCTTATGTTTACTAATGAATTCAATCTAGTGTTTCAGTGAAATTCTTGTAAATTTATGGTTAAGTGTCTCAAGATTTGGTTCAAGATATTTTGGATAAGTTAAGAAGTCAATTTGAACCAAAGTCTGAGACTCGAGTCGACTCCGGGATATTACGAGTCGACTCCCAGCGTATCAGAAGCACTGGCATAGGCTCGAGTCGACTCCTGTACATTACGAGTTGACTCCGACTGAGAACAGACAGACGAACAGAAAGATCCAACTCAAAACCTGTCAGCGAGTCGACTCCTGAAGAGCGCGAGTCGACTCCGATGCTTGCTGAGTCGACTCCAGAGTAGTATAAGTCGACTCCAGGGAGTTATAGACAGAAAGATAGAGAAGTTATTTTGGACCCTGAGAGCCGAGTCGACTCCTGAGGAACTCGAGTCGACTCCGATGGTTGGCAGGTCGACTCCAAAGGAAGCGAGAGTCGACTCTCAGTGTGATACAAGGCAAAAGTCAGAGAGCAACTTTCGGACACTGAGAGCCGAGTCGACTCCCGCAAAAGCCGAGTCGACTCCAAGACAGCGCTACCCCAAAAAGACAGAAGACAATATTTTCGTCTCTGAGAGGCGAGTCGACTCCAAGACAGTTCGAGTCGACTCTAAGACAGCGCTACCCCAAAAAGACAGAAGACTGTTTTTCGGATACTGAGAGCCGAGTCGACTCCGAAACAGTTCAAGTCGACTCTAGGACGGCACGAGTCAAAAGATAGAAGATCGGGAGTTCAGACTCTGAGCGCCGAGTCGACTCCCAGAATTTCCGAGTCGACTCGAGTGAGCAAACTTGAGAAATGCATCCCTGGATTCCTTACGTCGAGTCATCTCCAAAAGTGCCAGGTCAGCTCCAGACTCTGGGGAGTCGACTCCGGATTAAGTCGAGACGACTCCCAGTCGAGAAGAGCACTTTAATTCAAATCCGGAACAGTTGCCGAGCCAACTCCAGAAAAGCATGAGTCGACTCCTGCTGCAGCCGAGCCGACTCCAGATCGCGCGAGTCGACTCCGATCCCAACGGAAATATTGTCAGGATGTGCAGAATGTACAGAACGGCTAGAAGATTGTGTCTAACGGCTAGTTTCCGTGGGGATTGGCTTAAATAGCCATAGAGAACTGTAGCAAGGTAGAGAGGTGATATTCCTTTCAAAGAAAACACAAAATCTTCATCTGCCAAAGGATTTCAACGGAAAAGAAGGAAGAGGGCCATTAACTCCATTCAACCAACTCTTCCCAGCATTATAGAAGTCTCCTTCAGCCTTCAAGTCTTTAAGACATTCTAGAGGAGACCCAGAGTTCAAGAAGCCCTCCTCTACATCAACATATACTTGTTTGAGGGCTCTTAACTTCTCTCTTATTTATATCGCTGTATATCTGCTTGTTTAGAAGCGTTATTTTTCTGTTTGTCTTCGTTCAAACCGTTTGTTCCTTACTTGATTCAATCAGGGGATTGAATCAAGGGTGTAAAGGTTTGTTGGTGAGCCTAGGTTGAAACCAACGTGTAAGGGTTTGATTGTGATCCCGAAAAAACAATCGGGCGGTTCTAGTCGGTGAGCCTGGGAAAACCGACCGAGTTCGTTGTGACCTCGTAAAACAACAAGTTAGGTTGTGAGCTTGTAAAACAACCGGCTGTAATCCGAGGGTGTTGGGAACCCGCCCATGCCACTGATATTTCAAAAAAAAATCAGATGGCAGCGGAAGAGGCATGTGCGGGATCGACGTTCATCGCATGAACGTTGTTTCATGAACCGTTCGTAGTTAGGCAAGAATTAAAAACTTTTAAACACATTAGAAGATCAGATCTTCACCTTGTGCGGGTAGATGATCACCGCAAATCTGAGTTCGTGGTTTTAGGAAGAGGGTTCGCTTGAAGCCGTTCAAGTGTCCGGCCTCTATGGGTATCCACACGAAGCAGCGATCCGATCCAAGCTTTCTATCTCACCGGGGTGCTAGCTCCCTTGCAGAGATAACTGTTGATGGCTGATCTCCTCTCTTTCTTTCAACCCTTGATTGTGCTTGAGAGGAGGAAGAAGAAGGATGAAGAAGAGGAAGAAGAAGAATCCCCACGCAGCCTTCTTTTCTTCCTTGCGTTGGATGAAGGAAGGGAGGAAGAGGATGCCGCCAAGACACCTCTTGGCTTTTCCCTTTGCTTGCGGCTGAAACAAGAGGAGAGGAGAGGGGTGGCCACGGCTTGAAGAGGAGGAAGGTTGCATCTAGGGCGCCGGCCCTAGTCCCTCTTTTATAAGCATGAAGGGCTCCTACAAGTTAGGAGCCCTTGACTACTTTCCAAGAGGGGGCGCCGGCCCCCTCTCTTCATGCTGCACCTAATCAAGTGAGAGGGGCTTACGCCCCTCTCACTTGGTTGACCCAATCCTCTTCCAAGGAGGATTAGGTGCCCTTCTCATGGTTTAGTCCTAATCTAATTAGGATTGACCAAATCATGAATCAATCGGGTTCAACCTATTTTAGTCCTAATCCAATTAGAACTTGAATGAACCATGACTCAATTGAACTCTTCAATCCTAATCCAATTAGGAGTCATGTTGATTCATTAGATTAATAATTAATTTAGGACTTAAGGAATCCTAATCTGATTAGGATTTGTTCAATTTTAGTCCTAATCCAATTAGGACTCTAATTTGAATTTGAAGTCCTAATCCGATTAGGACTCTAGGAATCCTACTCCAAGTAGGAATCCAAATTTAATTCAAAATCCTAATCTAATTAAGATTGTAGGAATCCTACTCCAAGTAGGAATTTCAGTCCTACTCCAACTAGGATTTTCAGTCCCAATCTAATTAGGACTCTAGGAATCTTACTCGAAGTAGGACTCTTGTTTCAAGTCCAATTAATTAATTCTCATTGTTCCTTCTTCAACTTATTTATCAATCGAATTGATTACTCGTGATTCATAATCACTTTTCAACCATCGGATCGGTCAATACTTCTAGTGTGTGTGACCCCATAGGTTCTACTCTGACTGGTAGTGAGATATATTATGATCTCTATCACAATATCATTGAAAACTCCTTTCAATGGATTGGAACGATTCCAACTCTACTCATTAGGGTTTATCGATCATCGAGATAATCCCTGTGAGTCCCACCATCCACCAGTGACACCTAGCAGCATGTAGTGGCTACCCAGTAGAATAGAATGATGAACCTCTAGGTGCAGTTATTATGTGATACAGTCCTACAATCGTGGATCCCTACAGGACGGAGGTCATGGACAACTCGTCAAACCCCATCGTCTGTCATATGTGAAGATTTATTCGACTCAAGTTCGAGAGTGGAAAACTCTTTCTCCACTGTGCATACTGCCCCGACCGAGGTCTTACGAACTCAGTCTTATAAATCACATAGGATCTCTCCTTATCCATCAAGGTCGATAGATTCCTTATAGGTGCATACCCTACTCCTACAGTGAACTTACTGCAGCCAATCTACACTGCATGGACCCATATGGCTAGAGACCATGTATGTGTGCAGTCAAACTACAATAACCTCACTGTGAGTAGCCGAAGCACTGCAGGTCAAAGGACCAGTCACACTACTGTAACATCAAGCAAGTCACTGACGAGTGGATAGACATCCAAGTGACTTCTTGTATTGGTCACGCTCAGTACCCTTGTTCTCCAACAAGCACCTGCACTATCACTTCAGTAAGGAAAGTGATCTGTGCGCTGATCGGATCGATCATCGTCCTCGTGATGATCCATTGATCAGGAGCATTTAGAAATTAATCACCAATGATACATGGCTCAAATTCTCAACTCTTGAGAATATGCATCATCATCTTATTAATTTTTTGGACGATTCATAGACACATAAATAATATGAATGAAAAGATGCCTTTTATTTATTCAATAATAAATAGTCAAGTACAAAATTATGTCCCTAGAATTAACAATGTGTCAGCCAGATTGGCTTCTAGGGCATACATCTAACAGAGGGGTTATAGTAAATTCCCAAGTGAGGCTTGGGGAGTGGACGTAGGAGCAAGGGTTAGCTCCGAACCACTATAAAATCATTGTGTTTGTGATTGCCTTGTCGTCTTTTACTTTCATTTCATTCACTGCACATAGCATCTAATTAATCAACTTGCAAAAAGTATTAATTAGTATTTCATAAATCATTTAATTGCAATAATTAATTTAAAACCCAATTCACCCCCCCCCCCCTCTTGGGTTGTCTATCTAGGCAACATGGGTAGATGTAAACTTGAATGCCCTTCAAAGGATACTTTGTTCTTGTCTCTTCTCTCCTTTTAAATACTTTTCAAAGCTCTTCTTTTTGAAAAATAGCTGTTAGAGGGAGTAAGAGAGCCGTTCTGATATTACTCTGCAGCCTGCCAATACGATCGTTGAGATTGGAGTCGACTCGCGCGACTAGGAGACGGCTCGGCTAAAACTGGAGACGACTCGTATCCTTCATGAGACGACTCATTCACTGTATCTCTAATAGTACTGACCAGGCATTCTTCTAGGAGATGGCTCACGACCTTTAGGAGTTGACTTGCTAAAAGTGGGAGACGTCTCGCGACCTTCAGGTGTCGACTCGGTCTCGGTGTATCAGAAATTGATTTTTTGTCTTTTCTTATTGGAGTCGACTCGATCACAGCTGGAGTCGACTTGGTCTTAGTGTATCTGAAACTGACTTTCTGTCTTTCTTGTTGGAGTCGGCTTGTCCACAGTTGGAGTCGACTCAGTATCAGAAGTTTTGAAGACTTGATCTCTGACTTGGTACTTGCAGTTGACTCGGCCTCAACAGGAGTCGACTCGATCTTAGTGCCGCAGAAAACATTCTTCTGTCATTTTTGTCGGAGTCGACTCATCCATAGTTGGAGTCAACTCGGTATCAGTTGACTTAAAAATGAGTTTTCTGTCATTTCGCAAGAGTCGACTCGGTATCAGTTGGAGATGACTCGATAACAGTTGCCTTGAAAACAGATCTTCTATTTTTTCGCAAGAGTCAACTCGCTCACAGCTGGAGTCGACTCGGGCACTGTACCTTAGAAAATATTTCTCTGTCTTACTCTTAGAGTCGGCTCGGTCTCAGTCGGAGTCGACTCGCGCTCTGTACTCAAATATCCTGCTTTCTATCAATCCATCAGGAGTCGGCTTGCTCAGACTGGGAGTCGGCTCGAGGGCATGCTAGTTAGTAGCCCTTGTGCCAGAGTCGACTCGAGAATCTTTGGAGTTGACTCTAGTGCAGGGCAAAGATTGAAATGGTTCCAAACATAGTAAAGGTTGAATTTAAAATTCATGAGCCATTTTTTAAGTCATTCTAGCATATTCAACAATATATTTTCTAAAACACTCATTTGAATACATTAGTGTAATATGAAATATACTCAAGTGTTTTGGGCTCATCAAAATCAAGTAGGGGAACAACAATCACTCAACAATAGAGGGACTGTATCATACATTAACTACACTTAGAGGTTCAGACATTCTGTTTTGCTAGGTTGCCACCACATACTGAAGTCAACACGCCAAAGGAAAAAAGGGTTCTTTTCTTCCAACACCCAAGCCTTCTTCCTCCTTTCTCCACGACAGCAAGAGGCCCTCTTCATCCTCTTCCTCCACAGTAGCAAGGCAAGAAAGATCCATGGTGTAAAGCTTTCTCCTTCCTCCTTCTCTATCGTGAGCAAGGTTGAAGAAGAAAGAGTTCTTCTCCAAGGAGGTATATTGCTGATCTTCTTTTCATCATCATTGATAGTCATGAGAGGTCTCTGCAAGGAGCTAGCACTCCGATGAGATCTGATCTCAGATAGTCGAGTCCATGTGTAGATAACATGTAGAGGTCGGACGCTTGTGCGACGCCTACAGGAACCTCCAAAGATCATCAGGCTGCGGTGTTTTTCCATCCGTACAAAGCTTGAAGATGGGATCTTCAAACCTTTGTTTCTGATTTTTTTTTAGTTTTGTAATATTTAATCAACCTTCTTCAGATCCTAATCTTTTCTCTCTCATGAGTTCAAAGGTCTTCTGAATTTGGATCCAAATTTTTTTTGAATTCTACGATCCGTGGCGCGTTCATACGATGAACGATGTCCCGTACGAGATTCCGCCATGAACGTCGCATCGCACGGGGCATAACTCAACAGAGGAGAGGGCCCAGCGTGCCGTTGAATATTACAATACTTCTGAGGAGTTTTGCAATGAGATGTTGAAGGCCGCGAGAGGCTCTTTTAAAAAGGATTTCACTATTTGCTGGGGAAGAGTCTACAAGGTGGCCCCTAAGCTCAACCTCAGCTTAGTCACCTTGTCAGGGGAGTGCTCGAATGAAGATGCCTTTCTTCGATCATCGGGAAGCGAGGCCGAGGAGGAGGAAGAAGAGGGAGGAGAGGAGAGAGAACAGAGGAGAAAGGAGTGTTTTTTTTTTGGCTCGGATGTGAGCCATTGTTTTGTGCCTTTTCTTTTCACTTTTGCTGCTTTTGTAATCGCTCTTCTCTTTTGTTGAATGAATATAAGTACCTTTTATCTCAACTTGCTTGATTGTCTGGTCAGATTGATAGCTTTTCTTTCAAGGGGTTGCCTGATCCGGAGCATGGCTGCTCGATGTTTTTGTCATTGTGTCATCCGATTCCCTAGTTAGTCATCGGTGAGAATACTATAGCAAGCATAATGATGCCTGCTGATGCGGTTGGATCCACTAGACCACCTCAGACTAAATCATTTCATTATTTTTGCTTTTGAGTCCTTGATGTTAATTTTATTTCAGCATAGCCTTGCTCGGGCTAGCCGACTTGGCCTTTATTAGAGTCGCTTTGGGTTTTGTTGTTTTTTGAATTCAATTAGATCAAGTCAAGTTAAGAGGTCAGGTAGCCACCTATAAATAGATGTGGTGAGCACCTATTTCAGCATGCAAAAATTAATTAAAAGGCTTTTGCCCTAGCTCTCTTTCCTTCTCTCCTCTCTTCTTGCGACGCCTTCCCCCTCTCCCTAGGCCGCCGTCCCCTCCTTTGTCCGGCTGCACCACCTCTATTCCGAGAGGCCAGCCACCTTCTCCCTCTTCTTCCTCTCCTCCTTGATCCCTACCAGCCTCTACAAACAACTCCATCCCGTCGGATTATCAGCCCATCCTTTCCTGCGCAGTCGTCAGTCTGAGGCTGATATCTCGATATCCTGATGTCCTCTCTAGACCCACGACCTACCACTGGAAAGCTAACGCGGAGATCTACAACATATCCAAAATTGAGATCGATCTGACGGACAGATCTTCAGAAATAACTCCTGCAATCAGCTTAGAACCACCCTTACAGAAATCAAGAAGAGTCAAGAATCTTGAGATACAGATCAAATTCTATCGGATCGCATCAATTTGGTATCAGAGCAGTTCAATCCTTGGCCTTGGAAGATGGTGAACACCCGCTCCACAACCTCGAAGCAGCAAGAAGCGGCATCTTCAAAGTGAAAGAGTAGATGCCCTATAAGCCAATCATTTGATGGGTTTCTCTTTGTAATCCTCCAAATCATGTACTTTGACACTCGATATATATCAATAAAGGCATTGTGTTTCATCATTTGCTGCTTATCTATTTTATTATTGGATGATGAACCCCATAAATTAGGACATTGGTTTTAGGGTTATGATGAGATCATACTAGTGAGACCTAAAATTCTAAAATCCTAATTTAGAATATTCCCAGTCAAATTGGTATATTGAGTCGGGGATCAATATTACCGGAAAGACTGGCACATCTTATGTATGCTCAATGTAGAGGGTGATTGATCTCACAATCACTTGTGTGAGACACTAATACAAAGATGTGGGTGCTCATTAGAGGAATGAGTTCACTGAAATGACCAGCCATGAGAACATCTTATGGATTTTTACTTAATTATCAAAAGATGGTTCTCATAGTGGGAGTTGTGCAAGTGATCCTTAGACCTGAGATCACCATGGTACCTTGTGCACTTGAAGCTATGTTTTGGTTTACCCTCATTCACGACATTGCGTTGTGTACGGGGTATTCTGGATATGGTGGATTTTGTACGAAGGTTGTGAGTAGGTCAACAAAGAATCAATCATTTCTAGTAAGAGAAGGTAACATCCTACTTACTCTAATCTTATGATGATTCAAGAAGCCTTTGATCAAAGCAAAATGAATATTAGAAAGAGTTTCTAATGTTTCATTGTTTGAATTATCATATAAAAGATTGAGAGAGACATGAATAAGTGATTGAGTTTGATATTGATCCATACTCATGCACTTATTCAGGATGTAGTATGACTGAGGGATTGAATTGCACAGTAACTTGCCACTGAAGGGTATGTTTGGATTTGTCCAATACATTCCTCATCTTCCGGGTAGACATGATACGTTGCTAGACGTCAATCATGTCTTATGAGTTGATCGGATCAAAGAGTTTGATTAGATCAAAGCATCAGAAAGGTTCTGATTGCTAAGTCAGGTTTAGCACTAAATTGAACCTAAATTGGATTAGAGGTATTCTAATCAGGTTAGGTCAACTTGCACCTGCACCTACTGCTGGCTAAGATAAGGAACCCAATGGGTCACACACAAGAGAATTGATCAAGGGTCTAATTGGATTAGATCATGTTTGCAAGATGAACATGCTAGCACGTGTTGCAAACCCTAGCTCCTGATTCAAACTAAATTCGAATCTGATTCTTAGGTTAGGTTGATCTAATATGATTAGATCATGACCTAATATGGGTTAGCCAAGAGTTGGAACCCATTTGGCTTTAATTAGACCTGATTTGATTAGGTTTAATGTTTTCTTTAAGTTGGTTAAACCCAATTGGATTGGGTTTGATAGGGCCTTCACTTCTGGACCATTGGATCACTCCCTGGATGAAGGATCTGGTCCACTGGTTGGCGCCTTCATCTGGACCATTGGATGGTTTTCTGGATGAAGGATCTGGTCCACTGGTTGGCGCCTTCATCTGGACCATTGGATAGATTTCTGGATGAAGGATCTGGACCATTGGTCAGCGCCTGAATCTGGACCACTGGATGGCTCTCTGGATGGAAGATCTGGACCGTTGCTCAGCGCCTAAATCTGGACCATCGGTGATGGCATCTTGCTTCTGGACCATTGGATGGCACCCTGGATGATGATGCCTTGATCTGGACCATTAGATGGTGCCTAGATCTGGACCATTGGCTTTGGTTCACTGCATTTGGGCCCTTGGATCATCAGGATTTAAGAGGGAGATGTGAGAAAGAAGTTGATACACCCTTCTCCTTAGCACCCCATCATGATGGGATGCATCTCTTGGCACATGCCTCATCATGATGAGGTGTGTGGATGGGATGCATCCCTTTATGATGCATCCCTCCATCTCTTATAAATAAGGAGGTGCCTTGGAGTTCTAAAGATCATCCAAGAAAAAGCCTCTCCTTCTCTCTCCCTTATCCCTTCTTTCTTACAAGCCTCTCTCTTTTGTCCTAACCCAAGATAAGAGGGTCTTCTTTAGGACAAAAAGGCTAGTGAATGTTTTAGAGGTAGAAAGGAAGAAGAAAGTGAAGGAAAAACAGCCAATTAAATCCTTTGGAATGATTGAACAATTAGAATCAAGTTTTGGTGGAGCTAGAGTCTTGAACCCATTCCTGTGTGGATCAACATCGGAGGGTGAACATTTGGGCACCTTAGGACGTCTTCAGACATATTGGATATAGCGTGATAGGTATTATTCTATACCAAGATTATATTTTCTACATTATTTGGTTATACTATTAAGGCGATCTTGGCTTATTAGGGTTTCATATAATGGGTTTTATAAGAAAATTTTATAATCCCGTATCTTCCGCTGCGCCCTAGGGCACTGGGAAACCCAACAGTGGTATCAGAGCCACCCTTAATCAGTTTAACCAAATGATAATACATGCTATTATCTTGATGCTATGAGATAGCTAGGTTGTTTGTATGCATGATTAGTTTATGCTATGAGATAGTGTTATATTAATGTTGTAGCACAGTATAATTGCTAGTACTAAATTATAGAATGTGCAATGAGACCAATATAGTAGTATGAAAACTTTGGGCTGACCCATTCTGGAACAATCGACTCAGTTGGTGTCTAGGAAGGAAGCCACAGGTGGTTACTTAATTAGGACCTCACTCTCTGAGTGAGGGGTGCCTCCCACCTGCTTTCCTGGCCAATTATTTGATTGTCCTTTATGGTTGAGCTTAATGTTAGTAAGATACTACTATTTGAAAGCCCTCACTAAATTCATAATTAAGTCGTAGTGTTAATTGCTTTAAGCTGAGCCATTCTGAATCAATTGACTAAGTTGGTGTCTAGGAAAGAGGCTACAGGTGGTTATTTAATTAGGACCTTACTAAGTAAGGAGAGCCTCCCATCTGCTTACCTGGCCAACTATTTGATTGACCTCCATGGAAAAGCTAATTGCTGATATAACACTATAAAGGTCCTTCCTTCATGCTTAGATATTATTATGTCAATATCTACGCTAGCTTGTTGTGATTCCCACAAGGCTAGTATTAGGGATTGATATTGTAATATCTTGGGGTATATGATGCATATGGCATATTTTAATATGTTACCTTGTTGTGATTGCCACAAGGGCAGCATTATTCAAATATGACTGTATAAAAATGAAGGGTTTGACTTAACTAGACACAATAGTTTGTTGTGATTCCCACAAGACTATAAGTGTGCTAGAGGACAGAATAATGTTGGGAATTGCATGGGAAGCAATTGGAAAGAGTTTCCTACCTTTGAACTTATAAGGGCTTGTTGTGATTCCCACAAGGTCTTTTATAAGGAATTTGGATCTCAACCCCACTAAGAAAATTAGTATTTTCTCGTTCATCATACTTGAGGGTTATGATATTCGATAAAAATAGTGGGAGTAACAATTAGATAAAAGTCCTTGTCTGATTGAATACATGTCATCATGATTGGTCTGCTTATATTAGTGTTCTTTGTAATTATAGATTAATTCTGCAAAAATGGCATCTTCACTCTCACTTAGAGGTATCTTAGATACAAACAAATTGACTGGTCCCAACTATGTGGACTGGTTGAGGAATTTAAAGATTGTTCTCACACAAGAAAAACTTTCCTACATTCTTGAAACCCCTGACCTAGGGTCAGCAGGGGAAGATGCAACTGAGGAGGAATTGGCCACATATCGTATGTGAAAAAATGACAGTTTGACTGTCAAATGTATCATGCTTACTTCTATGAATAATGAATTGCAGAGGCAGCATGATAGTATGGATACTCACTCCATACTCCTTAACTTGAAGGAGTTATATGGTGAGCAGAGCAGAACTGCTAGATATGAGATATCTAAGCAGTTGTTCCGTGCTAGAATGATCGAGGGATCGTCTGTGCAAGACCACTATTTAAAGGTTATAGACTTGATCACTCGATTGAGTCAACTTGGCTTTACTATGGACAGTGAGCTCAGTCAGGATTTGATCCTGCAATCACTACCCCACTCATTCTCGTAGTTTGTTGTGAATTATCACATGAACAAACTGAATTCCTCCCTGCCTGAGCTTCTAAATATGCTGAAAACAGCAGAGTCTCACATCAAGAAGGACAAGGGTCCGATCCTTCTTGTTGGTGAGAGCTCAAAGAAGAAGTCGGGCAACAAGGGTTCAAAGAAAAAACTAAACCCTAAGAGTCGCATCAAAAAGAAGAAGGAAAAGAAAATCTCTGGACCCGGTACCTGTTTCCACTGCGGCAAGACGGGGCATTGGAAAAGGAACTGCAAGAGCTTTCTTGCAAGTGTGAAGCCTGATGCAAGTGTTGCATCAAAAGGTATGTTTTTATTACATGCCAATATGACATTAAGTTCTTCTGATTCTAATTCATGGGTATTGGATACCGGTTGTGGTTCTCACATATGCAAATCTTTGCATGGACTGCAGAAAATTAGAAGTTTGAAGAAAGGTAACTTCGAGCTATATGGCACTGGAGGAGAATCCATCCAGGCTGAAGCTGTTGGCACCTACATACTGGAGCTACCCTCCGAAAAGTTCTTGAAGCTAGAAGACTGTTATTTTATGCCAAAAATCATTAGAAATGTAATTTCAATTCCTTTGTTGCTTAAGAAAAGATTCGAAATAAATGGAAAGAGCAATGGTTGCTCTATTTCTTTATCTAATGAGTATTATTGTCATGGCACTATGGAAAATGGTCTTTTAGTATTATGTCTTAATAATGTTATGTTTCATATTGACAAAGATAATAAAAGAAAAAGAGAAAATATTAATAATACCCTCCTCTGGCATTATCGATTAGGTCATATTAGTGAGACAAGGTTACATAAGTTGTATAAAGATAAATTCTTTGACCCTTATGATTTTGAATCATTAGAAACTTATGAATCTTGTCTTATGGGTAAAATGACCAAGTCTCCATTCTCGGAACATGGAGAAAGGGCAAGTGAGTTGTTAGAACTCGTACACACTGATGTGTGCGGTCCTATGTAAACTCAAGCTAGAGATAGATACTCTTACTTCATCACATTTACTGATGACTTATCAAGGTCCGGTTTTGTGTATCTAATGAAACATAAATCCGAAGCTGTTGCCCAGAGATGGTCACCCAAGAGGGGGGTGAATTGGGTGTTTTAAAAACTTTTTGCCTAATTAAAAATAAAACACACAAATATATGAACTAAAATAAGGATAAAGAGATAAGAAGAGACAACCACAAACACACGGTTTTATAGTGGTTCGGAGCCTTCACCGCTCCTACATCCACTCCCCAAAGTGCCTTTGGGAATTTCCACTATAATCCAAGATTACAGTACGGTAGTTTTGCGAGTTCACTACCCAACTCGTTGTTTTACACCGGGCTCACAACAAACCCTAAAACCCCCAATTTCTCTTAGGCTTGGGACGCCTTTCCCTTGTTCCAAGTCCCTTGACTGGAACAAGCACCACAATAAAAGAGTTTACAAAAGGAAATAAAAGCTCTAAGAAGCAAATATAACAATTATGAATAATGTAACCCGAAAGAATCCTTTTGCCGTTGGAAGCGTGGGAGATGTTGATTCTTCCGAGGTGGAGCGCGTAGGGTTGAGTGTGAGCTTCGAATCCCGAGCGCACGAGAGTGGTTGAGCTTGAAATCGCTTGGGAGACTTGAGAATACTTGATTTCCTTCCTTGAATGCACTCACTCCCTTGAGCTTTTCTTTCTAACTTCTCTCTTGAATGATCTAGCTTTTTGGTTGGTGAAGAGTTGTTGAGAACCACTTAAGAGGTCCCTTTTTATAGCCCAAAAAGCAAATATAGCCGTTAGAAACAAAAAGAGAAGGATTTGAAATTCAAACCAAACCTGAAAAGCTGTCAGTCGCGTCCCAGGCGCTCCGGGGACGTCTCCGCTACAACGAGGGACGTCTCGCCTACAGGATTTTACTTTTTATGTTGTCTGGGGTCGACTCGGCACTTTACGGGGACGTCTCGGCTTGTCTGCACTTTTTGAGTGGGGACGACTCCGCTGCCTTGGGGACGACTCCGCTTCTTTATCTCCGAAAGACATGTCCTCTGGAATTCCCTGAGAGAGTCGACTCCGCTCTTTCAGGGGACGTCTCGGCTCGTCTGCACTTTATGCATGGGGACGGCTCCGCTGTCTCAGGGTCGACTCCGCTGCCTTATCACCGAAAAAACCATTCTCTGGAAAACCCTGAGAGAGCCGTCTCGGCTATCTTGGGGACGACTCGGGAACTCTCCTTTTTACCTGCGGGGACGACTCGGCGTACAGTGGGGACGTCTCGCGCATATCTCTTGAAAACTGCCTTTCTGCCGCCACTGAGAGAGTCGACTCGCTACTGAGAGAATCGACTCCGCTAACGCGGGGACGTCTCCAAGTGTGCCAGTTCTTCCTGTTTGTGCCAGAGACGTCTCTGAAACTATCAGGAGACGTCTCGGCTGTCCCTGAACTTTTTCATTAACTCAAAATGTTCTTCAATGAATTCATAAAAATTATGGGAACTTGCCTAGACATTTCTCAACAATATTCTAGATAAAACACATGAATTCCTTAATTAAATTGTTAAGATATAATGGAATTATGCTCTAGTGTTTTGTATTCATCAAAATCCATTAGGGGGTCAACAATCTCCCCCTTTTTGATGATGACAAAACACTGAGTATATGCAAAATTTGAAATTTAAACATATACACAGTATTTGATCGGATGTACAAGTATAATATTTTGGCCTAGATACAATGTGCATCACTCAATTCAGTTCTTTCCTTGTGCATAAGATTGATCTTTATAGTTCTTAAATGATTTTGGCATATGAACTGAGTTTGAATCAAGTTAAAATGAAATATTGATGCTGAAGATAATTGAAAGCTAGATTCTTTTTGACTCCCCCTTTCTTTTCCAGAAGGGCAATTATCTTAAAATCAATATTCTTCAATTTTATCTTTCCTAATTCAACTTTGGAGTAAGATTAAAAATTTTGCATTCCATATTCAATATCCATGTCTACTCCCCCTTTCATACTCCCCCTTTCAATATCTCCATATTCAATATCTATTATAAATTTTGCATTCCATATACTATCTACTCCCCCTTTTTGTCAGCAACATGAAGGGGACAAATTATCCTTAGGTGCTTAAGACTCAATTTATAGTGGAATTCAGCATTCATTTTACTCAAGGATATTCAAGTTGTGCTCCCCCTGTCCAAGTCATTTCTATTAATGTATTCATATCACTCCCCCTTTGTTTTGGAATTCATTTCAGACTTATCTTTTAGTTTAACATAGTTATCACAAGATGTGCTCCCCCTGTTTTATGTACATTGTTTCTTTGTATCAAATTTGAACACTCAAGGTATGTGGTAAGATTTTTATGGCATATCATACAATCACATACACAATCACAGAAACACATACGCAGAATTGGCAATGTACACAAAGTGTTCAAAAGAGATTGTATTCATTCATATGTCATCATAAACCTTTGAAGTCAGTACATAGTCAAAAGAAGAAATCATTACAAGTATTGATTTCTAATACAAAAGGTGTTTCAAAATAGCCTAGGATTTACAAAAAGAAGATCCTACAAGATATCCATCATCGGCGACGTTGCTCATGGGGCCTACTAGTTGTACTTTGTGCATAAGCCTTACAAGCTGCATCTATGAATGCATTGATAGAATCCATGAGGGTCTTAAATTGATCTCCCTGTGACTTGTGGAAACCTGCCACAAGTGCCTCAAACTCTATAGTTGCCATTTCAATTCTTCCTCTGAGTTGGGCAACTAAGGTGCTCACATTGCCATCTGGCTTTGTTAGCTCTTTAAGACTCTTGAAAATGCTCTTCAAGCTGTCCTTGAGCTCTAATGATCTGATGGTTTGGGTGGCACCCATACCAATTATTTCTTGTGTTGTAGCTTCAATTTGACTTCTAATATCCTTCATCTCTTGTAGAAGCCCTTCATGTGAAGCTCTGATGGGGGCCAACTCTGTGGAGATCATGGATCTCATTTCCTCCCTTATCTGCTGGCAAATAGCAGATGCTAAGGTGTGCATCTGATCCTCTGATAGGAAGGAGGGCCCACTGACTGGAGGAGGTGGTGGCATGGATGTGGAAGGTCCAGCTGAGCTGGAGGGAATATCAGGGATGTTCATGTGGCTAGGTGGAGGAGAGTGATGGTCAGACTCATGATGTGGGATTTCAGGCTCTATGGTTTGTGCTTTTCTTTTTGGAACCTTGACCCACGACCCATCTATCTTATGAAACTCCATTCTTCTCATTGTGCCCTCATTATAGTAGTCGGTGTTTCTCAAGGCCTTTGCAGGTTCATTTGTTGGAATGGGAACCTTGAAGTGTTTAAAGATTAAGGTAAAGATCATGCCATAGGGTATACTAAATCTAGAATACCTATGACATAGGGCAATGTAATTTAGCATGAGTCTAGGAAGGTTTAGAGGGATCCCTTGTAGGATATGATGCATAATAGCTAAGTCTCGCTCCGAAACAAAATCGAAGCGACCGATTTTGGAAAACAAGACCCGGTTGACAATACTTAAAAGTAATCTCATTTCGGCGTTTAGGTCTTGGGAGTTGATAACATCAAGAGGGCCGCAGTCCTCTTGTCCTAACAGCAGATTTAGGGCTAATTCCCTTTGGGGAAGTGAGGTTGGAGCCTCACCGTCCTTAGGGATTTGTAGGACAGTGGATAGGACATCTTCATTTACTTCCACTAATGTCCCCCGGACACATCCAGTGTACCCTTGGTCTCCTAATGCCATATTGCTAAAAAACTCTCTAACTAGGCCGGGATAGGTCGAGGTATTTAGTGTGCAAAGGTGCTCCCACCCTTGAGCTCGGAGTCTCTCTCCAATAGAGAACCCCTCATGATCTAAAAAGGAGAAATCGATGTACCTACCAGTCGTGACTGTGCGATTTGCACAGGAAATCGTCGTGGTCGGCGGAGCAACCGGAGGAGAAGGCGCGGAGGGTTCTTCCCGCCGTTCCTCACCGTCGGCCGCTACTCTAGGTCGCCTCCCACGGGTTGTCCTAGCTTTCTTTGGTGCCATGGATGCTAGGGCTTGTGATTTAGAGCAAACGGAGGCTGGGATTTGAGGTGGAGAGCAAATGGAGGCTAGGATTTTCCGTTTTGGTCGGGAATGAGGGAGAAAGCTCGAGTCGGCTCGAGCGATTTCGACCTATTTAAAAAGCCCTCATTCGGTCCCCGAGACGTCTCCGCGACTAAGGCGAGACGTCTCCCCTTGGGGGGACGTCTCTGCGATTTGCCAGAGACGTCTCCGGCACTGAAAAATTTCAGACTGTATTCTATCTTCTCCCAATTTTGGTTAATTACCCTAATCGACATGATCTCTTTTGATAAACTTAGAGTGAATTTGTTTGTGATCCTCCCCCTTAATGATACAACCTATAATAATTTGATAATTTTTTTTTTTGAATTATTAATATTGAAATGAGGAATGTTTGACCAAATTTCGAATACCTATGAAATAGGTTCTGAAAATATCTCCATGAAGAGTCCAAGGGAGGGTAACCATCCTCCGAAAAGTCAAACAGTTCGTCATTTAGCTTAGATGAATTCATGTTTTCACTTATGTCTACCTTGAGGTTGATTACTAGTTTGAGTAGCAAAGTAATCCAATACAAATTCAACTCATTTGCTAGGATCATACAAGCTCAAGGCATTCCTTAAGAAATTGAATCTTTCTTTACAAAGGGGCTTTGTAAAGATATCAGCTAATTGATTTTCTGTACATACATATTCAATCATCACATCATTTTTCAGCACATGATCCCTAATAAAATGATGCCTAATCTCTATATGCTTTGACTTAGAGTGTTGGACAGGATTTTTTGTTAAATTAATTGCACTTGTATTATCACATTTAATTGGTATATTATCCATTTTGATACCGAAGTCTTCAAGTTGTTGCTTAATCCAAAGAACTTGGGCACAACAGCTTCCAGCTGCAATGTACTCAGCCTCAGCTGTGGACAAAGCAACTGAATTTTGTTTCTTGCTAAACCAAGAAACCAAATTGGCACCCAAGAATTGACATGTGCCACTTGTGCTTTTTCTGTCGAGTTTGCACCCGGCAAAATCAGCATCGGAATAAGCAATTAAGTTTATGTCAGATTGTTTAGAATACCATAAGCCTACATTAGATGTCCCTACTAGATATCTAAAAATTCTCTTAACAGCTTGCAAGTGTGATTCCTTAGGACATGCTTGGTATCTAGCACACATGCAAACACTGAATAATATATCTGGTCTACTAGCAGTAAGATAAAGTAGAGAGCCTATCATACCTCTGTATAATTTGCAGTCTATACTTTTACCTTTTTCATCTTTGTCTAGCTTGCAACTTGAGCCCATGGGTGTGCTGATTTCCTTTGCATCCTTCATCTTGAATTTTTCCAGCATTTCCTTGATGTATTTGGACTGACTGATGAAGATGCCTTCCTCTGATTGTTTTATTTGTAACCCAAGGAAGAAGTTGAGCTCACCCATCATGCTCATTTCAAATTCTCCCTGCATAAGCTTGACAAACTCTTGACAAAGACTATCATTAGTAGCACCAAAAATTATATCATCCACATAAATTTGTACAAGCAATAAGTCATTTCCTTTTCTTTTAATAAAGAGGGTTTTGTCTACATTTCCTCTCTTGAATTTGTTCTCAATTAGGAAATTACTTAACCTTTCATACCATGCCCTAGGGGCTTGCTTAAGTCCATACAATGCTTTATGCAATTTATAAACATAATCTGGATGTAAGTGATTTTCAAAACCTGGAGGTTGTCCTACATAAACTTCCTCCATTATATAGCCATTTAAAAATGCACTTTTTACATCTATTTGATAAAGTTTAAAATCCATGAAGCATGCATATGCTAAAAGTAGTCTAATAGCCTCTAATCTAGCAACAGGAGCAAAAGTTTCGTCAAAATCTATTCCTTCCTCCTGATTATATCCTTTGGCCACTAGCCTAGCTTTGTTTCTTATTACTATTCCATCTTCATCTAGTTTATTTCTATACACCCACTTGGTACCTATAATTGAAACATTAGGGGGTCTTTTCATTAGAGTCCAAACTTTATTTCTTTCGAATTGATTTAATTCCTCTTGCATAGCATTCATCCAATTATCATCTTTTTCAGCTTCTTCTAGTGATTTAGGCTCTATTTGTGATACGAAAGCAAGGTAATTACTAGTGTTTCTTAAAGAGGATCTAGTTCTTATACCTTGTGAAGGATCACCAAGGATTAGATCCTTTGGATGACCATGTGCATACCTCCATTCTTTAGGAAAATCTTGAATTTTTGATGGAGGTTGACCTTCTTCATCTTGCTGATTTGTATCTTCCTTGACCTCATCCTCATGTTGTTTGTCTTGTATGGAGAATTCCTTTATTCGGTCTTCAAGTATACCTGCATCACCATCTTCTTCTTTTCTAGAAGAATCTCCATTAGTTTCATCAAAAACAACATGAATGGATTCTTCAACAACGAGAGTTCTCTTGTTGAAGACCCTGTATGCTCTACTAGATGAGGAATAACCTAAAAAGATCCCCTCATCTGATTTAGCACTAAATTTACTGAGATTGTCCTTTCCATTATTCAAAATAAAGCATCGACAACCGAAAACATGAAAATAACTTATATTTGGTTTCTTACCTTTTATCAATTCATACGGTGTTTTCTTTAAGATGGATCTAACTAAAGCACGATTTAAGATATAACATGAGGTATTTATTGCTTCAGCCCAGAAATACTTTGGTAGATCCGATTCACACAACATGGTACGAGCCATATCTGCTAGTGTGCGATTCTTCCTTTCTACCACCCCATTTTGTTGGGGTGTCCTAGGTGCCGAGAAATTGTGATTGATGCCATTTTCGTCACAAAACTTTTCAAAGTGTTGATTTTCAAACTCGGTACCATGATCACTCCTAATTGCTTTTAGTTTAAGATTGAGTTCATTCGAAACCTTATTATGAAACTTGACAAAAGCGAGAAAGGACTCATCTTTGTGTGCAAGAAATGAAACCCATGTAAAACGTGAAAAATCATCAACAATGACAAGACCAAATTTCTTACCCCCTAGACTAGCAATTCTAGTGGGTCCAAACAAATCCATGTGAATTAGTTCTAAGGGTTTTGATGTTGAGACTATGTTCTTAGACTTGAAAGAACTTCTTGTTTGTTTTCCTAATTGACATGCCGCACAAATTTTATTCTTTTCAAAGTCTATTTGTGGTAGTCCTTTGACTAGATCCTTTGTGATCAATTTAGAGATTAAATCCATGCTAGCATGCCCTAACCTACGATGCCATAACCAACTAGTCTCATTGACTTTGGGATTCATGGCTACAAGACATTGGCCATCCCTCATGGTGAGATCATCAAGATCTACCATGTAAACGTTTCCATGCCTATGTCCTGTGAGTATGATCTCATTATCAATTGGACTATTAATTATGCATAGTGATGATTCAAATGACACTTTAAAGCCCTTGTCACAAAATTGACTTATACTTAATAAATTATGTTTTAGTCCATTAACTAACAATACATTATCTATAAATGAGGAGGGTGATATGGAGATTTTACCAACACCAATAATTCGACCTTTAGCATTGTCTCCAAATGTGACTACTCCTCCTTCTTTTGATTCCAAGGTGACGAAGAGACTCTTGTCACCGGTCATATGCCTTGAGCAACCACTATCAAGATACCACATTCTCTTTTTATTTCCGGCTGCAAGGCATATCTGCAGAATGATCATGTGAAGCTCTTAGGTACCCAAGTTTTCTTGGGTCCTTCGTGGTTAGTGTAGTTGACTCCCTTAGGCACCCATACTTTAGTTATGTTTTTAGCTTTTACAAATGTACCCTTGTTAGTTTGGATTTTTCTTTGAATACAAGAGTAGGCTTTATGTCCGTTCTTTCCACAAAGAAAGCATGTTGGTTTTTCAGTTTTTACGTCTTTTGCTTTTACAAAGAAATTCTTTAGATACTTTTGTTGCTTATTAGTTTTATATCCTAATCCGGCTTTATTGAAAACAGCTCTTTGATTTGAAAGAATAAGATTTAATTTTTCAAAGCTTTGTGTGAATTTTTCAACAATTGGCTTGTATTTATGTACCTCATTCTTAAGATTCAAATTTTCTTTAACTAGTTCTTTCATATCCTTTTTAAGAGATTCAACAGTTTGCGCAAGTGAGGTATTACTATTAAGTAGGGAATTTACTTTTCATTTTCAGTGCTAAGTCTTGAATTTTCGATTTTTAGGTTAGTAGTGTTCATATTTTTAACGCTCTCCTTTTCAATTAATAGGTTTTCAATATTTTCCTTTAGTTTTTGATTTGAGGCTTTTAATTCTTTATTCTTTGCTCCTAACATACTACAATCACCCATAAGTTCTTGAAAAGCATCATATAATTCTTCTAAAGTAAAATTTATAGTTGGGTTTTGACATACCTCGTCATCTTCGAGCGCCATGAAGCATAGATTGGCGGTCTCTTCCTTCTCTTCCTCGGAGGATGATGTGTCACTGTCATCCCATGTTGCCTTCAATGCCTTTTTCTTCTTCTTTCCAAAATGCTTCTTTTGTTGTGGGCATTTGGAACGAATATGTCCCGGTCTCTTGCAGTCATAGCATACGATTGGGTCTCTTTCTTTTTCTTTTTCTTTTTCCCAATCATTTCTCCCTCCAAATTTCTTTCTTGGGAATGGTTTCTTTCTTCTCATGAACTTTTTAAATTTCCTTACTATCAAACCCAAGTCCTCATCTTGACTTTCTTCTTCACTCTCACTGCTCTCTTCTTCACATACACTTGAGGTAGCCTTGAGTGCGATTGTCTTTTTCTTTGGCAACTCTTCTTCATGCTGCTTCATCGTGAGCTCATGCGTCATCAATGAGCCCAAGAGTTATTCTAGCCCCAAGGTGTTGAGGTCTTTGGCTTCTACAATCGCCGTGACCTTTGCTTCCCATGCTTTTGGCAGTGACCTGAGAATTTTACTCACAAGTTCGGGGTTAGTGTAAGATTTGCCCAAGCTTTTTAGACCATTAATAATTTCGGTAAAACGTGTAAACATGCATGTGATGGTTTCATTAGGTTCCATCTTAAACAATTCATACTTGTGAACTAGAATGTTCACTTTGGACTCTTTGACTTGATTAGTACCCTCGTGGGTAACTTCAAGCCTATCCCATATTTCCTTAGCGGAACTGCATGTAGAGACTCTATTGAACTCATTTACATCTAGAGAACAAAATAATGAGTTCATGGCTCTAGAATTGAGTTGAGCCATCCTATCATCATTCTCATCCCAATCCTCCTCAGGTTTGGGAACTCGAATGCCATTCACCACGTGTGATGGTTCTTGTGGTCCCTTGACTATAACCCTCCACAAGGCATAGTCTTGTGCTTGAATGAAAATTCTCATTCTCGTCTTCCAATAGGTATAATTTGTCCCATTGAAGAGTGGAGGTCTATTGGTTGCTTGCCCCTCGGCAGGAACATTGTTAAAGGGTGTTGCCATCTAGATCTTTGGCTAAGACGGTTAGGTCTTTCAAGAAATATACAGAGCACCCGCTCTGATACCACTTGTTGCCCAGAGATGGTCACCCAAGAGGGGGGTGAATTGGGTGTTTTAAAAATTTTTTGCCTAATTAAAAATAAAACACACAAATATATGAACTAAAATAAGGATAAAGAGATAAGAAGAGACAACCACAAACACACGGTTTTATAGTGGTTCGGAGCCTTCACCGCTCCTACATCCACTCCCCAAAGTGCCTTTGGAAATTTCCACTATAATCCAAGATTACAGTACGGTAGTTTTGCGAGTTCACTACCCAACTCGTTGTTTTACACCGGGCTCACAACAAACCCTAAAACCCCCAATTTCTCTTAGGCTTGGGACGCCTTTCCCTTGTTCCAAGTCCCTTGACTGGAACAAGCACCACAATAAAAGAGTTTACAAAAGAAAATAAAAGCTCTAAGAAGCAAATATAACAATTATGAATAATGTAACCCGGAAGAATCCTTTTGCCGTTGGAAGCGTGGGAGATGTTGATTCTTCCGAGGTGGAGCGCGTAGGGTTGAGTGTGAGCTTCGAATCCCGAGCGCACGAGAGTGGTTGAGCTTGAAATCGCTTGGGAGACTTGAGAATACTTGATTTCCTTCCTTGAATGCACTCACTCCCTTGAGCTTTTCTTTCTAACTTCTCTCTTGAATGATCTAGCTTTTTGGTTGGTGAAGAGTTGTTGAGAACCACTTAAGAGGTCCCTTTTTATAGCCCAAAAAGCAAATATAGCCGTTAGAAACAAAAAGAGAAGGATTTGAAATTCAAACTGATGACCCAAAGATTGATTCAAAGATTGATTTTGATGATCACAAAATCTTGAAGTATAAATACTAATGTTTGTGTTGCAAGGAGAAAGATATTTATTTTGCAAGGAGCATAGCAAGTTGGAAGAATACAAGAAGGCCTCCAAAGTTCTCAAGAAAAGTTGGAAGAAAGCTACAATTCATTGGCCCAAGCTTCAAGTTCAAAGAATTCAAGTTGAAGGAGCAAATTCAAAGAAAAATTCAAAAGAATAGTCCTCGAGTCGACTCCTGGAAGTTTCGAGTCGACTCTGGCACTCTAGAGTTTCAAGGAACAGTGCTCGAGTCGACTCCGAAACTCTACGAGTCGACTCCGACTGAGAACAAACAAAAAGACAGAGAGTTGATTTTCTGCGCTACAGTGATCTCGAGTCGACTCCCAACTTCAGGAGTCGACTCCCAACTTCAGGAGTCGACTCCCAACTTCAGGAGTCGACTCCCAGCTACAGTGCCGGCAGACTACTATTCACAGATCAACTCTTGTTTCAGCCGAGTCGACTCCTACTTTAGCCGAGTCGACTCGAGCACGCTGGGAGGCATAACGGCTAGTTTTTTCTTGATTCCAACGGCTCTATTTTTGTCTCTAACGGCTAGATTTTTGTTGGGACTCTCTCTAAAGCTATAAAATCAAGAGAAGAGCTAGGGGAGAAGGTAGGGAAGTGGGAGAAAACATTTAGGGAAGAGATTTGAAAGAGATTACAAGGAAAATCTTCCATAAGCACAAAAGGGCCATTCAAAGTAAAATAGAGAGAAGAAGAGCATCCAAGTGAATTCCAAAGCTTCCTCTCCATCCGTGTGCTGCCTCGGAGATCCTCTACTTCGTGCAAAATCAGAAGAGGGGGCAAGTGAAGAAGAAGCCGAGTTCCTCCATCTACAAATTAGTTTGAGGGCTTCTTCTCTTTTCTTTACTTATTTACATTTGCTATATTTGCTTATTTGAGAAGCTTGTATTTGATTTAAACTCTTGTTCTAATATCTTGTAACTTGATTCAATCAAGGGATTGAATCAAGGGGTTAAGGTTTGTTGGTGAGCCAAAGGAAAAAACCAACGTTGTAAGGTTGTGGTTGGTGAGCCTTTGGGGAAAACCAACCGGGTTGATTGTGAACCCGGAAAACAATCATTGTAAGGTTGTGGTTGGTGAGCCTTTGGAAAAACCAACTGGGTTGGATTGTGAGCCCGTGAAAACAATCGGTTGGTTCTAGTCGGTGAGCCTGTGAAAACCGACCGAGTTCGTTGTGATCTCGCAAAACAACAAGTTGGGTTGTGAGCTTGTAAAACAACCGACTGTAATCTAAGGGATTATAGTGAAATTCCCAAGAGGTCTTGGGGAGTGGATGTAGGTGCTGGGGTGCACCGAACCACTATACATCTTTGTGTTTGTGATGCTTTATCTCTTGTATTTCATGCCTTCCATTCATGCTTGATTGTGTAATATCTCTAGATTTGTTTCTATAGAGTTATAAGTGATTTGCTTAGCTTCCACTCCATTCTTACCATACACATAGATTAAAATTGATCATACAACTATAAGTTAATGTTAGATCAATTGCACCCTAAAGCCATAGTATAATTGCTCTAGCTTAATCTTCCACTGCTTTACTTGTAATTGCCTAGAGCTTAAGTAAATAACATCTTATTATTCCGCTGCATTCTATTCAAAGTAAAAATTAGGGAACATAATTTTTAGAAAACCCAATTCACCCCCCCTCTTGGGTTGTCACCTTGGGCAACAAGTGGTATCAGAGCAGGTGCTCAAGATTAATTGTTGATCTCACGATCAAGAGCCAAAGATCATGACAACTCAAATAGATAGTTTTCTAGGAGAGGGACAGTTAATTGATAGGCCTCCACTGTTTAATGGCATAGACTACACATATTGGAAAGCACGCATGCGCATTTTTATTCAATCACAAAACTATTATTTATGGAAAATCATAATAAATGACCTTCACACACTCTCTCAAACTATTAATGAAAAGGACTTAGCACAATTGAATGCTAATGCTATGAACATATTATATTGTGCTATTCATGAAACGAAGTTTAATGAAATTTCTGCATGCTTATCTGCTAAGGAGATCTGGGATACTTTAGAAAATATTTATGATAAATCTCAGATTAGCTCACATGTGCTTCAATTGCATACTAACAATGAGATTGCAGAATCCTCCACAGTAGCCGAGTCGACTCCCAGTTTGTCCGAGTCGACTCCTAGAGAAGAACAGTCTGAAAGGCAGAGACACAGTCTTGAAGACCCTGTGAACGAGTCGACTCCAAGTAGTTCCGAGTCGACTCCCAAGTTAGCCGAGTCGACTCCGACAAGGCCCGAGTCGACTCCGAGGCAGAACAATTCAAAAGACAGAGAATCATCTTTTAGGCCTCTGAGAACGAGACGTCTCCCGAAGATCTCGAGTCGACTCTCAAGTCAGTCGAGTCGACTCCAAGTAAACTCGAGTCGACTCGAGGAAGAAATAACAGCAAGAAAATTCAAAAGCTTCCTAAAGTCAAAGAAGAAGAGGAAGCAAGAAGAAAGGAAGAAAGAGATAAAAAGCAAGAAAGCTAGAAGCAACAATGAACTACAAGAGGTAACTAACTTATGTTTTATGGCACTAGAAAATAAAGTAAAATCTGAATCTAGTGAATTTCATGAAGAATTTTCTTATGATGAACTTTTAAATGCTTTCCATGATTTGTATGGTGAATGTAGAAAATTAGCTATGAAAAATAAAAATCTTAAAAAGCTAAATTTGCAAATTTCAAAAGAAAGAAATTCTATTGCTGAAATACAAGACAAACTAAATTCTGAAAATAAAAGCTTAAGGTTAAATTCAGAAGAATTGATTCAGAAAAATCATAGCTTAATCAAAACAAACCAAAACTTGAGTAAAGAAGTTAACCAACTGAAATCTCTTATTAACAAGTTCACTGTAAGTTCAGAAAGATTAAAAATGATGTTTGAAAGCCAACATGCTGATTTTGATAAATCAAAATTTGGCTTGATTCCTTCACTTAGCAATGAATCCCTAAAGAAAAATGTTTTGAATTTATCAAGCAAACCATTAAATAAGATAACATATTTCGAACATGAAAAGAATGGACATAACAACTTTATCTATCGTTCTAACATAATTAAATCAAGTAGTAAAGTTATTACAATTAAACAAATTTGGGTTCCAAAAGGAACCATATGTCCTAACTCTCAAGGACCCAAGCAAGCTTGGGTACCCAAAATAAAAATATGAGGATGTAGACATAGGTGTGCCAAGATACCCATGGAACAAATAGAACTTTCATACAAATGGGTGTTCTAGACACACGTCAAAAAAATGAAACTTAAAACATACTTATGAAAAGTAATTTTTAAATAAAAAATAATAATAATAATAATAATGAAATCAGTAATCTTTGCATCTCATCATTATTTTTGCCTTAGTATTTGATTAAAATATGAATTGCAAGTATTGATCAATTTTATGATATAGAAAATACTTTTGGAAATATAATCAAATCACTTCATTTTATAGTATACTTTACTCACTATTGGATAAGTTGCTAAATGATTAATCAATTTATTAAAAATAACTCTATGAATTCTCTATATGCTTGATTGAGAGTTTTTTTTTTATCCATGGCATTATTGTTTATTGATCATAGATATGATAATGTGTACTTGGTGTGCTTTTGAATATATGCACTATGAATACCAAGATTAAAGAAACCATCTTTGGCATATAAAATCAACTCATGCTAGTATGTACTTAATCTCAAAAGACCTTGCCATTGGCTTACTTAGATTATCTTCTGAAAGGTCAAAGTTTGCTATGCATGCTAACTAAGGAAACAAACAAAAATCAATTTCTAAATTGTTGTTTCCATCACTAAGTTTTCAAAAGCTTACATTGGATTTGTTCTTGGCAAATAAAATTAAAATATTTTCTGTATTTGCTAAATCATGTAAAAATGTTTCAAATGATAAAGGTTTCCAAACTGTGAAGATAAAGAGTATCATGGCACAATGTTGAAAACCAAAATCCTGATAAAGTTCATACAGAAATTAATTATTTCAGCACCAAGGACACCTTAAGTAAAATAGGGTTAATAGAATTCTTGAAGAAATGAAAAAGACAATTGTGTATGATAGTCATCAACTTAAATAATTTTTAAAAAAAGCTATCATCACTGCTTGTCATACATATGATTTCTATTAGATCTATTTTTTGATGAAAACTCCTTTTGATCTTCTGAAAAAATGGAAAATGAACCATTGCATATCTTTCACATTTTTCAGTCGTACATGTTATGCTTAATATGCTCTTATGAAAATAATGCCAAATCTGATAGAGATATGTCTACCCTTGGATATCATTCATCAAGCAATGCATATAGAGTATTCAATGAAAAGTTTTTAGGTGCAAAAATATCAAGGTATCTTATTCTTTATGAGACTACTGATTTATTATCAAAATACTAAAATTAAATTATATATGTATATGGTTAATCTTTTACATATAACAATCTAAAAACTTGTTAATAATTATAACCAAATTGAGTTTTTCAGAAATACATTTAATGAAGAAAAATTGTTTGCTTAGAAGATGAAATAGATCTTGATTCTTGCATGATTAGAAGTAAAGATCACCATTATTATTTGCTTGCTTTATGAGCTTTATATTCTATCAAATGAGTGTGTAGAATGGACTCCTATATGCTTACTTTATTAAAGAAGATATATGTTAAATAACCACCGTATTTGAAAACACTCATTACAAATATGATAAAGCAATATATAATTTGGAACAAGCATCAAAAGCATAATATAAAAGCTTAAGTAATCTTTTTGATAGAAAGTAATAGTGATAAATCTACACATCAAAAAGAAGAATTTGTGATATCTTATTTGCTCAAAATATGCATTGATGACATCATTTTTGGTTCTACTAATGAAGAGTTATATGAAGATTTTACTGAGCTCATGTAAGGTGAGTTTGAAATACGTATGATGAATGAATTAACATCTTCTCTCAAACTCCAAATTAAGACAAACAAGAAAGGGGATCTTCATTGACCAAAGTTAGTCCACAAGAAAACTCTTATAGAAGATTGGCATGAAGAAGGTATGTCTATAACCCCATCTTGTAGAATTTGAAAAGGATGAGCAAAGTAGATCTATTATTTTAAAGCTGTAGTGAAGCATGATAGAATAATTATTTTATCATACAGCTAGTAGACCAGATTGTATGCTCATTATGTGCACTTGTGCAAGCCTTCAATCTAAGTTTAATGAATCATATTTTTTTGATAACAAATAAATCATAATCTGAATTTTGATAGAAACAACTGTTTAAGATAAGTTGATTAAAACTTAGCTAGCATGTCTTATTAATAATTATCTTAAGCAAATAAAATCTAAACTAAATCGTTTTTGAGAAATTGATTTGACCTTGATAAAACTTCCTATTGCCTCACATACTTGTCCTTGAACCATCTTGGTTAATGAAACTATCTCTTTAGTTCAAGTGATATGTGCTTGCTTATATTTAGGCAATCTCTAGCGTAAAGTGACTCAATATTCAACTATTGTCATATCTTATATTGAGTCATCTAGTTAAAAAAAAATATGTTGGATGAATGTTTTGTATCTTGAAGAAACCAATGACTTTCTTTCAAGAAAGAAAAGAAGTTTGTTAATAATGCAGGATCCTTGAGCAAGAAAATGAGAGATCTCAACTTGAAGGATATCTCCATGTAAAATACAATAAACATTCACTTGCAAACAAGAGAGAGGACCTTCTTCAGCCAAAGGTTCATACATAAGAAATCTAGTAGGTATTTGACTGAAGAATGCAGAATGGATTGGTAATTCTAGATACTTCTTGAGCAAAGTCAACAACTTAAGTCTTATTATGGCATGATTAAGTTCTTTAATTATTAACTTTTGATATCATGGCTCTATACATATTGATTGACTTATGCTCTTAGAAATTGTTTCATGGTTTGCCTAAACTAAATGATTTCTTTGCCTATATCATAACCATGAAATACACAAGTATATGCTTAAAAGTTTGATGTAAAATAACTTGTGAGAAGTTATGAATCCATGAGCATAATAAAAATGTTGTTTGCATGATATACATATATATGATACACAAGATTAATTCTTTATTCTGCTCTTTCATGTAAATTACTTGAGAATAACAAAAAGAGAGAGAGATAAAGAAAAGAAAATGAATATTATTCAAGAGGTGTAGAATCTAAGCAAAGGCAAATACTCCAATCTTAAGGAAAAGTAAAACAAGCATAATATATTTGGCACATTTGGAAGGGATAAAATCCATAATTAATTACACTTAAACAGGGAGAATTCGAAGCAAACATTTTAATCCTTCTATATTGCTCATCATAGGGATGGTGCCAATGGGGAGGCTAGTGGTAGTACCCGGCACTATTTGACCCAACTATTCGGTGTAGGGCATATTAGGGACGGCACAAGAGGGAGGCTAGTGGTAGTACCTCGTGCCCCTTCCCAACTCCACCGGATAGGGAGCAAATAGAATATAAAGCATAAGAAAGTTGAAAATGAAAGACAAAGTAAATGAAAATATATAAGAAGAATCAAGTCTAATTATTAGTCACTTGGAAACACACCATAAGGATGAAGTCAATGCAAGATGATATTTAAATAGGGCGAGTGTATTTGAAAAGAATTGACTTTGATCCTTGACATGCTTGTTATTATTATTGTAATGCATGACTTAACACTTAATATATTTTGCATATAGTATGATGTCTTGATTTATGGGTTCTCAATATTTTGTAATGTTTCATACTTGGACAATTTGATTGAATGCATGAATTGCTACATAACATCTTTTGTTTAGTTTTATTGAAAAGAAATTTCAGATTTGTCATTCACAATCATTGTTAAAATCTGAAAGCTAAATAAAATTGTAGAAAGGAGAAGAGAAGAATATCTCTATTTAGGAAAAATAAATTGATTTTGATCTATCTTTCTACTCGCCTAACTTTGATACATAATGTCCTAATACTTGTTAAAATATCCTTTATTTTGTATCGAAACTCAAAATTAAACACAAAGATTCTGAAAGTGCTTTAATGGTATTGAAATATGTATTTTTCAATCATAATAATTTAAGATGAGCCACAATGTGAAAGATACATATCTCAAAGTATGACTTAAAAGGCCTCTATTGAAAATCTTTATGAAATTCAGAATTTGATTTTGTATAAAAGCTTAAACTCCATATGATTACTAAATAAAATGTTAATGTAAGAAAAACAGAATTTATTTTGATTGCTCCGATACGCATCCGAAACATATCTTTTCTTATCATTAAAATGTACCAATATTGGTCTAAATGATGTGTCTTTCAATGATCTTGATTGCAAGTAAATATTTTTAAAATATATGACTTTATTTTAATATTTAAAAATTTATTGAGTTTCATGTATACATTGCTGAAAAATTGTGATTAAGAAATTGAGTTCTATAAATACATATACTTCCATGATCATCTATATGTTTTTTTTCTCTCCTATATCATTAAAGACTTTCATCAATAGAGTGAATGATCTAAAAGAAAGAAAATGTAAATGCTTTTGAAAGAAACTAAGCTTCAAATGAATTACTTTTGATTAATATTTTCATACATTTTCTCTAAGATTAGGAGAAAGCATAACTTGTTCTTAAAAGATTAAAAAGAGTGATTACTATAAATTGTGAATATTTCTAGATCACTCTACATTCTTGATATCATAAAGTTTCAGCTCTATTCACGTTTATCATTAAAATCTGAAATTCAACAAAAGAAAAGAAAGATTAAAGAAGAATGCATCTTTTAAGGGGGAGCTTTAGATATTCAGTATCTTATCCTAAAGTCACTTCAATTTGATGCATACCTTGCACTTTATGGATTGATTTTGATGAACCTCCTTATATTGCAAGACATGCTTTAATTACCTTGAGATGAGTTCTATAAAGGTTGTCTTATCTCAAACCTTGAGTCTTGTGAAAATAAGCTGAAACTTATAGAAAATATATTTTTGAGATTGACGATTTTATTGAACATTATCTTCAAATTTTAAAACTCTTAGATGGAATGATCAATTGAGGGGGAGAAAGAAAATTTCAGAAGGAGAGGTCTGATGGAACTTAATTGCATAAATTTATAAAGGAGAGAGAAAGAATACTAAATGAAAAGTGATCCTAATACTCTCCAATATGTATCATCTGAAATTTAAATCTGAAAACCTTTATGATACACCTTGAGGCGTGTTATTTGGTTAGTATATCTTATGCATAAATCATGAACCAAATTGCAAGTTGATCTTAAGAGCCTTTAACTTAATGACAAAGGGAGAGAATAACGTGTTGAATGGTCTTGAGTATCTCTTAGAAAATTTATTTTGAAATTCACTAATAAGTCCTAATTAGCTTGCTCTTTAGAACGTCAATTCTGTGCCAATTCATATTTTTATATATGTATCAAATTGTGCTTATTTTCTAAAGGAATAAAAGAACTTTGAAGACATTAAAAATTAATGATCCAACATGATGATATGTCTCTCAAATATATAAGTTTTGATCTTTTACTCTGAAAATTAACTAAAATTGCTCTCATGTTTGATAAAATACTTAATAGATTGGGAAAAAGGTCTTAAATGAACAAGCTTTCATACTTATTATTGAAGAGAGGTTAGATTTCCACTCGTGTTTTCTTTGAATATCATTTGTAGTATTTCTTGGATTAACCTAAGGAAGATTCCACCTACACTTGAATAGAAAACTATCTGTGGTATCAAATTAGAAAACTTCTTGAAATCACATTTAATGTGTTCTGTTCTGAAATTATCTTAATTGGCTCTGATCTGTGCTCATTAATCTGATTCCAATATTATTGCCTTGAGTTATGTGATTCATATCCTTGCAATAATTTAACATTCAAATCAGAGTACAATAAGGAAAAGAAATATATGAGTATTCTGATCTTTGTGCTTAATGTTTCCCTATCTTTTTGATGTTGTCAAAAAGGGGGAGAAATATCTAAGTATATGCTCATAATGCTTTATGTTTTGAATTGAATACAAATCAGCTGGAATTGACATATATTGATTATCTTAAGTTGATTAAATCTAAAGCATTATCATGAAGTATGTTTTTTAAATATATATGTTTTCTACTTCATGCAACTTTGCTATGTATTACTTCTAGAAAACAATATCTTTTATATTGCATATACTCCAAGTTTTGTCAAAAAGGGGGAGACTGATGACCCAAAGATTGATTCAAAGATTGATTTTGATGATCACAAAACCTTGAAGTATAAATACTAATGTTTGTGTTGCAAGGAGAAAGATATTTATTTTGCAAGGAACATAGCAAGTTGGAAGAATACAAGAAGGCCTCCAAAGTTCTCAAGAAAAGTTGGAAGAAAGCTACAATTCATTGGCCCAAGCTTCAAGTTCAAAGAATTCAAGTTGAAGGAGCAAATTCAAAGAAAAATTCAAAAGAATAGTCCTCGAGTCGACTCCTGGAAGTTTCGAGTCGACTCTGGCACTCTAGAGTTTCAAGGAACAGTGCTCGAGTCGACTCCGGAACTCTACGAGTCGACTCCGACTGAGAACAAACAAAAAGACAGAGAGTTGATTTTCTGCGCTACAGTGATCTCGAGTCGACTCCCAACTTCAGGAGTCGACTCCCAACTTCAGGAGTCGACTCCCAGCTACAGTGCCGGCAGACTACTATTCACAGATCAACTCTTGTTTCAGCCGAGTCGACTCCTACTTCAGCCGAGTCGACTCGAGCACGCTGGGAGGCATAACGGCTAGTTTTTTCTTGATTCCAACGGCTCTATTTTTGTCTCTAATGGCTAGATTTTTGTTGGGACTCCCTCTAAAGCTATAAAATCAAGAGAAGAGCTAGGGGAGAAGGTATGGAAGTGGGAGAAAACATTTAGGGAAGAGATTTGAAAGAGATTACAAGGAAAATCTTCCATAAGCACAAAAGGGCCATTCAAAGTAAAATAGAGAGAAGAAGAGCATCCAAGTGAATCCCAAAGCTTCCTCTCCATCCGTGTGCTGCCTCGGAGATCCTCTACTTCGTGCAAAATCAGAAGAGGGGGCAAGTGAAGAAGAAGCCGAGTTCCTCCATCTACAAATTAGTTTGAGGGCTTCTTCTCTTTTCTTTACTTATTTACATTTGCTATATTTGCTTATTTGAGAAGCTTGTATTTGATTTAAACTCTTGTTCTAATATCTTGTAACTTGATTCAATCAAGGGATTGAATCAAGGGGTTAAGGTTTGTTGGTGAGCCAAAGGAAAAAACCAACGTTGTAAGGTTGTGGTTGGTGAGCCTTTGGGGAAAACCAACCGGGTTGATTGTGAACCCGGAAAACAATCATTGTAAGGTTGTGGTTGGTGAGCCTTTGGAAAAACCAACTGGGTTGGATTGTGAGCCCGTGAAAACAATCGGTTGGTTCTAGTCGGTGAGCCTGTGAAAACCGACCGAGTTCGTTGTGATCTCGCAAAACAACAAGTTGGGTTGTGAGCTTGTAAAACAACCGACTGTAATCTAAGGGATTATAGTGAAATTCCCAAGAGGTCTTGGGGAGTGGATGTAGGTGCTGGGGTGCACCGAACCACTATACATCTTTGTGTTTGTGATGCTTTATCTCTTGTATTTCATGCCTTCCATTCATGCTTGATTGTGTAATATCTCTAGATTTGTTTCTATAGAGTTATAAGTGATTTGCTTAGCTTCCACTCCATTCTTACCATACACATAGATTAAAATTGATCATACAACTATAAGTTAATGTTAGATCAATTGCACCCTAAAGCCATAGTATAATTGCTCTAGCTTAATCTTCCACTGCTTTACTTGTAATTGCCTAGAGCTTAAGTAAATAACATCTTATTATTCCGCTGCATTCTATTCAAAGTAAAAATTAGGGAACATAATTTTTAGAAAACCCAATTCACCCCCCCTCTTGGGTTGTCACCTTGGGCAACACAAACCAAACCTGAAAAGCTGTCAGTCGCGTCCCAGGCGCTCCGGGGACGTCTCCGCTACAACGAGGGACGTCTCGCCTACAGGATTTTACTTTTTATGTTGTCTGGGGTCGACTCGGCACTTTACGGGGACGTCTCGGCTTGTCTGCACTTTTTGAGTGGGGACGACTCCGCTGCCTTGGGGACGACTCCGCTTCTTTATCTCCGAAAGACATGTCCTCTGGAATTCCCTGAGAGAGTCGACTCCGCTCTTTCAGGGGACGTCTCGGCTCGTCTGCACTTTATGCATGGGGACGGCTCCGCTGTCTCAGGGTCGACTCCGCTGCCTTATCACCGAAAAAACCATTCTCTGGAAAACCCTGAGAGAGCCGTCTCGGCTATCTTGGGGACGACTCGGGAACTCTCCTTTTTACCTGCGGGGACGACTCGGCGTACAGTGGGGACGTCTCGCGCATATCTCTTGAAAACTGCCTTTCTGCCGCCACTGAGAGAGTCGACTCCGCTACTGAGAGAGTCGACTCCGCTAACGCGGGGACGTCTCCAAGTGTGCCAGTTCTTCCTGTTTGTGCCAGAGACGTCTCTGAAACTATCAGGAGACGTCTCGGCTGTCCCTGAACTTTTTCATTAACTCAAAATGTTCTTCAATGAATTCATAAAAATTATGGGAACTTGCCTAGACATTTCTCAACAATATTCTAGATAAAACACATGAATTCCTTAATTAAATTGTTAAGATATAATGGAATTATGCTCTAGTATTTTGTATTCATCAAAATCCATTAGGGGGTCAACAGAAGCCTTTGATAAATTTAAAGAGTATCAAAGTATGGTCGAAAAACAAACTGGGAAGTGTATTAAAATCTTTCGATCTGATCGAGGAGGAGAATACCTTTCTAGTGAATTTTTAGACTATCTTAAATTAAAGGGTATACTCTCTGAATGGACACCTCCATATACACCACAATTAAATGGTGTAGCTGAAAGAAGGAATCGTACCTTATTAGATATGGTACGGTCCATGATGTGCTTCACAAATCTTCCAATTTCCTTCTGGGGACATGCCCTAGAAACTGCTGCATTAGTATTAAATAGAGTACCATCTAAGTCTGTATCTAGCACTCCATATGAGATATGGAAAGAAAAGAAACCTAATCTTAAGTATCTTAAGATATGGGGTTGTCATGCTTATGTCAAAAAAAATTTTGGACATAAGCTAAGTGCTAGATCGGACAAGTGTACATTTGTAGGTTATCCTAAAGACAGTTTAGGATATATCTTCTATGATCCTACCGAACAAAAGGTATTTGTTGCTAGGCATGCCACTTTCTTGGAAAAAGAGTTTTTCTTAGAAAAGGGCAAGGATAGAAGAATTGAACTTGATGAAGTTCAAGACCTACAAGGTGAGACACATAATAATCCTCAACCAGATGTACTCATGGAAGAGGTACAGCCACTACACACTACTCCTCTCCGAAGGTCAGAAAGAGTGCGAAATGCACCTGAGAGATATGGATTTATCATTGAGAATGATGAAGCCCACATCGTTGATAACGATGACCCTCTGACCTATTCGGAAGCTGTCAAGAGTAGGGACTCTGACAGATGGTTGGACGCCATGAAATCCAAGATAGATTCTATGTATACAAACCAAGTGTGGACTTTGGTTGATGCACCTGAGGGAGTGATTCCAATAGGGTGCAAATGGGTATACAAGAAGAAGATAGGAGCTGATGGCCAAGTAGAAACCTACAAGGCCAGGCTAGTGGCAAATGGTTTCAGGCAAAAACAAGGTATTGATTATGATGAAACTTTTTCGCCAGTAGCTATGCTCAAATCTATTCGGATTATGCTTGCTATAGCTGCATACTATGATTATGAGATCTGGCAGATGGATGTCAAAACCGCCTTTCTTAATGGCCACTGATAGTCAACTTTAAAGACCACGCAATAGCACGTATCTAATAGGATAGTGATTACGGGTATCGATCCACAGGGATTGGGGTATAGTTGTTTTTTTTTAAAAAAAATAAAATATTTAAAAAGGAAGAGTTGGTGAAGAAAATTAAACTAAGGAATTTTAATAAAGCAAAATGCAATTAAAAAGATATCAGTTTGGGAAAAACCTAGGGCAAGGAATTCACCACTAACATCGGAACAAGGGTTATTTATATTTTAATTTATTCTTGGATTAACATGCAAATTGGCTACAAGCCTAATAAGCATTCGAATAAAATTTCACAGAAGTAATTTAGGCATAATCCATCTTTAGTTTAGCATGAAATGTCTACCCTAATCTAAGGTGGTAGCACATCGCATCTTCCTTAAGCATGAACTATCTTATTTTTATGTCAATGATCATGAAGAGCAGTTGTATAAACTTCATATTTAAAATCACAGAAATTAAATATGAGATGAAATAAAATATTTATTAGAAGCAAAATAAGGTTTATACAACTCCAAGAATAGAAATTAAAAATATAAAAACCCTTGGCCCTTTGTTAGGGCTGCATCCAGCCCTGGAGAAGAGATCAGCCCTGCATGGAGTTGGAGACGGCAGCAGCAGCACAGCAGCAGGCTCCCATCTCTTCCTTCATGATTTCTTTCTTTGAAATATTCCCAAAATAACAAAACTCTTCTCTCTCCTCTTATTTTTTTATTCTCTCATGTTCCCGTGGCTCACTCCCTCCCCTGTTTCCTCTTTTTCTTCCCGTGGGATGTGGCCTCCGAGAGATGATGGGAGCAACCCCCGGTGGGGGAAGAGGGAATTCCCCCTCCCCCCCCTGGTGGGGGAGGAATGAATGGAAGAGAAGAATGCTGGGACCGAAGAGAAGAGGAATGCCCTCTCTGTTTCACGCTTGACCCTTTTATAGGCTGCACACTTCCTTCTCCTCTTCTTCGTTTCCCGTCGAGATAAGGACTGAAGCTAGATGAAGTTGAGATTTGTTGGCTGCGGAGGACTCCGGACGTTGGGATAAGGGTGCAAGGAGGTTCGAAGATGCTGCCGTTGGCTGGTTTGGATCTGCTTTCCGTGAAGTCTGAGAGGATGATGCTGGGATAAGGATGATCACGAAATACCCGGATGCGGAAGGAACTGGGAGCTGATCCGAAATGAAGTGAAATATTTTGGTTCTGTTTCAAAACAGGGGATACGGATGGCAAGTGGTTGGCTGGGAGCTTATCCATCGAGAAGAACGCAGCTGCTGTGATTCGTGATGAAGATGAGATGATTTAGGAGCAGGGGATTTGAATGAATCAGTTGTTTTGTTGCAATCTGTTGGGTAATTTTGTTCTTCACGGCTGAAACAGGGGATTCGGTTTGGATGAGTAAGAGGAACCCGTACGCATGGAGTAGGTGATAATCCATCGGGAAACAGATAAAGTTCGAAGCTGGGAATCCATGAAACTCAGGAGATTGCTGGTTGAGATGTTTAATCAGTTGAGATAATGTCGTTTGAGAGTTTAATTTGCTGTTGTTTGCCTGGAAGAAAGAACCGATGTGTTCATGGTGATGCTAAGAATTCCGTGGCATTCGGGATGATGTTGTTTGGGACGCAATCAGCTCGGGTTGAGGGGTTTTGAAGTTCCTTGCGAATGGTGGGGTGCTGAGAATGGAATGGGATGAAGGAAGTTCACTGAGATTGCTGGGATTTGAGTTCATCCTGTGGGCGTTTGAGAAGATTTCGGAGTTTGGCTTTATCTTGGCTGATGGGATCTCGAAACAGGGGAAGAGGATAAGCTTGATTCGGCTGATGCGGAGGATTTGAGCTGATATGTGATGAGGATGGGAGCAAATCCGGATGGGATCTGGATTCTCGGGAACGGCTTGGGACGTTGGGAGTATCTTGGCAAAAGGTTGCTAGTTCTCATCCGGAAGATGGCTGGGAGATGAAGGTCATCGCGAACGGGAGGAATGAGTTGGGATTTATTCCGAAGAAGGGATAAGGATGCTGGGAGATTGGTCTTGCGAACAGAGAGATATCTGGGGCCGTGTTTGGATGTTGTGGAAACAGGGGAGTTGGATTGTGACGGTTGCGGCTCTAACAAGGAAAGCAGAAAATGAACTCGGGCGTGAGGGAGGACGTGTGAATTGGAGGAGATAAGTTGAGCTTTGAGATCCGTGCGACGATAGATGGTATGCTTTGAGATCTATGAGACAAATGATCGAAGGGATTATATTATTTTTAATGTTAAACAGGAGAATTGGAATGAGTGGGAAGAAATTTAGGTGAATGTGTGAAGAGTCAGGAATTAATGGGAAGCACTGGATTTTGGAGAAGAGTTCTTGGAGTTGACTCTGAAGGTTGTGAAATGATGCAGTGTCAGTTTAGGCTTTACCTATTTGAGCTCGACTCGACCTGCATGCATTAAGCTTAATCAATAAATAATCAAATAAAATTTGAATTACCTTGGATAATTTATTAAAATGCAATCATGAAGGTAATACAATTTTTAGTTAAATTTACAAAATATGTGAATTAAAATAATGATAAGTGCTATGAATAAGATATTAGTTTATGCATTATTTAACACTTATCACACCCCCCAACCTACATTTTGCTAGTCCTCGAGCAAAATAAAATAAAAAAAACTAACTCACTTTCGCAGGAATCGCGATTGCATTTACCGTATGCAATAAGGCTTTAAACCCCTAGGTGGCCCTAGTGGACGAGTTTTGTCTCGTGAGGGTTTCCGGCTCAGATACCCACAAACTGTTTGTCTCTACTCAAAGAGTTATTATTTTAAAAAATCTAATTTCAAATGCATAAATGCCAAGAATTTCAAAAGCACACAAAGTTTTAATTACTAAGTCAGCCCGAATCCCAAGTCAGTATGCAACTTAAGTTGAGGTTATTAAGCTTCCGTTAGAGAGTTGTAAGACTTCTTTATACTTGGGTGCTCGGTGATATCTGGACCATACACAAGCTAAGGCTTTAGATCCCCAAAATACTGCTAAAGCTAGTAGTTTCCAAGAATTGGTCAGATAAGACCTAATCACTGATTCAAAATCATCCTACCTTTCAGGATTTCGAGAGTTGTGGATATTTACTTTAATACCTCATAGGCTTTATCTGTAATATTCCAGTTTACTCGAATTTTTACAACGATGGCTTTCACACTATCGTCTTTTTCAAGGTCAATATTATTTTTTCTTTTTTTCTTCTTCTTTTTTTTTATTTTTTTTTATTTTTTTATTATTTTTTTTATTTTATATTTATTACGCACTTTTACTCTTGTAATGATTCCTTCATGTAACGAGCATTCAGTCAACACTCCCACACCAGATGGCATAAGGTGTTAGGCATCAAGACTCTCCTACGGACCTATGCTCGGATTCATCATTGCAAGCCCGCTGACCTTTGACAATAGGTAGCCCTTTTCGATGTACCTGACTAAATTCACTTTTTTTTTTAACAATAAATACGGGATAATAGTGAATTAGATAGGAATGATTCATCAGGACTCAAGGTTGCTACTAGACTTAGTAACATAATGTTGAACCTAATCCTTAGAAGTGCAGACCATGTGTGTTGTGAAATTCCAAAGTAAAAATTATCTTACAACTCGCTAAAAGAATTTTTAATAAAAAGAACTCAAATTGACTTACTCCTGACTAGTTATTGGGCTTTTTAGATTTTATATACTTTGTGTGTTTATCATTCCAGCATTAAAGCATAGAAATTAGGTTTTTTTTTTTTTTTTTGAGATGAAATACTTATTCACAAAATCAAAAATTTTGAAAAATTTCTTCAAAAATTCGAATCTTATACCCCCCAACCTAGATCAGACATTGTCCTCAATATTTTTTTAAATATTTTATTATTATTATTATTATTTTGTTTTACGAATATATGATGCATATGGAGGATAGAAGCATTGTACTTTAGTTGCATCAGTAATATGAGGACTCCTGGAAAAAATGCGATAAGAAAATATGCAAAAATAACCTATGAGAATTGGGTTGCCTCCCAACAAGCGCTAAGTTTAACGTCTTCAGCCAGACGCATCAGGTGCAGTTAAGCATGTATTAAAAGAAAAACACATCAATTCCTTATGTTTGCCCTAAAATCACTAGATAGCTCCTAACTGGTTTGAAGAGGGCACCTAAGCCTCCAATCCGGTCTAATGAGCTGAGTTGACCAGGTAAGCTCCCAGGTAAGTGGGGGGGTCACGATGCGTTGCAAAGGTCCCACTTAAAAACCACTTGCCTCGAACAGATGAACTGTCTCCCTTGGGACAAAGCTTGCCTAGACATCAACTGAGCCACAGAGCGAAATTGGTGCAACTTTCGGTGATCTTCGTCCTATTGAGCTCGAATGTCCCTAGGGGCCAACGTCTAATTGATTTTAATTAATGTGATAGCTATGTGAGAATTGATTCATCTAATTTGGGCAAGAATCTGGTGATGAAATCCAGTTCTTATCTTGTTGGGGTGATTGCCCTTACTATGTGCGGATTAATTTGTGTATGTGTATCAGGCATGCATTCATACTTTTGCTGAATTTAAAATCAAACAATCACCACAAAAGGGAATTTAAATAAGAAAGGTTTAGAGGTTACCAAAGAAAATTTTCCCAACAATTTTGAAAAAAAAATTAGGCAAACCTCGACAGCATTCCTTTCCCAGCAGTTTCCTTTTTGATCGTCCCAGATTTTCTTTTCGATTTCTGATCAAGAAAAATCAAAAATTAGTAAAAGAGAGAAATGAGATTAAAAAAAGTAACAAAAATAGAAAATATTTTTATTTTATTTTAGATATATATATTTTTTTTGAAAGTTTTTTTTTTTGGGAAGAAAAATAACTATGCTAGCAATCCCCGGCAACGGCGCCAAAAATTGATAGTCAACTTTAAAGACCACGCAATAGCACGTATCTGGTAGGATAGTGATTACGGGTATCGATCCACAGGGATTGAGGTACAGTTGTTTTCTTAAAAAAAATGTTTTAAAAGGAGAATTTGTAAAGAAAATTAAACTAAGGAATTTAAGAAAATGCAATTAAAAGGATATTAGTTTGGGAGAACCTAGGGCAAGGAATTCACCACTAACATCGGAACAAGGGTTATTTATAATTTATTTCGTTCTTGGATTAACATGCAAATTGGCTACAAGCCTAATAAGCATTCGAATAGAAATTCACAAAAGTAATTTAGGCATAATCCATCTTCAGTTGGCATGAAATGTCTACCCTAATCTAAGGTGGCAGCACATCGCATCTTCCCTAAGCATGGACTATCTTATATTTACTTAGTGATCATGAAAAGCAGTTGTATAGACATCATACTTAAAATCACAGAAATTAAATATGAGATGAAATAAAATATTCATTAAGAACAAAATAAAATTTATACAACTCCAAGAATAGAAATCAAAAATATAAAACTCTTGGCCCTTTGTTAGGGCTACATCCGGCCCTAGAGAAGATCAGCCTTCCATGAAGTTGTGGGCGGCAGCAGCAGCACAGCAGCGGGCTCCCATTTGCATCATGATCAGCTTCCTTTCTTCCTCCCTCAGCACTTCATTCTTATTTTTTTATATACATGGGAAGTTATTCCCAAAATATCCAAACCTCTATTCCTCCTCTTCCCCACCTAGGGAGGGGACTGCTCCCTTTCTTCCCTCTTCTCCCACTGATCTCTTCTCGGGTGGAAGTCCCACAGGAAACAGAGGAGGGAGAGAGGTTTGGATATTTTGGGAATAACTTCCCATGTATATAAAAAAATAAGAATGAAGTGCTGAGGGAGGAAGAAAGGAAGCTGATCATGATGCAAATGGGAGCCCGCTGCTGTGCTGCTGCTGCCGCCCACAACTTCATGGAAGGCTGATCTTCTCTAGGGCCGGATGTAGCCCTAACAAAGGGCCAAGGGTTTTATATTTTTGATTTCTATTCTTGGAGTTGTATAAACTTTATTTTGTTCTTAATGAATATTTTATTTTATCTCATATTTAATTTCTGTGATTTTAAGTATGATGTCTATACAACTGCTTTTCATGATCACTAAGTAAATATAAGATAGTCCATGCTTAGGGAAGATGCGATGTGCTGCCACCTTAGATTAGGGTAGACATTTCATGCCAACTGAAGATGGATTATGCCTAAATTATTTTTGTGAATTTCTATTCGAATGCTTATTAGGCTTGTAGCCAATTTGCATGTTAATCCAAGAACGAAATAAATTATAAATAATCCTTGTTCCGATGTTAGTGGTGAATTCCTTGCCCTAGGTTCCCCCAAACTGATATCCTTTTAATTGCATTTTCTTAAATTCCTTAGTTTAATTTTCTTTACAAATTCTCCTTTTAAAATATTTTTTTTAAGAAAACTACTATACCTCAATCCCTGTGGATCGATACCCGTAATCACTATCCTACCAGATACGTGCTATTGCGTGGTCTTTAAAGTTGACTATCAATTTTTGCGTAATCACTATCCCCGGCAACGGCGCCAAAAATTGATAGTCAACTTTAAAGACCACGCAATAGCACGTATCTGATAGGATAGTGATTACGGGTATCGATCCACAGGAATTGGGGTATAGTTGTTTTTCTTTTAAAAAAAATAAAATATTTAAAAAGGAAGAGTTGGTGAAGAAAATTAAACTAAGGAATTTTAATAAAGCAAAATGCAATTAAAAAGATATCAGTTTGGGGGAAACCTAGGGCAAGGAATTTACCACTAACATCGGAACAAGGGTTATTTATATTTTAATTTATTCTTGGATTAACATGCAAATTGGCTACAAGCCTAATAAGCATTCGAATAAAATTTCACAGAAGTAATTTAGGCATAATCCATCTTTAGTTTAGCATGAAATGTCTACCCTAATCTAAGGTGGTAGCACATCGCATCTTCCTTAAGCATGAACTATCTTATTTTTACGTCAATGATCATGAAGAGCAGTTGTATAAACTTCATATTTAAAATCACAGAAATTAAATATGAGATGAAATAAAATATTCATTAGAAGCAAAATAAGGTTTATACAACTCCAAGAATAGAAATTAAAAATATAAAAACCCTTGGCCCTTTGTTAGGGCTGCATCCAGCCCTGGAGAAGAGATCAGCCCTGCATGGAGTTGGAGACGGCAGCAGCAGCACAGCAGCAGGCTCCCATCTCTTCCTTCATGATTTCTTTCTTTGAAATATTCTCAAAATAACAAAACTCTTCTCTCTCCTCTTATTTTTTTATTCTCTCATGTTCCCGTGGCTCACTCCCTCCCCTGTTTCCTCTTCTTCTTCCCGTGGGATGTGGCCTCCGAGAGATGATGGGAGCAACCCCCGGTGGGGGAAGAGGGAATTCCCCCTCCCCCCCCGGTGGGGGAGGAATGAATGGAAGAGAAGAATGCTGGGACCGAAGAGAAGAGGAATGCCCTCTCTGTTTCACGCTTGACCCTTTTATAGGCTGCACACTTCCTTCTCCTCTTCTTCGTTTCCCGTCGAGATAAGGACTGAAGCTGGATGAAGTTGAGATTTGTTGGCTGCGGAGGACTCCGGACGTTGGGATAAGGGTGCAAGGAGGTTCGAAGATGCTGCCGTTGGCTGGTTTGGATCTGCTTTCCGTGAAGTCTGAGAGGATGATGCTGGGATAAGGATGATCACGAAATACCCGGATGCGGAAGGAACTGGGAGCTGATCCGAAATGAAGTGAAATATTTTGGTTCTGTTTCAAAACAGGGGATACGGATGGCAAGTGGTTGGCTGGGAGCTTACCCATCAAGAAGAACGCAGCTGCTGTGATTCGTGATGAAGATGAGATGATTTAGGAGCAGGGGATTTGAATGAATCAGTTGTTTTGTTGCAATCTGTTGGGTAATTTTGTTCTTCACGGCTGAAACAGGGGATTCGGTTTGGATGAGTAAGAGGAACCCGTACGCATGGAGTAGGTGATAATCCATCGGGAAACAGATAAAGTTCGAAGCTGGGAATCCATGAAACTCAGGAGATTGCTGGTTGAGATGTTTAATCAGTTGAGATAATGTCGTTTGAGAGTTTAATTTGCTGTTGTTTGCCTGGAAGAAAGAACCGATGTGTTCATGGTGATGCTGAGAATTCCGTGGCATTCGGGATGATGTTGTTTGGGACGCAATCAGCTCGGGTTGAGGGGTTTTGAAGTTCCTTGCGAATGGTGGGGTGCTGAGAATGGAATGGGATGAAGGAAGTTCACTGAGATTGCTGGGATTTGAGTTCATCCTGTGCGCGTTTGAGAAGATTTCGGAGTTTGGCTTTATCTTGGCTGATGGGATCTCGAAACAGGGGAAGAGGATAAGCTTGATTCGGCTGATGCGGAGGATTTGAGCTGATATGTGATGAGGATGGGAGCAAATCCGGATGGGATCTGGATTCTCGGGAACGGCTTGGGACGTTGGGAGTATCTTGGCAAAAGGTTGCTGGTTCTCATCCGGAAGATGGCTGGGAGATGAAGGTCATCGCGAACGGGAGGAATGAGTTGGGATTTATTCCGAAGAAGGGATAAGGATGCTGGGAGATTGGTCTTGCGAACAGAGAGATATCTAGGGCCGTGTTTGGATGTTGTGGAAACAGGGGAGTTGGATTGTGACGGTTGCAGCTCTAACAAGGAAAGCAGAAAATGAACTCGGGCGTGAGGGAGGACGTGTGAATTGGAGGAGATAAGTTGAGCTTTGAGATCCGTGCGACGATAGATGGTATGCTTTGAGATCTATGAGACAAATGATCGAAGGGATTATATTATTTTTAATGTTAAACAGGAGAATTGGAATGAGTGGGAAGAAATTTAGGTGAATGTGTGAAGAGTCAGGAATTAATGGGAAGCACTGGATTTTGGAGAAGAGTTCTTGGAGTTGACTCTGAAGGTTGTGAAATGATGCAGTATCAGTTTAGGCTTTACCTATTTGAGCTCGACTCGACCTGCATGCATTAAGCTTAATCAATAAATAATCAAATAAAACTCGAATTACCTTGGATAATTTATTAAAATGCAATCATGAAGGTAATACAATTTTTAGTTAAATTTACAAAATATGTGAATTAAAATAATGATAAGTGCTATGAATAAGATATTAGTTTATGCATTATTTAACACTTATCAGTCACCTTGAGGAAGAGGTTTATATGACACAGCCAGAGAAATTTGTCTCAAGAGGGAGAGCAAATCAAGTATGTAGGCTTAAGAAATCCATTTATGGATTAAAGCAGGCATCTAGAAGTTGGAACATCCATTTTGACATGATAGTCAAGGAGTTTGGCTTCATTAAAAATATAGATGAACCTTGTGTGTACAAGAAGACTAGTGGGAGTGCTATTGTCTTCTTGATATTATATGTGGACGATATATTGGTCATTGAAAATGATGTTCCAATGATGCAATCGGTCAAGACTTGGCTATCAAAGAAATTTTCCATGAAAGACTTGGGTGAAGCATCCTATATACTTGGTATAAGGATCTATAGAGATAGATCTAAAAGGATGCTAGGTTTGTCCCAGTCTAGGTACATAGATAATGTGCTGAAGAGGTTCAGCATGGATGGAAGTAAGAAAGATTTCTTACCCATAGGACATGGCATACAACTCTCTAGGAAGATGTCTCCTAAGACATCTGAAGAGAGGAATAGAATGAGTTCTATTCCCTATGCTTCAGCAGTAGGGTCGATCATGTATGCTATGTTATGTACCAGGCCTGATGTAGCTTATGCCTTAGGTATGGTAAGTAGATTTCAGGCAGATCCCGGGGAGGATCATTGGAAAATTGTGAAAAGCATTCTCAAATACTTGAGAAGGACTAGAGATGTTTTTCTGATTTATGGAGGATCAGAATTGAAACTAGAAGGCTATTAAGATTCTAGCTTTCAATCTGATCCAGATGATAGCAAGTCAATCTCTGGATATATCTTCACTTTGAATGGTGGAGCTGTGAGTTGGAAAAGTTCCAAATAGCAAACTGTAGCTGACTCAACTACTGAGGCAGAATACATAGCTGTTAGTGAAGCTGCTAAGAAAGCAGTCTGGATGAAGAAGTTCATCACAGAGCTGGGTGTAGTTCCTGAGATTGCCGGACCAGTCCCAGTTTATTGCGATAACACTGGAGTTGTTGCACAGGCTAAGGAACCAAGGACTCATCATAGATCCAAGCACATTTTGAGACGCTTCCACCTTGTTCGAGAGATAATCGAAAGACAAGACGTCAAGATTGAACGAGTAGACACAAAGAACAATATAGCAGACCCATTTACTAAAGCTCTACCACAGCAGCAATTCAATCGTCACCTCGATTGTATGGGGTTAAAATATAAGGGCGATTGGCTTTAGTGCAAGTGGGAGATTGAAAGAGTAGATGCCCTATAAGCCAATCATTTGATGGGTTTCTCTTTGTAATCCTCCAAATCATGTACTTTGACACTCGATTTATATCAATAAAGGCATTGTGTTTCATCATTTGCTGCTTATCTATTTTATTATTGGATGATGAACCCCATAAATTAGGACATTGGTTTTAGGGTTATGATGAGATCATACTAGTGAGACCTAAAATTCTAAAATCCTAATTTAGAATATTCCCAGTCAAATTGGTATATTGAGTCGGGGATCAATATTACCGGAAAGACTGGCACATCTTATGTATGCTCAATGTAGAGGGTGATTGATCCCACAATCACTTGTGTGAGACACTAATACAAAGATGTGGGTGCTCATTAGAGGAAAGAGTTCACTGAAATGACCAGCCATGAGAACATCTTATGGATTTTTACTTAATTATCAAAAGATGGTTCTCATAGTGGGAGTTGTGCAAGTGTTCCTTAGACCTGAGATCACCATGGTACCTTGTGCACTTGAAGCTATGTTTTGGTTTACCCTCATTCACGACATTGCGTTGTGTACGGGGTATTCTGGATATGGTGGATTTTGTACGAAGGTTGTGAGTAGGTCAACAAGGAATCAGTCATTTCTAGTAAGAGAAGGTAACATCCTACTTACTCTAATCTTATGATGATTCAAGAAGCCTTTGATCAAAGCAAAATGAATATTAGAAAGAGTTTCTAATGTTTCATTGTTTGAATTATCATATAAAAGATTGAGAGAGACATGAATAAGTGATTGAGTTTGATATTGATCCATACTCATGCACTTATTCAGGATGTAGTATGACTGAGGGATTGAATTGCACAGTAACTTGCCACTGAAGGGTATGTTTGGCTTTGTCCAATACATTCCTCATCTTCCGGGTAGACATGATACGTTGCTAGACGTCAATCATGTCTTGTGGGTTGATCGGATCAAAGAGTTTGATTAGATCAAAGCATCAGAAAGGTTCTGATTGCTAAGTCAGGTTTAGCACTAAATTGAACCTAAATTGGATTAGAGGTATTCTAATCAGGTTAGGTCAACTTGCACCTGCACCTACTGCTGGCTAAGATAAGGAACCCAATGGGTCACACACAAGGGAATTGATCAAGGGTCTAATTGGATTAGATCATGTTTGCAAGATGAACATGCTAGCACGTGTTGCAAACCCTAGCTCCTGATTCAAATTAAATTCGAATCTGATTCTTAGGTTAGTTTGATCTAATATGATTAGATCATGACCTAATATGGGTTAGCCAAGAGTTGGAACCCATTTGGCTTTAATTAGACCTGATTTGATTAGGTTTAATGTTTTCTTTAAGTTGGTTAAACCCAATTGGATTGGGTTTGATAGGGCCTTCACTTCTGGACCATTGGATCACTCCCTGGATGAAGGATCTGGTCCACTGGTTGGCGCCTTCATCTGGACCATTGGATGGTTTTCTGGATGAAGGATCTGGTCCACTGGTTGGCGCCTTCATCTGGACCATTGGATGGATTTCTGGATGAAGGATCTGGACCATTGGTCAGCGCCTGAATCTGGACCACTGGATGGCTCTCTGGATGGAAGATCTGGACCGTTGCTTAGTGCCTGAATCTGGACCATCGGTGATGGCATCTTGCTTCTGGACCATTGGATGGCACCCTGGATGATGATGCCTTGATCTGGACCATTAGATGGTGCCTAGATCCGGACCATTGGCTTTGGTTCACTACATTTGGGCCCTTGGATCATCAGGATTTAAGAGGGAGATGTGAGAAAGAAGTTGATACACCCTTCTCCTTAGCACCCCATCATGATGGGATGCATCTCTTGGCACATGCCTCATCATGATGAGGTGTGTGGATGGGATGCATCCCTTTATGATGCATCCCTCCATCTCTTATAAATAAGGAGGTGCCTTGGGGTTCTAAAGATCATCTAAGAAAAAGCCTCTCCTTCTCTCTCCCTTATCCCTTCTTTCTTACAAGCCTCTCTCTTTTGTCCTAACCCAAGATAAGAGGGTCTTCTTTAGGACAAAAAGGCTAGTGAATGTTTTAGAGGTAGAAAGGAAGAAGAAAGTGAAGGAAAATCAGCCAATTAAATCCTTTGGAATGATTGAACAATTAGAATCAAGTTTTGGTGGAGCTAGAGTCTTGAACCCATTCCTGTGTGGATCAACATCAGAGGGTGAACATTTGGGCACCTTAGGACGTCTTCAGACATATTGGATATAGCGTGATAGGTATTCTTCTATACCAAGATTATATTTTCTACATTATTTGGTTATACTATTAAGGCGATCTTGGCTTATTAGGGTTTCATATAATGGGTTTTATAAGAAAATTTTATAATTCCGTATCTTCCGCTGCGCCCTAGGGCACTGGGAAACCCAACACAAAGGGCGTCGACCCACATCAAGAAGGCTCCCGATCACCCACGGCCTCGGCGGACCTGAGACCCGATCTTGATTCCACCGACCGTCTCTTGGAGTTCTTGCATGGGAATCAAACAACTATGCAGCAGAGCCAACAGCAATTGATGGGGAAGATAGATACCATGCAACGCCATATCGAGATGATGTTGCAACTATTGCTAAATCAGCGGCAAGAAACTTCACCGGGGGAAGCTCCGCGTCGGACCCGGGTGGAATCTCCGGCCCCTACCCGTGGACGACCAGGACGGAGGGGACCCCCTCCTCGCGAGCCTCTCCTTCCCAACCCACCAAAGGAGATGCGGCTGGACCAAAGAGAAGATCAACCTAGACCCCGACCCGAGCTCATACCGATTGGCGCATGCGCTAGGGCTCGGGGAATGAGCCCGATTGGCATTGACGACGGGTCGGATATGGAGGATGATCCCATCCAAAACTTTTAGATGAGGAAACAGCGTGTGGGGGAGTACCCACACCGAGGATATGAACGAGATCGGGACCGTAATGGAGATCGAGAGGGAGGAAATCGCGGACTGACTCTTAGGCTGAAATTTTCCAAGTTTAAAGACGGCGATCCTCTCGATTGGGTGTATCGAGCTGAGCGGTTCTTTCTCTACCATGGCACAGCAGAGGATCAAAAGGTATTGATCTCATCTTTTCACCTAGAAGAGACCGCCCTGCGATGGTTTCAAACCGCCGATCGAGCCCGACCTTTCGATGGTTGGAAGGATTTTTCTGCAGCAATTTGTCGGCGTTTCGGCCCTACTGAGTACGATGACTTCCAGTCTATGCTATCAAGGGTCACCCAAAAGACTATTGTTAGAGCCTTTCAAGAGGAGTTTGAGAGGATCAGCAATCGAGTGGTGGGGTCGAGCAACTCTGCGCTGAAAAGCGTATACCTCGGAGGACTTCGTGTCGACATTCAAGCCGAGGTAAGGACTTTGCGGCCACAATCGCTGGAGGATGCCTTTGCCTTGGCCCTGATGGTGTAAGAGAAGATCAAGACCACTCGAGCAGCGGCACGGGGCAGCTGGACCAACCCCCAGGCCGGCCAAACCGCAGGGGGCTCCATCGGCCAGCCGAGAGCGCCGACGGCTGCAGCAGCCAACATAGGGCCGAGGACCCCTCTTCGCTTGTCAGGTGACATCAAGAGGGTTGAGCATCCACCCGGGAGGACCTTGACACCGGCACAAGTGGAGGAACGTTGAGCAAAAGGCCTATGTTTTCGCTGCGACAAGAAATTTACACCGGGACACCGGTGTGCGCGGCCCGTTGGAGCGGTGATGTTGATCGACGGATTGGAGGACGAGGCCGTGGCTAAAGATGGTGATGAGGTTGCTGAGGACGAGCCCCAATATTTAGAGGCCGAGGAAGAGGACGTGCCACCTCAGATTTCATTGCATGCCTACTCCGGATCGGCGACACTGAAAATGCTACGCATGGACGGCATGATCAAAAGACGTGTGGTGCGTATCCTCATAGATACGGGCAGCACCCATAATTTCTTGGACGAGAGGCTTGTCAAACAGATCGGTCTCATAGCAGAGCCGACATTGGGCTTCGATGTGGCATTGGGTGATGGAACCACATTGAGGGCGGAGGGCATATGCCGAGGCATCACTTTAACGATCCAGGGTAGCCAATTCAAGCTCGATCTCTACCCGTTGGCATTACGAGGAGCTGATTTGGTCCTTGGTACGCAGTGGCTGCAGAGTCTTGGCCCGGTTACATTCGACTTCGCCGAGATGTGGGTGACTTTCAGACGGAGCGGACGGCGAGTTAGATTGGATGGCATTTGGCCTAGCCCAAGGGCTGCACTTCAGCCCCTAGTCGGCTTGCTCGGACCCGGCGCGCGCAACTACTTGATGCAGCTCTTACCTCTGTCGACGGAGACCACGACGGAGGCAGGTATACCTACTGATTTGGCTGCTCTCTTACAGAGGTTCGCTGATTTATTTGAGGAGCCTCATGGTCTTCTACCCGAGAGGGAGCACGATCATCACATAGAGATTGTACCGGGAGCGGAACCGGCGAATGTGAGGCCTTACCGCTACCCGCATGTTCAGAAGGAGGAGATCTCAAAGATGGTACGAGAGATGTTGGAGAGCGGCATCATTCAGCCCAGTAGAAGCTCATATTCATCGCCGGTGCTGCTGGTACACAAGAAGGACGGGACGTGGCGATTCTGCGTCGACTACCGGGCACTTAACGCGATCACTATTAAGGACCGGTATCCGATTCCAGTCATAAAGGAGCTGTTGGATGAGCTTGCTGGTGCGGCCTACTTCAGCAAACTTGATCTCCGTGCCGGATACCACCAGATCCGTGTCAGGCCCGAATATGTGCACAAGACGGCGTTTCGGACACACGATGGCCACTATGAGTTCCGGATGATGCCGTTCGGCCTCACCAATGCACCAGCGACATTTCAGGGGCTCATTAATGACATATTCAGACCATTACTACGATGGTATGTTCTTGTATTCTTCGATGACATACTGGTTTACAGTCGTTTATGGCAGGAGCACCTAGAGCACATGGAGGAAGTGCTGAAAATTCTGCGCAGAAATCAATTGAAGGTGAAGCGATCCAAGGGCCTATGGGCCGAGCCGAAGGTCGAGTACCTAGGCCATGTCATCTCTGCTGTAGGTGTGGAGCCGAACCAAGCAAAGATACATTGCATGACTGAGTGGCCGCTGCCCAAGAACCAAAAGGAGCTGCGAGGATTTTTGGGCCTAACCGGTTATTACCGCCGGTTTGTGGAGGGATATGGAAAGATCGCCACGCCACTGACCCTGCTGCTGCGAAAGGAAGAGTTTAGATGGACCGAGGCAGCGACGGAAGCGATCGAGAAGCTCAAGGAAGCCATGACGACAGCCCCAGTTTTGGTGCTACCCGATTTCGCCAAACCGTTTGTAGTCGAGTGCGATGCTTCCGGTGCCGGCATTGGTGCTGTTTTGATGCAGGAGGGACGACCAATTGCTTTCATGAGCAAGGCGTTGTCCCCTAGTACCCGCTCGCTGTCCACATATGAGAGGGAGATGATGGCGGTCATCCATGCAGTCATAAAGTGGAGGCCGTACCTTATCGGCCGCCAATTCATCGTTCGGACTGATCAGCAGAGCCTCCCATTTTTTCTTGAGTAGCGCATACATACTCCAGCCCAACAGAGGTGGGTGTCAAAGCTTCTCGGCTACGACTATGAGATGGTGTACAAAAAGGGCGCAGAAAATCGAGTGGCGAATGCACTATCGCACCAACCCGAGTTCGGCGAGTTGGTGGCTTTGACTACGCCAGTTTTACCTTTTATTTCAGACTTGAGGCCCGCCACATGCCGGGATCCGGACCTAGAACAGATCCAGAGGGAGTTGGCAACAGACCCGAGCAGTCACCCCGAGATGGAGGATCGAGATGGGTTGATTCTGGACCACGGGTTGATCCGCATGCCCACCGATTCAGCCTTGCGGCAGGTATTGATCCAGCACTTCCATGATACTCCTTTTGCTGGACATGAGGGATTTTTCAGGACCTACAAGAGGCTGAGCCAAAGCTATACGTGGGTAGGCATGAAGGCAGCGGTCAGAGCTTATGTACAGCAATGCGATGTGTGCCAAAGGGCGAAGGCGGATTCACTGCGACCTGCGGGTCTACTTCAGCCTTTATCGATTCCTGATCAGGTTTGGGAGGATGTGTCGATGGACTTCATTAAGGGGCTGCCATTAGTTCGAGGGTACTCAGTGATCATGGTCGTTGTGGACTGCCTCAGCAAATATGCCCACTTTTCGGCGCTCGCACATTCATTTTCTGCTCGACGGGTGGCAGAGGTCTACATACGGGACGCTGCTCGATTACATGGTATGCCTCGGACTATTGTTTTTGATCGTGACCGCATTTTTGTTAGCGCATCCTGGCAGGCTTACTTCCAACAGTAAGGGACGAAGCTTGCCATGAGCTCGGCTTACCACCCTCAGACCGATGGGTAGACGGAGGTGGTAAACCACTGCATCGAGCAGTACTTGCGTTGTATGATTGGTGATCGGCCCCGAGAGTGGCTTTCTTATTTACCTTGGGCCGAGTATTCGTACAACACCACTTTCCACTCAGCCATAGGGATGACACCCTTTGAGGCAGTGTATAGATGAGTACCACCGACGCTGCGAGTCTATGATACACTGTCACATGCGGACTGGACAGAAGCAGATTTTGAGCACTTAGACCGCGACGCTACCTTGCGGCGGTTAAAGTTCCACATAACAACTGCGCAGAACAGGATGAAGCAGCTGCATGATCGGAAGCACAGAGATCCAGTATACGACGTGGGCGACTGGGTATACATCAAGGTGCAGCCTTATCGACAGTTGACACTGCGGCCTATGGCGAACCAGAAGCTCTCTCATCGCTTCTACGGGCCCTTTCAGATCTTGGAGCGCATTGGACCCGTGGCGTATCGCTTGGACTTGCCGACTACATCGAGAGTTCACCCGGTATTCCACGTGTCGCTTCTGAGGGCCCGGTTTGGACCCAAGACATCTGTCGGCCCAATCATACATGAGCCACCGGAGGACGAGGTAGTGGAGCTGGTTCGAGTGCTGGCGAAGCACAGAATACGAGTAGAAGGACGACTGAAAACCCAGATATTAGTGGAGTGGCTGGGGAGAGCAGCAGACCAGGCCACATGGGAGTTTGAGACTGAGGTACTTGATCGTTTTCCTGACTTCCGACCTTGAGGACAAGGTTAAGGAAAGCATGGTGGAGTGATGCGGTTGGATCCACTAGACCGCCTCGGACTGAATCATTTGGTTAATTTTGCTTTTGAGTCCTTGATGTTAATTTTATTTCAGCATAGCCTTGCTCGGGCTAGCCGACTTGGCCTTTATTAGAGTCGCTTTGGGTTTAGTTGTTTCTTGAATTCAATTAGATCAAGTCAAGTTAAGGGGTCAGGTAGCCACCTATAAATAGATGTGGTGAGCACCTATTTCAGCATGCAAAAATTAATTGAAAGGCATTTTCTCTAGCTCTCTTCCCTTCTCTCCTCTCTTCTTGCGACGCCTTCCCCCTCTCCCTAGGCCGCCGTCCAAGGCTGCCGCCCCCTCCTTCGTCCGGTTGCACCATCTCTGTTCCGAGAGGCCAGCCACCTTCTCCCTCTTCTTCCTCTCCTCCTTGATCCCTACCAGCCTCTACAAACAACTCCATCCCGTCGGATTATCAGCCCGTCCTTCCCTGCGCAGTCGTCAGTCAAAGACTGATATCTCGAGATCCTGATGTCCTCTCTAGACCCACGACCTACAACTGGAAAGCTAACGCGGAGATCTACAACATATCCAAAATTGAGATCGATCTGACGGATGGATCTTAAGAAATTATGCCCGCAATCAAGTCAGAACTATCCTTTCAGAAATCAAGAAGAGTCAAGAATTTTGGAATACAGATCAAATTCTATCGGATCGCATCACCTGCCCCCTAGTCATTATGTGACAAAGTCTATCGATTTCCTAGAAAAGTTTTGCATGTCGTCATGCTAAAGCATCTTCCTCCGATGCGATTCAAAGTTCGATCGAGTGATTACCCAAAATACTGCCAATTTAGCAATGAGCTCCTGGGAAATCCCCAAATTAAATGTGGGTTGTGAAAGTGAATCCTAGGTTCTTCGGTGTTAAGCATGCTGATTTTTTTTTTTAAAAAAAAAACATGGCTAAACCTGATCGGGTTGCCTACGTACCCCTTCATAAGGGGAATCAAGCCATACGTAGTTCTTTTTAAGTTTCAAAAATGCAGCAAAAAAACCGAATCAAACAATTTAATTCATGCATGCTTACAAGATCAAATCTAGAAATCAGCACCTTAAGAACACATAGGATTATGCCAGAATCGTTTAAACAATTATGCTAAAACTTTCATGCATGATTAACTATCAGATCTGAAACTTAAGAACTCTATTTCAATTAATCTCCAAATATCCATCGAATGGATTCTGGAGATATCTCCGTGTGGAGCCCCAAAAGAGGGTAAAACCTCGGGGAATCGGACCTAGATCTTGATACCATAATAAATGATTAATGCTAGATTAATACCTTTTATGATGGATAAAAGTTGTGGATCAGATCCTTGACTTCGCAGCCACGCACACGAATGGCCTCTACGAGAAGTACACGCGAAGTTCCTGAAGAGATCCAATCCTGCGGAAGTGCTAGCTTGCGCAGAATTTCTTGAGGCTGAAATTTGATCTTCCCAACGCTATCAACTTTTGAACCGTCTTCTTGGAAGAACTTGGAGGAAAGGTTTGGAGGGATTGAAGAGGACTTAGATCTGATCTAAAGACTCTTATCAGGGACCCCTAACACTAATGGCGCGATGGACTTAGAGGAGGAAGAAGTTAGCTAGATTGAATGCAGAATTTTTCCATGCATGAATTAGGGTTCCTCTCTTTTCTTTTCCCTTTTTTTTCTTCTTTTTCTCTCTTTTTTCCTTCAATTCGACCACCAGCTGATGGAGGTCCTTTTAATGTTGCTCTCCCCTCTAACTTCATGCCAACCATCCCATATTTATGGAGGATTTTGTGGGGTTTTGAATTTTGAATTCAAAATTCAAGTTCATATGCCATTACATGATGAAGCTTGATCTAATCTAAACCATTCATCATGTTGCCACTTTCCTCTTTCAATTTCGAAATTCCCATGCCCCCAATCAGATTAGAGGGTCACGTGGTGATTTTGTAGTGATTAAATTCGAAATTCAACCTTAATTAGAAGTGAGATAAAGATAAGGATGACATATGTCATGAAGAGAGAGAATTTGATCTTATCCAATTCTTTTCATGAATTTATCTCTCCATTTCGATCCATCTAATGATGAAAGAGGTCTCTGATGTTACCAAGTATCCCATGGCACCATTAAATAAATTAAATTAATTTTTAATCATATTAAAAATCAATTTATGGCGCCATGCATGGATATGTGACAAGTGGATTTCAAGATCCGAACAGTTTCAGATCAAACCCATTTAATTTAATTAAATCCTAACAATTAGAATGATCCAATTACCATGGGTTGAACCTAATCCAATTAGGTCAATCCCTAATTAAACACAAATTTAATCTAATTTAATTTGATCAACCTAAGTCCTCTTGATTCAGACCTAATCCAATCAGGTCAAAAACCCTGATTGAGCCCAGAATTGAATCTAATTCAATTTGGCTTCTCCTTAGTCTAATTACTCAATCCAATTGAGTTTATTAGCAATCTATTTACTAATTAATCCTTCGATAATTACTTTAATTATTTTATAAGATAATTTGCCAATCGAATTGACCAAATTATCCCTGAATGATTCTTAATCATTCATCAGCCTTCTTAATCAATCAGGAATCTTCTATGCGTGTGACCTCATAGGTTCGAACCTAAGCCGGTAGTATAGGAACGACTTTCTACACTAATCGATGTGACCATCTAGCAATGGTACCCGGCGTCCGGATAGGCCGAATATATGCGAAGTAAATATTCTGTAACCCTGAACTATGGTTACTGTATAATTCAATCCCTTTGACTCCTAATGCCAGAATGACTTAGAGCTCATTATCAACCCTATAATTAGTACATCCATTATGTGATTAACTTTAGATATCCCGTGACTCCTCACTGGGATTACCTTGGCCAAGGTTTTACTAAATTAATCACAAGACATTATCTCCTGTTTTCAGGAGGGGTCAATTCCATCTCGACTCACAACTGACTACGCAAGTACTTGACTGCACCCAGTGACCTTCCGTCACTGAATTAGAAATTCAGGTAGTCCGGTACCAAAGTACAATGAGTTGTTTGCTAGTCACATGTTGCGGTCTCAGGTCAGAGGGCCAAACTTATACCCATATCCACTCGAAACATCTCTTGACAGTAGAACGTTCTGGAAGTGGTCACGTTCCGTGAAATGTACTCCTACACTTCATCTGTATGGCATACCAGTGTCTCCACACTCCTTGGTTAAGAGAACAACCAACGTATATGTCACACAACGACCTAATCTCGATAATGTTGTCGTCCTAGTAACAACATATCATTTGGTCGCGAACAAGTTTAAGAACTCAAAGATAAATTCTCCTTTATCATAACATAAGTCCTAAGGACTTCATCATATAAGAGTTCATTTGAAGATGAAATGATGAATAATGCCAAATAATACTTTATTAATTTGTCAATTCATTTACAAAATTCAATCATCAATATGCTGACGATTGACTGTTCGTCCTTTCCTGTCTAACTAAAAATATGCTAAACAGATCGTTGTTAGAACCGACAAACAAAGTTTAAATTTAATTTTACTCTTACCTTTCCTACTCGAAGAATAGCGGTTGTAAGAGATCGATCCACAGAGAGGCGATTGGAGTTGCATAAAAATTAGAACGTTCACTCGGTTTTGAAATCGATTTTTGAATAATAAAAGAAAAACATTACTTCGGGAATGTGGAATAATTCTCTAGTCTATTAGAGAATATTTTCTATTCGAAAAATAAACAAAGAAAAGAAAGAGAACTTGCAATTGAAATTTGATGCAGAGTAGGGGTCGATTTCTAAAGACAGAATATAAATTAAAATCGTCAATCGAACTGCAAGAATTAATTCAAGGTTATCTTAAAATTAAGAATTCTAGAATGCATATAATAAATTGTAGAATATTAAATTAAAACTTAGACATGTATTGCATAAAAGAAAAATTAAAAGATTTCATAAAGAAAACAGAAATTTAACTAAACCTAGAACAAAGTTTGCATGACAGGAAAATGATAGATTCGATAAAAAGAAAATTCATTACAAATAAAAGTGGAAATTGGAAACCTAATGTTTCTTTTCTTTTGCAAATAACATAAAAAAATAAAACAAAGAGCTTCTCCCTCCCGTTAGAACATAAAGTATTTTTTTTTATATTCTTTTCTTCCCCAAAAACAGAGCTCCCCTATTTTTCTTCTCAGCCGAAGCAGCCGAGCTCTCTCCTTTCTTCTACTTCTTCCTTGGACCAGCCGGCTCCTACCACTCCGAGCTCCCCTCCTCCTCCTCCTTCTTCTCCTCTTATAGCCGCAGAGTTTCTTGAAATGGAATCACGGAAGGGGGATTTCGAATCCGGCTCGGGAGCTGGGATTTTGGGATGCTTCACGGCCGGCTGCGAGATCTCGGGAGGAGCCGATCTTGGCCTCGGTGGATGGTGGACCAGTCGCGGAAGGAAGGAAGCGCGTGGGATGAGCTGGGATGCGTGGATCCGGGACGATGGATTCAGACGCTGGGATTCCGGGCGTTGCTGGCACGGTGGCTGGCACGGATGCGGGACTTCCTTCTTTGGTTGCTGGTTTGGGAGCGGGATCGACGGGGAGGAGTCGATCGTGGAAGGGATCCAGTTTGGATCGGCTGGAACACGGGATCTCGGCTTGCTGGCATGGTGGCTGGCACGGATGCGGGACCGCCGGGATCATGGAAGAGCTGAGAGCGTGATCGTCGGGAGGAAGGAGACGCGCGGGCGGCTTGGATCACGGAAGCAAATCGGGAGCTGGAATTTTCCTTGCTGGGATGCTTGCTTCAAGGGATTCCAGGAGGTGGGGACGCGGGCTGGTGAATTCTTTCTTCTCCCCTTCTTTCGCACGGGATCTGGCACGCGGTTGGGATGCTGAGGATTTTGCCGGGATCACGGATGAGAGGCGCGCTTGGATCTCGGGAGAAAGGAAAGGGCGGTGATGCACTGCAGGCGGCTGGAGTGGAAGATGAATCGGGAGCTGGAAGACACCAAGTTCCGTCCAATTAGTCATATATAAAAAATAGTATGATATGAAATTTGGCTTGTAGACGGGTCATCTATTCTGGCTCGAGGTCAAGTGCAATTCTTTCAAGTCATAGGTCACCCAGCACCTTATAGTTATGATATAGCCAATTTAGATTTGCCCAAAATTATTTTCCAAAAGCACAAAAGAAATGGACCCGATTCGGACCCAAACCCGACTCGGATCCGAACCCGACTCGGACCCGATTTGAAGTCAAATTTGTACTCAATGTGCATTTTATCTCTAATTTATACTAATCTATGTTAAACCCAAATATAATATTAATCTAGTGAATTTATCATTATCGGTTAACAATAACACTAATTTTAGTAACATGTAGGTTGCACTTTTGTGCTCTCATCACAACCCCCAACTAGCTTATTGCTAGTCTCTAGCAATTCAGTGCGAAAATGATAAAATGAGAGAGCAAAAGTGTTATTTATTATATAAATATCCTAAGATAAATACTCACTTTCGTAGAGCATTACGATTGCACTTAGCATGTGCAATAAGTCGTTAAACCCCTAGATTACCCTAGTGGACGAGTGTTGTCTCGTGAGGATTTGCAGTGAAGTTACCCACAAACTTCAATCCCAAAATAAAATTTGGTTTGTGAAATGAAAGTCTTATTTCAAGTACATAACTGATAAGAATTTTAAAATCACACAAGGTTTTAATTACTAAGTAGCCCAATTTCTAGGTTAGTATGCAATTTAAGTTGAAGTTATTAAGTTTTCCGTTAGGAAGTTGTAAGACTTATTTATACTTGAGTGCTCAGTGAAGTTTGGACCATGCACAAGCTAAGGTTTTGGATCTCCAAAATATCGCAAATATTAGTAGTTTCCAAGAATTGGTCGGACAAGACCTATTTGCTGATTCAATATCATCTTTTCTGCAGGATTTCGAGAGTTGTGGATGTTTACTTTAATACCTCATGGGCTTTATCTGTAATATTCCAGTTTACTCGAATTTTTACAACGACGGCTTTCACACTATTGTCTTTCTTAAGGTCAATATACATTTTTTTTTCATTTTTACACTAATTTTTTTGATTTTTTTTTTTTTGCATTAAAGAGAAATGATAATGTATATATTGTGCACTTTTACTCTTGTGATGATTCCTCCATGTAGCGAGCAATTAGTCGACAATTCTCACACCAGTTGGCATGAGGTGTCGGGCATCAAGACTCCCCTACGGACCTATGCTCGGGTTCCTCATCACAAGCCCGCTGACCTTTGACAATAGGTAGCCCTTTTCGATGTACCTGACTAAATCCACCATCTTTTTTTTTTTTTTTGGATCAGAAAAAGATGGTTCATCAGGATTCGAGGTTGCTACCATATTCTCAACACAATGTCGAACCTATACCTTAGAAAATGCAGGCCAGATGTGTTGTGAAATTCAAAGCACTAATTAGCTTACAACTCACTAAAAGGAACTTAATAAAAAGAACTCACTTTGCACTACTTCCAACTAGTCATTGGGCTCTTAGATTTTATATACCTTGTGTGTTGTATATATATATATATATATTTTCAAAAATTTTAACTAAAAACTTTTTTTTTAAATAAAATTTTAAATTCAAATGCGTAAAAATACCCCCAAACCTAAATCTAACATTGTCCTCAATGTTAAAAAAAATTTAATGCAGTAAGAGGACAGAGGAGAGGTTACCTGATATGGGTGGGTAAATTAAAAATTGGGGCAAAATCCCCCAAACCTGCATGTTAGTATTTTTTTTTTTTTTAGAAGATATTTATATGTTGGGTTGCCTCCCAAGAGTGCTAAGTTTTATGTCTTCAGCCAGACAATTCTAATTCATTCATGATAAACAGGGTCGGTTAGAAGTGTCTCCTCAACTTCTGGACTCAGATACTCAAGGTATGGTTTTAAACGATGTCCATTGACTTGAAAGGACCTACCATCCTTGGTATTGCATATTACTACTGCACCATGCGGGTGCACTTTCTCTACTATGTATGGGCCAGTCCAGCGAGATTTAAGTTTTTCAGGGAATAGATATAATCGAGAATCATATAGAAGGACTTTTTGTCCTTGGTGAAATTCCTTACGAATGATCGTTTTATCATGCATGATCTTCATGCGATCTTTGTATTTTTTGGCACACTCGTAAGCATCGTTTCTAATTTCTTCAAGCTCATCGAGTTGAAGCTTCCTATGTTCTCCTGCTTTGTCAAGATCGAAATTTAAATGTTTAATAGCCCAATAGGCCTTGTGCTCTAACTCAACAGGTAAATGGCAGGCCTTGCCATAGACAGTTCTATATGGAGACATTCCAATTGGTGTTTTGTAAGCCGTCCGATATGCCCACAGTGCATCTGTTAGCCTAAGAGACCAATCCTTCCGAGATGTATGAACAGTTTTTTCAAGGATGGTCTTGATCTCCCGATTGGAAATTTCGACTTGTCCACTTGTTTGTGGATGATATGGTGTACTGACCTTGTGATTAATATTGTACTTTCTCATAAGGGCTTTAAAGATTTTATTACAAAAATGTTTCCTCCCATCACTAATGATAGCACGAGGGGTGCCAAAACGAGCAAAGATAGATTCTTTAAAGAACTTGATCACCACTTTGTGATCATTGGTCTTACACGCGATAGCCTCAATCCATTTTGATACATAGTCAACTGCCACAAGAATGTACTGATGCCCAAACGACATAGGAAAAGGACCCATAAAATCAATACCCCAAACATCGAAAATTTCTATAATTAAGATAGGGTTCAGGGGCATCTCATTCTTTCTCGAAAGTTTTCCTAATCGTTGACATCGATCGCAAGATTTACAATAGTCATGCGCATCTCGAAAAAGTGTGGGCCAATAAAATCCGCACTGCAGAACTTTTGCAGCAGTTTTCTTCCCACTAAAATGACCACCACAAGCATGATCATGACAAAAGAAAAGGACATTACTTTGATCGTGTTCAGGGATGCATCGTCTGATGATTTGATCAGGACAGTATTTGAACAAGTATGGTTCATCCCAAAAATACCATTTTACACGAGCTAGGAAGCGAAATTTCTCTTGTTTGGTCCATGAACGGGGCATTCGTTCAGTAACTAGATAGTTGACTACATCAGCATACCATGGAACATTGGTATGGGAAATCATCATTAATTGTTCATCAGGGAAGGTCTCGGACACAGGTAATGATTCTGCAGATGACTCAACAATTAGTCTGGACAAGTGGTCAGCTACTACATTTTCAGATCCCTTTTTGTCTCGAATTTCGAGATCAAATTCTTGAAGCAATAGGATCCAACGAATGAGTCTTGCCTTGGCATCCTTTTTTGTGAGAAGGTACTTAAGGGCGGCATGATCAGAATAAATAAGGACCTTGGATCCTATCAGATAGGGACGAAATTTGTCAAGAGCAAAGACAACAGCCAACAACTCTTTTTCAGTTGTAGAATAGTTAAGTTGGGCGTCATTCAGAGTTTTGCTCGCATAATGAATCACGTGGGGAAGCTTCCCCACTCGCTGACCTAGGACGGCACCTATTGCATAATCAGATGCATCACACATGATTTCAAATGGCAGATTCCAATCAGGGGACCTTATGATGGATGCTGAGGTTAGTTCAGACTTTAGTCTTTCGAAAGCAGTTATACAAATTGGCGAAAAATTAAAAATAGCATCTTTTGCCAACAGATCGCATAAGGGTTTCGACAATTTACTGAAATCCTTAATAAAGCGGCGGTAAAAACCCGCATGCCCTAGAAAGGATCTGACTTCCCTAACAATTTTGGGAGGTGGTAACTTAGCAATTAATTCTACTTTGGCTTTATCCACCTCGATTCCCCTTTGTGACACAATGTGTCCCAAAACAATACCTGATTGGACCATAAAATGACATTTTTCCCAGTTAAGAACTAAATTTTTCTCTTTACATCATTCTACAACAAGGGTCAAGTGATGGAGACATTCATTAAAATTAGATCCGAATACAGAAAAGTCATCCATAAAAACTTCTAGAAATTTCTCCACCATGTCGGAGAAAATGCTCATCATACACCGTTGGAATGTAGCCGGTGCATTGCATAACCCAAATGGCATGCGACGATAGGCAAAAGTGCCATAAGGACAGGTGAATGTGGTTTTCTCTTGATCCTCACGTGCAATTGGAACTTGGTTATATCCAGAATAACCATCAAGAAAACAGTAATGAGAGTGGCCAGCTAGACGTTCTAACATTTGGTCAATGAAGGGTAGTGGGAAGTGGTCTTTCCTAGTCATGGCGTTCAGCTTTCTGTAGTCGATGCACACTCGCCATCCAGTTTGGATTCGAGTTGGGACTAACTCATTTTGGTCATTCTTGATCACAGTAATTCCAGATTTTTTGGGTACAACTTGAACTGGGCTCACCCACTGGCTATCAGAAATAGGGTATATAATTCCTGCATCTAAGAGTTTAATGATTTCAGCTAGAACTACATCTTTTATGACTGGGTTAAGTCGCCTTTGTGGTTCTCTAGAGGTTTTTGCATCCTCTTCTAGATGAATTTTATGTTGGACCACAAAAGGGCTAATCCCCTTAATATTAGCTATAGACCAGCCGATCGCTTCTTGATTTTTCTGAAGGATATTTAACAACTTCTCTTCCTGTTCTTCAGTTAAATTTGATGCAATAATAACAGGTAAGGTGTTGTTGTCCCCTAGAAATGCATATTTTAGGTTTTCAGGCAGATCTTTAAGTTCAAGCTGGGGAGGTTTGACACTTGAAGGTACTAGCTGGGATTCAGATATAGGTAATGATTCAAATTTAGTAGCCCATCTGCTAGTATCCATTACAGGAATGGAATCTAGTAATGCATTAACCTCCTGATTCGACTCTCCTTCCTCATAATTTTGACTGAATTGGGCCAAACATCTTTCTAGTGGATCAGAATAACTTGACTCCTCGAAGGACTTGCTGATTATGTTTTCAATCATGTGAATTTCTTCTAAATCGTCCATCTCAGATGGTTGATTACTACTGTGAAAGACATTGAGTTGGACGGTCAAGTTTCCGAATGCTAAGGTCATTATCCCATTTCGGCAACTGATCACAGCATTTGAAGTGGCCAAAAATGGTCTACCAAGGATTACCGGGATGTGGCTACCTGGGTTTTTTACTGGTTCAGTTTCGAGGACTACAAAATCCACAGGGTAGTAAAACTCATTTATCTTTACAATTACATCCTCTACAATTTCCTTAGGATACTTCACAGTCCTATCTGCTAATGACAAAGTGATGTTTGTGGGCCCCAAACCTAGTTCGGTGTAGACAGAATAGGGTAATAGGTTCACACTTGCTCCTAAGTCTAATAGGGCTCTCCGAATGATGGTTTCTCCTATTTTAATTTCAACAGTGGGGCAACCAGGGTCCTTGTATTTTGGGACAATCTGTTGTTGAATAAGAGATGAGGCTTGTGCAGCCATCACAGCTTGCCTAGGAATACTGGTTTTTCTTTTCACCGTGGTTAAGTCTTTTAAGAATTTTGTATAGGAGGGGATCTGTCTGATGGCATCTAGGAAGGGTAAATTTATTTGGACATTTTTAAAGACTTCCATGATTTCATCATACTGAGATTTTTTCTTTGAGTCTTGTAGTCTACTAGGAAAGGGAGCCTTAGGTGTGTAAGTTTCTATTGGTTTCTCCTCTATTCCTTGTGTTCCCTATTCTTGTGTCTTTTTCTGGGTGGGGTTTGGCTCATGCTTTTCTTCTTTTTCTTGCACAGGAAGTTGGACTTTGTTGTCCACTTGCTTGCTAGACCGTAAAGTGGTAATTGCCTGGACCTCATGGTTAGGATTTCCATTAGAATCAATCTGAAACTGGCCTCTCGGTCCTTGATTCTGTTGCCTACTAGGGTTAGGTATTGGCTGACTTGGCAATTCACCTCTCTTCCTATCCCCTAGAGAGTTAGCTATTTGGCTCAGACTAACCTCAAGTTTTGCAATTGCTTGCGCATGGAATTGATTAGTCTGGGTTTGAGCTATGTTGGTCTGTTGTTGCTGTTGGATGAAGTCTTGTTGCTGCTTCATCATGTTAGCCATCATGGCTTCTAATGATGTAGTTTGCTGAGGGATAGGGGCACTATAAGTAGGAATAGGTGGAGCCAATGATTAGTTTATTTGTGATGGACCTATCCTGAAAAAATTCTTCTGAAAACCTGGTGGACCACCTTGATGCTGAATAGGTTCATTTTGCTTGTATGAAAAATTTGGGTGGAACCTATTATCAGGGTGGTAGACTGGGCTGAATGAATTGGGAGTGGGCTTCTTGAAGGCACTATATGAGTTAAGAGCATTTGCCTGTTCAGCCTTAATGTTGGGTAAACTAGGACAACACTCCACTAGATGCTCAGAACTATTACACAAGATACATAAACTATGTGACTCGTGATCCACTTTCATGATGGGATTTAACTCTTTATATGAACTCGGACTAGTGGAAACAGTGAAAGCATCAAACTTTTTGCTTAAGTTGTTCATTCCAGTCACCAGATTGGACATGACATTTTTTAGTTCTGGGTCTGCTTTCATTTCATAATTACCCGGTTTTCTAGACCCGAACTCATCTCTATTTACTTCCTCACCATAGCTACTCCAATTTTGGGCGTTCTCGGCTAAGTCAACAAGAAATTCATAGGCTTGATCCGGGGTTTGGTCCATGAACCTACCTTTGTGCATGGACTCGATCATGTTTCTATGTGCCGGAGGTAGTCCTTTGTAAAAGAAATGTACTAGATCAGCCTTGTCAAGCCCATGGTGGGGGCACTTGACCAAAAGATCATGGAATCTTTCCCATAGTTGGGAAAATTCCTCCTCAGATTTTTCTCTAAAAGTTCTGATTGCATCCTTAATTTTTTCAGTTTTTACCATGGGATAGAACTTAGCCATGAACTTCCTAGATAGTTGTTCCCATGATGTGATGGAATTTGAAGCTAGGGAATACAGCTATGCAGCAGCACGATCCTCTAAAGTCATGGAAAATAACCTTAATTTAATACCCTCTTCATCTAAATTTTGATTTCTAAACGTTTGACAGATTGTCAAAAATTTGTTTAGATGAATGTAGGGTTGTTCACTCTCGAACCCATGAAACTTGGGTAACATGTTTATTGTTGCAGCCCGAATCTCGAATTGGGCTGCATTATTAATTGGTAATACTATGCAAGTAGGGGGACTAGCGGATGTGGGTGCAAACAATTCATTTAGGGTTCTAATGTGTTCACCCATTGTAGAGATTGACAGTTGGTTTACAGTTCGCAAGTTGTGATGAAAAGTTCTGTCAATCTCAGAATCAAATGGGGTTAACTTATCCCTTAATGACCTTCTACCATGCATACATTATCAACACTTTATTAGATTTGACTCCTACAATGAACGAAATCCTAAAAGAAGAGAAAGGGCTAGACACAGCTGACCACAACCAACACCACACAACAATTTGACCCTATTAGTCTTAGAACTAAGTGAGGTTTAGTAGCTTCTTAAATCTAGTTGCACAGAGATGTATCAGGTTAAAAAGTTTCTGAAATTCTCTCCTAGATTAGACAGCTCCTAATCTCCCTTTCAGATTAAGCTTGAGCTTACCAGTTAAGCAATCCAGTAATCAGTGACCAGAAAAGTTCCGGGGTGTGTGGTGGTGCCAGAAGGGATACACCGATACCACAATACCCGTAACAGTTCTCACTGTTGTAAAACTTTTCTAGACATCACCAATTACTAAATTCTCACTGGAGTGGCTTTCAGCCGCTTCTTTCCAAGAGCCTAATTGAGCTCGAAAACCCTAAGGCCAACGTCTAATTTGATTTTAATTTAATTTGGCTAGGATAAGTATGCAAGGTGGTGATTTTTGGGCTAAGGACAGGTAATGACTTCCCGACCTTATCTTTTTAATGGATTTTGCCCTTAATTACTTTATGTAAATGCTTAATACTAAATGCAGCAAATAATTAATATTTTTTTAAAGTTTATGCAATGTCATTAGGTTGTATTGATTAGATGAGCAAGCAAATTTTTTTTTATTTTATTTTTTTTATGATTTTTTTTATTTATATTTTTATTATTATTATTATTATTTATATAGCAATAACTTGAATTAAACTAAACACAATTCTTATGCGTCAGTCAATCTCCGAATGCCCGTTGAATAAGCTCTGGAGATTACTCCGTGAGGAGTCCCAATAGAGGTATGATAACCTCGGAGGATTGCACCCTATCAATTACTAGCAAAAATAATAATAATTTTTTTTTATATTTTTTTTGATTTAATTAGAATTTTTTTTTTCTTTTTAAACTTCAAATTTCGAATCTCAGAATTCAAATTTTGAATTTAAAAAAAATTTTGAATTTTTTAATTTTTTTTTAATTTTAATTTTTTTTTTGAATTTCAAATTTCAGAATTTAATAACTATGAAATTATTAACTAGAAATTATCAAAATAAGAAAAATTAATAAAAATAAAAATAAAAACTTACTACCGGAGTATGTTCACTCCGGGCATCCAAAATTTGATTTGATCTTCGTGATCGTTCTTGCTTCTCGATTTGCCTCCCCGGCAACGGCGCCAAAATTCTGTTCGTCCTTTCCTGTCTAACTAAAAATATGCTAAATAGATCGTTGTTAGAACCGACAAACAAAGTTTAAATTTAATTTTACTCTTACCTTTCCTACTCGAAGAATAGCGGTTGTAAGAGATCGATCCACAGGGAGGCGATTGGAGTTGCATAAAAATTAGAACGTTCACTCGGTTTTGAAATCGATTTTTGAATAATAAAAGAAAAACATTACTTCGGGGATGTGGAATAATTCTCTAGTCTATTAGAGAATATTTTCTATTCGAAAAATAAACAAAGAAAAGAAAGAGAACTTGCAATTGAAATTTGATGCAGAGTAGGGGTCGATTTCTAAAGACAGAATATAAATTAAAATCATCAATCGAACTGCAAGGATTAATTCCAAGATTATCTTAAAATTAAGAATTCTAGAATGCATATAATAAATTGTAGAATATTAAATTAAAACTTAGACATGTATTGCATAAAAGAAAAATTAAAAGATTTCATAAAGAAAACAGAAATTTAACTAAACCTAGAACAAAGTTTGCATGACAGGGAAATGATAGATTCGATAAAAAGAAAATTCATTACAAATAAAAGTGGAGATTGGAAACCTAATGTTTCTTTTCTTTTGCAAATAACACAAAAAAAATAAAACAAAGAGCTTCTCCCTCCCGTTAGAACATAAAGTATTTTTTTTTATATTCTTTTCTTCCCCAAAAACAGAGCTCCCCTATTTTTCTTCTCAGCCGAAGCAGCCGAGCTCTCTCCTTTCTTCTTCTTCTTCCTTGGACCAGCCGGCTCCTACCACTCCGAGCTCCCCTCCTCCTCCTCCTTCTTCTCCTCTTATAGCCGCAGAGTTTCTTGAAATGGAATCACGGAAGGGGGATTTCGAATCCGGCTCGGGCGCTGGGATTTCGGGATGCTTCACGGCCGGCTGCGAGATCTCGGGAGGAGCCGATCTTGGCCTCGGTGGATGGTGGACCAGTCGCGGAAGGAAGGAAGCGCGTGGGATGAGCTGGGATGCGTGGATCCGGGACGATGGATTCAGACGCTGGGATTCCGGGCGTTGCTGGCACGGTGGCTGGCACGGATGCGGGACTTCCTTCTTTGGTTGCTGGTTTGGGAGCGGGATCGACGGAGAGGAGTCGATCGTGGAAGGGATCCAGTTTGGATCGGCTGGAACACGGGATCTCGGCTTGCTGGCATGGTGGCTGGCACGGATGCGGGACCGCCGGGATCATGGAAGAGCTGAGAGCGTGATCGTCGGGAGGAAGGAGACGCGCGAGCGGCTTGGATCACGGAAGCGAATCGGGAGCTGGGATTTTCCTTGCTGGGATGCTTGCTTCAAGGGATTCCAGGAGGTGGGGACGCGGGCTGGTGAATTCTTTCTTCTCCCCTTCTTTCACACGGGATCTGGCACGCAGTTGGGATGCTGAGGATTTTGCCGGGATCACGGATGAGAGGCGCGCTTGGATCTCGGGAGAAAAGAAAGGGCGGTGATGCACTGCAGGCGGCTGGAGTGGAAGAATATGCTTGGTCCGCTGATGTGCTTTAGGTTCCTTTGCTTGAGCTATGGTCCAGTGTTATCACAAAATATAGGAACTGGACCATCAATGGAAGGTGCCACTCCCAGCTCGGTGATGAACTTGCGCAACCATACGGCTTCCTTGGCTGCATCAGATGCTGCGATGTATTCTACTTCACATGTAGAATCTGCCACTGTATGCTGCTTGGAACTCTTCCAGCAGATGGCCCCACCCTTAAGAGGGAAGATATATTCCGACACGCTCTTGCTGTCATCTTGATCTGACTGAAAACTTGAATCGGTATATCCCTCAAGTTTTAAGTCAGAATCACCGTAGACAAGCCCCTGATCTTTAGTATTTCTCAAATACTTAAGGATGGTTTTTACAACCTTTCAGTGGTTGCTACCTGGATCAGACTGGTATCTGCTCACTACTCCTAGTGAGTATGCCACGTCTGGTCTAGTACATATCATGGCATACATTATATATCCCACTGCCGAAGCATATGGAATTCTATCCTTACTCTCTCTTTCTTGAGAGGTTGTCGGACAATCCCTTTTAGAGAGGTTAATTCCATGGCCCATTGGAAGATAGTCTTTCTTGGAATTAATCATACTGAACCTTTTCAGTATAGTATCAATGTATGTGGATTGGGATAATCCAAGTAATCTTCTAGATCTATCTCTATAGATCTTCATCCCTAGGATGTAAGATGCTTCTCCCAAATCCTTCATGGCAAATTGAGATGATAGCCAAACCTTTATTCCTTGTAATGCAGGGATGCCATTCCCGATTAAAAGAATGTCATCCACATATAAAACAAGAAATATGATAACTGAACCATTTGCCCATTTATAAATGCAAGGTTCCTCTTCATTCTTAATGAAGCCATACGATTTGATCACCTTATCAAATCGTATATTCCAACTCCGTGAAGCTTGCTTTAATCCATAAATGGATTTTTGAAGCTTGCACACCTTAGACTCATCTACAGATATAAAACCTTCAGGTTGCATCACATACACCTCGTCTTCTAAATCTCCATTTAGAAAAGCGGTCTTTACATCCATTTGCCAGATTTCATAATCTAAGTGTGTTGCTATCGCAAGCATAATCCGAATGGATTTGAGCATTGCCACAGGAGAAAACGTTTCGTCATAGTCAATACCATAATGCTGACGATATCCTTTGGAAACAAGACGGGCTTTATAGGTCTCTACCTTTCCGTCTGCGCCCCGTTTCTTTTTGAAAATCCACTTGCACCCTATGGGTTTAATCCCTTCGAGTGGGTCAACTAATGTCCATACATCATTGACCTTCATGGATTCCATTTCGGATTGCATGGCTCCAAGCCATGCATCAGAGTCATACCTCTGCATCGCATCCATGTAGGTGATCGGATCCTCATCGTTTTCATCAAGTTCGACAGGATCCCCGTCCCGGACCAAGAAACCGTAGTATCTGTCCGACTGACGTGGTACTCTATCTGATCGCCTTAATGGTGCATCTAAGATGGGTTCTGGATCTGATCTAATCAAATTCGACTCAATTGGTTCAGTGGATGGTGTCGAGTCTTCTACATGTTGAACTTTCCTAAGCTCAACATTAGAGCTTTTAGTTCCTTCACTAAGGAATTCTTTCTCTAAGAAAACATCTCTATTGCTTACGAACAACTTTTGTTCTTCAGCAAAGTAGAAGTAATATCTTTTAGTTTCTTTAGGATAACCAACAAAGAAACATCTGTCAGACTTGGGTTCAAGTTTGTCTGTTTTCAAACGTTTGACATATGCCGGACATCCCCAAACCCTAAGGTGAGAGAGCATTGGCTTACGTCCAGTCCACATCTCATGTGGTGTTTTATTTACAGACTTACTTGAAACCTTATTTAGAATGTAGCAGGCTAACTCAAGTGCATATCCCCAAAAGGATATAGGCAGACTCGCAAACCTCATCATGGATCGAACCATGTCTAACAAAGTTCGATTTTTTCTTTCTGATATACCGTTATACTGTGGTGTACCAGGAGGAGTCCATTGGGAGAGAATCCCATTCTCTCCTAGATATGTCAAAAACTCATTGGGAGAGAATCTCATTCTCTCCTAGATATGTCAAAAACTCATTGGGAATTTACTTGATGATCGGTAAACCCTGACAAGTAGAACTGAAAGTGTTTCAGTCCACTGAAAGGTGTTTCAGTGATATTGAGATGGAGATCTTAATATGTCTCATTACCAGTCAGATTAAAACCTATGAGGTCACACACATTAGAGGTTCTGATTATTAGGATTGTCGAATTGTGATTTCGAATCACAATGTCAATTGTCAATAAGATTGATGTTCGAAATAACCCACTAAGAGTTAGTGAGTTAAATAGAAGAATTAAATAATTATAATTAGATTATAATTAAGTCTTTTATTGCTGATTAATTGAGTCAAATTATGTTGGGTCTGATCCAAAGAAATTTGACTCAAATCCTAGTCAAGAGTTGGCTAGAGCGAGTCCCTAAAAACCCTGCCTAATTCAGCCTTTTTTTCCTGAATAGTGCTGATCAGTTATTTCAATTTCAAAAATAAACCACGTAATAGCACGTATCCTGTAGGATAGTGATTACGGGTGTCGGTCCACAGAAATTGGAGACAAGTTATTTTTTCTAATTAAATAATTACTTCAAAGGGGATAAGCTAGAGTAAATGATAAAAACTAAGAATTAATATGGGTGTAGTAGTATGAATTATCTATGGAGAGAGGTGTTTTAGGGCTAGATTCCACTGATAGATTTATATCCGTGATGCTTTCAATGATTGAGTTGTATGTATGACTTGATTGCTTCCGACTACAAGCCAAAGCAATCATTAAAAATTATGATTAATTCGCAGCATGAATCATCTAAGTCTAGCACAAACCATCTACTCTAACGATAAGCATGACCTGTCTAACCTAGCATGATGCATCTGATCATTAAATCATTAAACATGAAATCGAGGTCACATTAATCTCTCCTCCAAACCACAGGTGTTGGATTCGATGAAATAGATCAATCTATGTAAAATATTTTATGCAAGATAAATGATTCACATAAATTGGATAAATCATAAGATCAATTGATAAATTCTTCATCATGCAACCATCTTACAATACGAACTCAAATCAACAAAAATGAAACGAATACTCCTCTATGGCTTCATCAAACCCCTAAACCGAGGCTTAGCTGCTCATGGTGCTCGTCATCTCCATTGGTATGCTGAAGAACTCCTTTGCCATCTGCCTCAAACCCTCTCTTGGTTTTTTATTCTCTTTTCCTTCTTTTTTTATTTCTTTCTCTTCACCGAAACAGAGCAAGCTCTGTTCTAGAACCGAGCTCTCCCCCCTCTCTCTTCTTCGTCTTCCTCTTATAGCTCGCCGAAGACCAGCGATGGATCCCGAGAGAGGAGGAGGGCGTAATGCTGGGAATGATCTCGGGCGAAGATGGAGCTCGAAGCGGGTGCCGATCCGGAAGGAGCTGGGTTACCGGCTCGTTGAATGCAGTCGGCTGGGATCGTGGAGAAGGCTGAATCACAGGGATTGGAGCTGGAAATCGATGGGAGGAACGCGGACGGCCGGATCTCGGAGAAGACGGAGGAGCTGCTCGCTGGTGTGCTCGTTGGATGCGGCTGGAACGGGCTGATGCGGAAGAGCTGGATCTCGGCTGCTGGGAAGAGGGATGGCCGCGGGATCGACGGGGAGACGCCGGAGGCGTCACGGGCGGAAGAGGAGGTGGAGGATCTGGATCTGGCTGCACCGCGTGGGACTCGTGGCTGGAACGGGCAGGGGGGCGCTCTGTGAGGCGAGATCATGGGAAGAATAGATAGAGGGAGGAAGGAGATAAACAGTGAAACAATTTTATTTATTTATATATTTTTTTATTATATTATTTCCCACTGTTCATATGAACAGTGTTTTTACGGGACACTGTTCATATGAACAGTGAATCCAGTGATTCTCTCCGAAATTATTTTTATTTATTTTATTATATTAATTATCTTTTTTTTTGTTTTCAATTTATAAATTTTATATGAAGGCTGGTAAGGAATTGGTTGGGAATTGACTTTGGGTTTGAGGTGGGTCATGATGGTTGACTTGTCCTTGAGCCCATTGTCATTTAAATTTAATTCTTGCTAAGCTGCTTCAGATCGAACTCGACCAGACAAGACTAAAAACCGGACCGTGACCTAATAAAAAGGGTTAATCAAACCTTTGCCCCATACATAATTAATTATAACTTTCGATCGAATCAGGACCAAAACCCATTTAATTATAACCTTAGCTTGATTACAACTCCATCAGGTTACCAAATCGGATCAACACAATCTCCTCCTTATATGTTTTCATGAAAGATTACAACCAGGAAAGAGACAAGTTTAGAGTCTGTTTTGAGAAAAAAATTATTTACCTCTTACCATATTTTAAATTCATTTCAATGTTTATTTAATTTTATGGTAAAATATGTATTTATCAGTTTAAAAGCATTGATAAGTGCTATGGAAAGATAACTAAATTATAGATTATTAAGCACTTATCAAGTGCCTCCCTCTTGATGCCTTATTTTGAAGAGTCAAAATAGGCAAGAGGGGGCAGCCAAGAGGGCAAGGAGGGGCGTGGCCCCCTCTCCTTCTTTGCTGTGAGCCGGCGCCCCTTGATTCTCAAGGGGCCCGCCAATAAAAAAAGGCACTAGGAAACCTATTAGGAATAGGTTTCCTGGCACATAGGGTTTTGAACCCTATAAAAAGGGAGCCCCACGCCCCAAGAAAAATCAGAGCTCTTCTCCCAGGCATGGGGCAGCAAGGAGGAATTTTTTTTTTGATTTTTAATCAGCAAAGAAAAAGGAGAGAAGGGAATCCAAAACAAAAAGTTAGTTTCTTCTTCCTTTGAAGGCTGCACAAGGTGGGATCCTTGTGATTTCTTCTTCCTTCTTCTTTGACATCCAAGAGAGACTTTTGCAAGGAGCTAGCACCCCGGTGAAGCCCCATCTCTGATCTTCAGCAACCTCGTGTGCATACTTGTAGAGGCCGGACGTTTGTGCGGCTACAAGGAATCAAACCACGATCATCGGTTGCGGTGTTCTTCTACCCGCACAAAGGTAAAGATGAGATCTTCATTTGAACTTTTACATTTTTGATTTTCTGGTAGTTTAACAATTCATAATTAATTATTAGATCTTAGTTTAGTCTCCATCTGAATTCAAAAAGGTTCTGAATCGTTATGATTCAGAAAAATTTTGAAATCTACCCGATCCTGTTCCGGCGTATGCCATGCACCGGGCCTGGCATGCGGATTCCGCCGCGAACGTCGCGCCGCTGTGGGGCAATCCAACAAACAAGTGGTATCAGAGCCTCATACTCTGGTATTGATTGTTGATCTAGCGATCAAGAGACAAAGATCATGACAACTCAAATAGATAGTTTTCTAGGAGAGGGATAATTAATTGATAGACCTCCACTATTTAATGGCATAAACTACACACATTGGAAAGCACGCATGCATATTTTCATTCAAGCACATGACTATGATTTATGAAGTATCATAGTCAATGGGCCACACACGAATACTAATCATGATAAGAAAATGGCTCAGAAAAATACAAAAACCATGAATATTCTATATTGTGCATTAGATGATAGTGAACTTAATAGCATATTTTCTTGCATAACTGCTAAAAAAATCTGTAACATGCTTAAAGTTAAATATGAATGCACTAACATTTTTAGTGAATCTGAAACTAGCTCTGAAGAAGAAGAGCAACAAACTGAAATTAAAAATCTATGCTTTGTGGCATATGAAGATGAGGTTTGTATTGGAACACAAAGTGATTTCTCATTCAAAGATGAAATATATGCTGAAACTCAATCTGATTTTATATTTGATGAACTTTATGATGCTTTTTCTGACTTATACTTAGAATATAAGAAGCTTAGTTTAAAGAATAAAAAGCTAAATCAAAAAAATCTATCTCTTGCTGAAAGCCATGATATAATTCAGAAAAATAATAAATTACTTTCAGAAGACAATGAAAGGTTAACTAAAGAAGTTAACAAATTTAAGCCTATAGTTGAAAAATTTACTATCAGCTCTGAAAAGTTGAACTTAATGATAAATAATCAAAAAGCTAAATTTGAAAAGGCTGGATGAGGATATCAATCTTAGTACACACAAAAATTTCTTAATGACATATGTGTTAAATTCTCCACTATCTATCCTAAAATAGATTCTTATAAATCTGATTAACAGAAATAAAAATCAATTAAAATCTCTTCTGGTCATCCTAAAATAGTTTTTCATAAATTTGATGAACCTAATGAACAAAAACAGAAATTTAAAAATTTATCATCTATTTATGTTAAATCTATGTTTGTTAAATTTAACAAAAGTATGCAGAAATACATTTCTTGTAATCCTAAAACCTGCAAACTAATAAACAAAATAGCAATTAAGTAAATATGGGTACCAAAAGAAATAATTATTGCTAACCTGTAAGGACCTAAAAAGCTTGGGTTCCTAAGTTGAAAATATGATTATTCTTCAGCAAGTATGTCTAGCTACCCAAAGTTCCAATGAAAGATGTTATCTGGACAGTGGGTGTTCTAGACACATGTTAAAGAGTGGAACTTAAAATGTGATTAAGGAAAGTAATTAAAATGGAACAAATATATTCAAATCACTCCATCTTTCTATTTTATACTTTACTTATTGATGGATAATTTGCTAATGCTTAATCTATTTTCTTAGAATAACTCTTTGAATTCTCTATATGCTTGATTGAGAGTTGTTTTTATATCTATAGCATCATCTTCTATTGATCATAGACATATGAATGTGTACTTGGAATATTTTTGAAAAATATACTTTATGAATACCAAGATTAAAGAAACTTGTTTTGGTATATAAAATTAACTCATGCTAGTATGGACTTAATTTTAAAAGACATTGTCATTGGTTTACTTAGATTAATTTCAGCAAGGTCAAAGTTTGCTATGCATGTCATCTAGGGAAACAAACTACAATCATTTCTAGATCTGAAAATATTGTTTCCACCTCTTAGTCTTTGAAAATTCTCCACAAGAACTTATTTAGATCTCTAGGATTGTGAACCTAGGAGATAAGCTTCTTAATTTTATAATCATGAATGATTTCTCAAAGCTAATGTTGGTTTTGTTCTTGGCACTTAAATTGAAATATTTTCTGCATTGGCACAAATTTACAAAAGGTCTCAAACAAAAAAGGTTTGCAAACTGTGAAAATAAAGAAGTATCATAGCACAGTTTTGAAAATTAATTTTTTATTAAGTTTTGCATAGAAAATGATATTGAATACAATTGTTTCTGCACCTAGAACATCATTGCATTTTGGGTTTATAAAAAGTAAAAATAGAACCTTTGAAAAAATGTGACAGACAATGTTATGTGATAGTAATTTGCATAATTGATTCTGATTATAGCTATCATCACAGCTTATCATATTATAAGATTTCTATTAGAACTTTTTTTTCAAGAAAATCCCTTATGAACTCATGAAAAAACAGAAAATCAATTGTTGCATGCTTTCATATTTTTCAGTTATATATGTTATATTCTCAACAATGAAAAATATGCTAAATCCGATAAGAATGTTTGTCTTTGGATATTACTCATCAAGTAAAGCATATTGAGTATTCAAATAAATAGAACTCTAATTATAAATGAATTAATTCATATTATTCTTGATGAGACTAATAATCCTTCATCAAGGAAGGACATAGATGTTATTGTTGATGCAGGTGAGTTTGATAGAGGAATTAAGGCCTTAACCCTAAAGAATTGCTCTGAATTAGAAAATGATCAAGGAGAAGATCAATTTCAGCAAGGTAAACATATCGAATTTAAGCAATTCATCATCCTAAAGTGTAGGCTTATGTGTGGCCATCCAAAGAAAAACCAGCTCAAAATTCAGTTTCTACAAGGCTGGGGTCGACTCATGGAAAGCTGGGGTCGACCCATGAAGAGCTGGGGTCGACCCCAGGAAGTCACAGGGAGACGACAGAGAGCACTTCTCTGTCGGTCTCAAGTGGGGTCGACCCCAAGAAGTCACAGGAAGACGACAGAAAGCACTTCTCTATCGGTCTCAGGTGGGGTCGACTCCTAACAATCAGGGGTCGACCCTAGGAAGTCACAGAGAGATGATAGAGAGTTGTTCTCTATCGTCTTAGGAGGGGGTCGACCCCTGTCTGTGAGCAGTCGACCCCTGAAGTATTGGGGTCGACCCCTGATCTGCAGGGGTCGACTCCAGCGCTGTGCCAGACGTGCCATTCAGTCAATGACGGAAATTTTTGGTCTTTGACTGGCTTAGGAACTTCGTGATTTATGTTCCTAAGAGTCTAAAGTCATTCTTGGGCAAGGTTTAGACTCAAGGAGAGAGAGCATGTGTTGACCCCCTAATGGATTTTGATGAATACAAAACACTAGAGTATAATTCCTTTTATCTTAACAATTTAATTGAGGATTTCATGCGCTTAATTAAGAATATTGTTAAGAAATGTCTAGGCAAGTTCCCATATTTTTCAAGGATTTATTGAAGAATTTTTGAGATGAAGAAAACAGATCAGGGACAGCCGAGACGTCTCCGGGTTGTCTCAGAGACGTCTCTGGCACGAACAGGCAGAATTGGCACGTCTGGAGATGTCCCCGGCACCTGGCGAGGCATCTCGCAGGGTCGGAGTCGACTCCCGACACTGCGGAGTCGACTCTCTCAGAGGCGGCAGAAAGGCCGATTTCAAGGGATGCGCGCGAGTCGTCTCCAAAGGACGCGGAGTCGTCCCCACAAGTAAAAAGCAGACTTCCGGAGTCGTCCCCGAGGTAGCGGAGTCGACTCTCTCAGGGTATTCCAGAGGATATATTTTTTGTTGACAGAACTGCCGAGACGTCCCCGAAGTAGCGGAGTCGACTCTCTCAGAGAATTCCAGAAGACTTGTTTTTCGAAGATAAATCAGCGGAGTCGTCCCCAAGGCAGCGGAGTCGTCCCCATGCAAAAAGCATAAACATCCCGAGACGTCCCCGTAAAGTGCCGAGGCGACTCTCTCAGAAAAATAGAAAAACAAGGATTCAAACTGTTCATCCTCAGAGTCGTCCCCGTAAAGCACCGAGTCGACTCCTAACATCGTCAAAAGTAATTTCATACAGCCGAGACGTCTCGCGTTGAAGCGGAGACGTCTCCGGAGCGCCTGGGACGCGACTGACACACTTTTACAGGTTTGTTTGAATTTCAAACTTCCATATCTTTGTGTCTAACGGATCTATTTGCTTTTTGGGCTATAAAAGGGAGCTCTTAAGTGCCTTCCAACAATCTCTCACCAACCCAACACAAGATCATTCAAGAGAGAAGAAAGAAAAGGAGCTTTAAGGGAGTTAGAGCTTTCAAGAGAAGAAATCAAGTGCATCCAAGCTTTCCCATCTAATTTCGTGCTCAACTACTCTCTCCCACTCGGCATTCAAAGCTCACGTTCAAGCCAACGCGATCCACATCGGAAGAACCACCATTTCCCACACTTCCAACGGCTAAAAGGGTTCTTCCGGGTTTTAGTATTTCTCATTATTATATTTGCTTCTTAAGAGCTTTCAAATCTTTTGTAAAACATTGATTATTGTGCTTGTTCCAGTCAAGAGACTTGGAACAAGGGATAGGCGTCCCAAGCCTAGGTTAAATTGGGGGTTGTAGGGTTCGTTGTTAGCCCGGTGTAAAACAACGAGTTGGGTAGTGCACTCGCAAAACTACCGGACTGTAATCGTGGATTATAGTGAAATTCCCAAAGGTATTTGGGGAGTGGATGTAGGAGCAGTGGAAGCTCCGAACCACTATAAATCGTTGTGTTTGTGATTGACTGTGCGTATAGCTTTAACTTTACTTTAGCACATACACTTGTGTGTTTGTTTTAATTAGTCAAAAAGTTTTAAAACACCCAATTCACCCCCCTCTTGGGTGACCATCTCTGGGCAACAAGTGGTATCAGAGCAGGTGCTCTGTGTTTTTCTTGAAGACCTAACCGTCTTAGCCAAAGATCTAGATGGCAACACCCTTCAATAATATTCCTGCTGAGGGGCAGGCAACCAATAGACCTCCACTCTTCAATGGGACAAATTATACCTATTGAAAGACTAGAATGAGGATTTTTATTCAAGCACAAGATTATGCCTTGTGGAGGGTTATAATCAAGGGACCACACGAACCATCTCACATGGTTAATGGCATTCAAGTTCTCAAACCTGAGGAGGATTGGGATGAGAATGATAATAGGATGGTTCAAGTCAACGCTAGAGCCATGAACTCATTATTCTGTGCTCTAGATGTGAATGAGTTCAATAGAGTTTCCACCTGTAATTCCGCCAAGAAAATATGGGATAGGCTTGAAGTTACCCACGAGGGTACAAATCAAGTCAAAGAGTCTAAAGTGAACATTCTAGTTCACAAATATGAGTTATTTAAGATGGAACCCAATGAAACCATTTCATGCATGTTCACACGCTTCACGGACATAATAAATGGTCTAAAGAATTTAGGTAAATCTTACACTAACCCAGAACTTGTGAGTAAAATTCTCAGGTCTTTGCCAAAAGCATGGGAAGCGAAGGTTACGGCGATCGTAGAAGCCAAAGACCTCAACACATTGGGGCTTGAACAACTATTGGGCTCATTGATGACGCATGAGCTCACAATGAAGCAACATGAAGAAGATTTGCCAAAGAAGAAGACAATCGCACTCAAGGCTACTTCGAGTGTGTGTGAAGAAGAAAGTAGTGGGAGTGAAGAAGAAAGCGAAGATGAGGATTTGGGTTTAATAGTAAGGAAGTTGTTGCCCAGAGATGGTCACCCAAGAGGGGGGTGAATTGGGTGTTTTAAAACTTTTTGACTATTTAAAAAATAAAACACGCAGATGTATGAACTAAAGTAAAGATGGAGGGATGAGAACAGTCAATCGCAAACACGAGGTTTTATAGTGGTTCGGAGCTTCCACTGCTCCTACATCCACTCTCCAAAGCACCTTTGGGAGTTTCCACTATAATCCAAGATTACAGTCCGGTAGTTTTGCGAGTGCACTACCCAACTCGTTGTTTTACACCGGGCTAACAACGAACCCTATAACCCCCAATTTAACCTAGGCTTGGGACGCCTTTCCCTTGTTCCAAGTCCCTTGACTGGAACAAGCACAATATTGAAAAAGTTTTACAAGGATTTAAAAGCTCTAAATAAGCAAATATAACAATGATAAGCAATAGAACCCGGAAGAACCCTTTTAGCCGTTGGAAGCGTGGGAGATGATGGTTCTTCCGATGTGGATCGCGTTGGCTTGAGTGTGAGCTTTGAATCCCGAGCAGAAGAGAGTAGTCGAGCTTGAAATCAGTTGGGAAGCTTGAAGGCACTTGATTTCTTCACTTGAATGCACTAACTCCCTTGAACCTCTCTCTCTTGCTTCTCTCTTGAATGATCTTGTGTTGGGTTGGTGAGAAGTTGTTGAGAAGCACTTAAGAGGTCCCTTTTATAGCCCAAAAAGCAAATATAGCCGTTAGAGATAAAGTTAAAGAGATTTGAAATTCAAAACATCCTGCAAAAAGGTGTCAGTCGCGTCCCAGGCGCTCCGGAGACGTCTCCGCTTCAACGCGAGACGTCTCGGCTGTAAGATTTTACTTTTGACGTTGTTTGGGGTCGACTCGGCGCTTTATGGGGACGTCTCGGCTTGTTTACACTTTTTGCATGGGGACGACTCCGCTGCTTCGGGGTCGACTCCGCTGTTATATCTCCGAAAAACATGTCTTCTGGAATTCTCTGAGAGAGTCGACTCCGCTCTTTCAGGGGACGTCTCCGCTGCCTTAACACCGAAAAAGACATCCTCTGAAAAACCCTGAGAGAGCCGACTCCGCTACCTCGGGGACGACTCGGGAGGTTTACTTTTTACTTGCGGGGACGACTCCGCTTATTGTGGAGACGACTCACGCATATCACTTGAAATCGGCCTTTCTGCCGCCTCTGAGAGAGTCGACTCCGCTACTGAGAGAGTCGACTCCGCTATCGCGGGGACGACTCGGCAGGTGCCGGGGACGTCTCCAATCGTGCCAGTTCTTCCTGTTTGTGTCAGAGACGTCTCTGAGACAACCCGGAGACGTCTCGGCTGTCCCTGATCTGTTTTCTTCAGCTCAAAAATTCTTCAATAAATTCATAAAATTATGGAAACTTGCCTAGACATTTCTTAACAATATTCTTAATTAAACACATGAAATCCTCAAGTAAATTGTTAAGATAAATGGAATTATACTCTAGTGTTTTGTATTCATCAAAATCCATTAGGGGGTCAACAATCTCCCCCTTTTTGATGATGACAAAACACTGAGTATATGCAAAATTCAAAATTTAAACATATACACAGTATTTGATCAGATGTACGAGTATAATGTTTTGATTAGAGCTAGATACAGTGTGCATAATTCAAAATAGTCAACTTTCATTTCTATCCTTATGCATAAGATTGATCTTAATAGCTCTTAAGCAATTTTAGCATATCAACTGAATTTGAATCAAGTTAAAATGAAATATTGATGTTCAAGATAATTGAAAGCTAAGTTCTTTTTGACTCCCCCTTTCTTTTCCAGAAGGGCAATTATCTTAAAGCCAATATTCTTCAATTTTATCTCTTCTAATTCTTCAATTTTGCATTCCACCATAAATTTTGCATTCCAATGTATCCCATATCCATATTGGTTCTACTCCCCCTTTTTGTCATCAACAATGAAGGGGACAAATTATCCTTAGGTACTTAAAACTCAAGTTCTAGTAAAATTCAGCATATTACCATGAACCACTCAAGGATTTTCAAGTTATTTCTATTAATGAATTTTGCATTCATTTTACTCCCCCTTTGTTTTGGAATTCATTTCAGACTCCTCTTTTCTCCCCCTGTTTTATATGCATTGATAAATTATGTCAAATTTGAACATTTAAGGTATGTTATGAGATTTTTATGGCACATCACAGAATCACATACACAATCACAGAATCACATACACAGAGTTAGCAACAATGTACACAAGGTTTCAAAAGAAATTGTGTGTCATTCATGTATCATTGTAAACCTTTGAGGTCATTACAAAGTTAAAAGAGGAAATCATTACAAGTATTGATTTCTAATACAAAAAGTGTTTCAAAATGAGCCTAGGGTTTACAAAAGAAGAACCCTAGTTGTCTACAAGGTGTCCCTCATCAGCGACGTTGCTCATAAACTCTGGCAGCTGCATCTATAAAAGCATTGATGGAATCTAGCAGTGTTCTGAATTGATCTCCCTGTGACTGATGAAAGGCTGCCACTAGTGCTTCAAATTCAATGCTTGCCCTATCAATTCTTCCTCTAAGTTGGGCAACCAAAGTGCCCACATTGCCTCCAGGGCTTGTCAATTCTTGAAGGCTATTTGAAATGGTCCTCAAGCTATCTTGTAGCTCAATTGATCTGAAGGTTTGGGTGGCATTCACACTAACTAGTTCTTGCGCCGTAGCTTCTATCTGAGCTCTAATTTCCTTCAGCTCTTGTAGAATCCCTTCATGTGAAGCTCTGATGGGGGCCAACTCAGTAGAGATCATCGATCTCATCTCCTCCCTCATCTGCTGGCAAATAACAGATGCTAAAGTGCGCATCTGGTCTTCTGATAGGGAGTAGGGCCCACTGACTGGAGGAGGTGGTGGCATGGATGTGGAAGGTCCAGCTGAGCTGGAGGGTACATCAGGAAAGTCCATGTGACTATGTGGAGGAGAGTGGTGGTCAGGCTCCTGAAGTGGGATCTCAGGCTCTAGGGTTTGAGCTTTTCTCTTTGGTACCTTGACCCATGACCCATCTACCTTGTGAAACTCCATTCTACGCATTGTGCTCTCATTATAATAGTCGGTGTTTCTCAAGGGTTTTGCAGGCTCATTTTCTGGAATGGGTACTTTGAAATGTTTGAAGAGTAGGGTAAGGATCATCCCATAAGGTATGCTAAACCTAGAATACCTATGACATGTAGCAATGTAGTTCAACATAAGTCTAGGGAGGTTTAGGGGAATCCCTAGTAGGATGTGGTGCATGATAACTAGGTCTCGCTCCGAAACAAAATCGAAGCGGCCGGTTTTAGGGAATAAGACTCGGTTGACAATACTCAAAAGGAGTCTCATCTCGGCATTTAGGTCTTGGGAGTTAACCACATTGAGAGGGCCGCAGTCCTCTCGTCCTAAAAGCAAGTTTAGGGCTATTTCCTTTTGGAGATGTGAGGTCGGAGCCTCACCGTCCTTAGGGATTTGCAAGATGCTAGATAGGACATCTTCATTAATTTCTACCAACGTCCCCCGAACATATGCAGTGTACCCTAAGTCCCCTAAGGCCATATTGCTAAATAGTTCTCTAACTAGGCCGGGGTAGGTTGAAGTATTGAGTGTACAAAGATATTCGCACCCTTGGGCACGGAGTCTCTCTCCAATAGAGAACCCCTCACTATCTAGAAAATGGAAATCTATGTACCTCCCAGTGGTTACTGTGCGATTCGCACAGAAAATGGTCATGGTTGGCGGAGCAACCGGAGGAGACGGCGCGGAAGGCTCTTCCCTCCATTCCTCACCGTCGGTCGCTGCCCTAGGACGCCTCCCACCAGTCCTCCTAGCTCTTTTAGGTGCCATTGAATGGAAAACCTAGGAAAATGAGGAGAAAGAGGCTAGGGTTTGTGTTGGAGAGAAAATGGAGGCTAGGGTTTTTGTTTTCGTCGGGGATGAAAGGTATAGCTCGGGTCGGCTCGAGCTGTTTCGACTTATTTTAAAAACCCTCATTCGGTCCCCGAGACGTCTCGCCGGGGGGACGTCTCTGCGATTTGCCAGAGACATCTCCGGCACTGAAAAATTTCAGACTGATTTTTATCTTTTCCTAATTTGTTTCATTTAATCACACTAATCAATATGATTTCTTTTGGTGAATACAGAATGAGTTTGTTTGTGATCCTACCCCTTAATAATACATCCTATAGAGGTTTGATAATGATTTTTGAATTATTAATGTTGAAATGAGGAGTGTTTGACCAAATTTTGAATACCTATGAAATAAGCTCTGAAAATATCTCTATGAAGAGTCCAAGGGAGGGTAACCATCCTCCGAAAAGTCAAACAGTTCGTCATTTAGCTTAGATGGATTCATGCTTTCACTTATGTTGACCTTGAGGTGGATTACTAGCTTGAGTAGCAAAGCATTGCAATACAAGTTGAATTTATTTGCTAGGATCATACAAGCTCAAAGCATCCCTTAAGAAGTTGAACCTATCTTTACAAAGGGGCTTTGTAAAGATATCGGCCAATTGATTTTCAGTACATACATATTCAATCATCACATCATTTTTCAGCACATGATCCCTAATAAAGTGATGCCTAATTCTATATGCTTTGATTTAGAGTGTTGGACAGGATTTTTTGTTAAATTGATTGCACTTGTATTATCACATTTAATTGGTATGTTGTCCATTTTGATACCGAAGTCTTCAAGTTGTTGCTTAATCCAAAGAACTTGGGCACAACAGCTTCCAGCTGCAATGTACTCAGCCTCAGCTGTGGACAAGGCGACTGAATTCTGTTTCTTGCTAAACCAAGAAACCAAATTAGCACCCAAGAATTGACATGTGCCACTTGTGCTTTTTCTGTCAAGTTTGCACCCGGCAAAATCAGCATCGGAATAAGCAATTAAATTTATGTCAGATTGTTTAGAATACCATAAGCCTACATTAGATGTCCCTACTAGATATCTAAAAATTCTTTTAACAGCTTGCAAGTGTGATTCCTTAGGACATGCTTGGTATCTAGCACACATGCAAACACTGAATAATATATCTGGCCTACTAGCAGTAAGGTAAAGTAAAGAGCCTATCATACCTCTGTACAATTTGCAATCTATACTTTTACCTTTTTCATCTTTGTCAAGCTTGCAACTTGAGCCCATGGGTGTGCTAATTTCCTTTGCATCCTTCATCTTGAATTTTTCCAACATTTCCTTGATATATTTGGATTGACTGATGAAGATGCCTTCCTCTGATTGTTTTATTTGTAGCCCAAGGAAGAAGTTGAGCTCACCCATCATGCACATTTCAAATTCTCCCTGCGTAAGCTTGGCAAACTCTTGACAGAGACTATCATTAGTAGCACCAAAAATTATATCATCCACATAAATTTGCACAAGCAATAAGTCATTTCCTTTTCTTTTAATGAAGAGGGTTTTGTCTACATTTCCTCTCTTAAATTTATTTTCAATTAGGAAATTACTTAATCTTTCATACCATGCCCTAGGAGCTTGCTTAAGCCCATACAATGCTTTATGCAATTTATAAACGTAATCTGGATGTAAGTGATTTTCAAAGTCTGGAGGTTGTCCTACATAAACTTCCTCCATTATATAACCATTTAGAAATGCACTTTTTACATCCATTTGATAGAGTTTAAAGTCCATGAAGCATGCATATGCCAAAAGTAGTCTAATAGCCTCTAACCTAGCAACATGAGCAAAAGTTTCATCAAAATCTATTCCTTCCTTCTGATTATAGCCTTTGGCCACTAGCCTAGCTTTGTTTCTTATTACTACTCCATCTTCATCTAGTTTATTTCTATATACCCATTTGGTGCCTATAATTGAAACATTAGGGGGTCTTTTCATTAAAGTCCAAACTTCATTTCTTTCAAATTGGTTTAATTCCTCTTGCATAGCATTCATCCAATTAACATCTTTTTCGGCTTCTTCTAGTGATTTAGGCTCTATTTGTGAAACGAAAGCAAGATAATTACTAATATTTCTTAGAGAGGATCTTGTCCTTACCCCTTGTGAGGGATCACCAAGAATTAGATCCTTTGGATGACCATGTGCATACCTCCATTCCTTAGGAAGATCTTGATTTCTCAATGGAGGTTGATCTTCTTCATCTTGCTGAATTGTATCTTCTTTGATCTCATCCTCATGTTGTTTGTCTTGTATGGAGAATTCCTTCATTCGGTCTTCAAGTATACCTGCATCACCATCTTCTTCTTTTCTAGAAGAATCTCCATTAGCTTCATCAAAAACAACATGAATGGATTCTTCAACAACGAGAGTTCTCTTGTTGAAGACCCTGTATGCTCTGCTAGATGAGGAATAACCTAGGAAGATCCCCTCATCTGATTTAGCACTAAATTTACTTAGATTGTCCTTTCCATTGTTTAAAATAAAACATCTACAACCGAACACATGAAAGTAACTTATATTGGGCTTCTTATTTTTTATTAGCTCATAAGGTGTTTTCTTTAAAATAGATCTAACTAATGCACGGTTTAAAATGTGACATGCAGTATTTATTGCTTCAGCCCAAAAATATTTTGGTAGATCCGATTCGCACAACATGGTACGAGCCATATCTGCTAGTGTGCGATTCTTCCTTTCTACCACCCCATTTTGTTGGGGTGTCCTAGGGGCCGAGAAATTGTGATTGATACCATTTTCGTCACAAAACTTTTCAAAGTGCTGATTTTCAAACTCGGTACCATGATCACTCCTAATTGCTTTTAGTTTAAGATTGAGTTCATTCGAAACTCTATTATGAAACTTGATAAAAGCGGGAAAAGACTTATCTTTATGTGCAAGAAATGAAACCATGTAAAGCGTGAAAAATCATCAACAATTACAAGACCAAATCTCTTACCTCCTAGACTAGCAGTTCTAGTGGGTCCAAATAAATCCATGTGAATTAGTTCTAAGGGTTTTGTTGTTGAGACTATGTTTTTAGGCTTGAAAGAGCTTCTCGTTTGTTTTCCTAATTGACATGCAGCACAAATTTTGTTCTTTTCAAAATCTATCTTTGGTAGTCCTTTGACTAGATCTTTTGTAATCAATTTAGAAATTAAATCCATGCTAGCATATCCTAACCTACGATGCCATAACCAACTAGTCTCATTGACTTTGGGATCCATGGCTACAAGACATTGGCCATCCTTCATGGTGAGATCATCAAGATCTACCATGTAAACATTTCCATGCCTATGTCCTGTGAGTATGATCTCATTGTCAATTGGACTACTAATTATGCATAGTGATGATTCAAATGACACTTTAAAGCCCTTGTCACAAAATTGACTTATACTTAATAAATTATGTTTTAGTCCATTAACTAACAATACATTGTCAATAAAAGAGGAGGGTGATATGAAGATTTTACCAACACCAATTATTTGACCTTTAGCATTGTCTCCAAATGTGACTACTCCTCCTTCTTTTGATTTCAAGGTGACGAAGAGACTCTTGTCACCGGTCATATGCCTTGAGCAACCACTATCAAGATACCACATTCTCTTTTTATTCCCGGCTGCAAGGCATACCTGCAAAATGATTATGTGAGGCTCTTAGGTACCCAAGTCTTCTTGGGTCCTTCGTGGTTAGTGTAGTTGGTTCCCTTAGGCACCCATACTTTAGTTATGTTTTTAGCTTTTACAAATGTACTCTTGTTAGTTTGGATCTTTCTTTGAAAACAAGAGTAGGCTTTATGTCCACCTTTTTTACAATGAAAGCATGTAGGTTTTTCAGTTTTGACATCTTTTGCTTTCACAAAGAAATTCTTTAGATACTTTTGTTGCTTGTTAGTTTTATATCCTAATCCGGCTTGATTAAAAACAGCTCTTTGATTTGAAAGAATAAGATTTAATTTTTCAGAGCTTTGTGTAAATTTTTCAACAATTGGTTTGTACTTATGTACCTCATTCTTAAGATTCAAATTTTCTTTAACTAGTTCTTCCTTGTCCTTTTTAAGGGATTCAATATTTTGTGCAAGTGAGGTATTATTATTGAGTAGAGATTTAACTTTTAGATTCAATTCCTTAATTAGTGTTTTTGCCGTTTCATTTTCAATGCTAAGTTTTGAATTTTTGTTTTCTAGATCAATGGTGTTAACATTTTCAATGCTCTCTTTCTCAATCAATAGATTTTTAATATCTTCCTTTAGTTTTAGATTGGAGGCTTTTAATTCTTTATTCTTTGCTCCTAACATACTACAATCACTCATAAGTTCTTGAAAAGCTTCATACAATTCTTCTAAAGTAAAGTTTATAGTTGAGTTTTGACATACCTCGTCGTCTTCGAACGCCATGAAGCACAAATTGGCGGTCTCTTCCTTCTCTTCCTCGGAGGAGGATGTGTCACTATCATCCCAAGTTGCCTTTAATGCCTTCTTCTTCTTCTTCCCAAAGTACTTCTTTTGTTGAGGGCATTCGGAACGAATGTGTCCCGGTCTCTTGCAATCATAGCATATGATTGGGTCTCTTTCTCTTTTCCTTTTCTTTTTCCCAATCATTTCTCCCTCCAAATTTCTTTCTTGGGAAGGGTTTCTTTCTTCTCATAAATTTCTTAAACTTCCTTACTATTAAACCCAAATCCTCATCTTCGCTTTCCTCTTCACTCTCACTACTTTCTTCTTCACACACACTCGAGGTAGCCTTGAGTGCGATTGTCTTCTTCTTTGGCAACTCTTCTTCATGTTGCTTCATTGTGAGCTCATGCGTCATCAATGAGCCCAATAGTTGTTCTAGTCCCAAGGTGTTGAGGTCTTTGGCTTCTACGATTGCCGTGACCTTTGCTTCCCATGCTTTCGGCAAAGACCTGAGAATTTTACTCACAAGTTCCGGATTAGTATAAGATTTACCCAAACTCTTTAGACCATTAATTATATCGGTGAAGCGTGTAAACATGCATGTGATGGTTTCATTGGGTTCCATCTTAAACAACTCATATTTGTGAACAAGAATGTTCACTTTAGACTCTTTGACTTGATTTGTACCCTCGTGGGTAACTTCAAGCCTATCCCATATTTTCTTAGCGGAACTACATGTGGAGACTCTATTAAACTCATTTACATCTAGAGCACAAAATAATGAGTTCATGGCTCTAGAATTGAGTTGAACCATCCTATTATCATTCTCATCCCAATCCTCCTCAGGTTTGGAAACTTGAATTGCATTCACCATGTGTGATGGTTCTTGTGGTCCCTTGACTATAACCCTCCACAAGGCATAATCTTGTGCTTGAATAAAGATCCTCATTCTAGTCTTCCAATAGGTATAATTTGTCCCATTGAAGAGTGGAGGTCTATTAGTTGCCTGCCCCTCAGCAGGAACATTGTTAAAGGGTGTTGCCATCTAGATCTTTGGCTAAGACGGTTAGGTCTTTCAAGAAATGCACAGAGCACCTGCTCTGATACCACTTGTTGCCCAGAGATGGTCACCCAAGAGGGGGGTGAATTGGGTGTTTTAAAACTTTTTGACTATTTAAAAAATAAAACACGCAGATGTATGAACTAAAGTAAAGATGGAGGGATGAGAACAGTCAATCGCAAACATGAGGTTTTATAGTGGTTCGGAGCTTCCACTGCTCCTACATCCACTCCCCAAAGCACCTTTGGGAATTTCCACTATAATCCAAGATTACAGTCCGGTAGTTTTGCGAGTGCACTACCCAACTCGTTGTTTTACACCGGGCTAACAACGAACCCTATAACCCCCAATTTAACCTAGGCTTGGGACGCCTTTCCCTTGTTCCAAGTCCCTTGACTGGAACAAGCACAATATTGAAAAAGTTTTACAAGGATTTAAAAGCTCTAAATAAGCAAATATAACAATGATAAGCAATAGAACCCGGAAGAACCCTTTTAGCCGTTGGAAGCGTGGGAGATGATGGTTCTTCCGATGTGGATCGCGTTGGCTTGAGAGTGAGCTTTGAATCCCGAGCGGAAGAGAGTAGTCGAGCTTGAAATCAGTTGGGAAGCTTGAAGGCACTTGATTTCTTCACTTGAATGCACTAACTCCCTTGAACCTCTCTCTCTTGCTTCTCTCTTGAATGATCTTGTGTTGGGTTGGTGAGAAGTTGTTGAGAAGCACTTAAGAGGTCCCTTTTATAGCCCAAAAAGCAAATATAGCCGTTAGAGATAAAGTTAAAGAGATTTGAAATTCAAAACATCCTGCAAAAAGGTGTCAGTCGCGTCCCAGGCGCTCCGGAGACGTCTCCGCTTCAACGCGAGACGTCTCGGCTGTAAGATTTTACTTTTGACGTTGTTTGGGGTCGACTCGGCGCTTTATGGGGACGTCTCGGCTTGTTTGCGCTTTTTGCATGGGGACGACTCCGCTGCTTCGGGGTCGACTCCGCTGTTATATCTCCGAAAAACATGTCTTCTGGAATTCTCTGAGAGAGTCGACTCCGCTCTTTCAGGGGACGTCTCCGCTGCCTTAACACCGAAAAAGACATCCTCTGGAAAATCCTGAGAGAGCCGACTCCGCTACCTCGGGGACGACTCGGGAGGTTTACTTTTTACTTGCGGGGACGACTCCGCTTACTGTGGAGACGACTCGCGCATATCACTTGAAATCGGCCTTTCTGCCGCCTCTGAGAGAGTCGACTCTGTTAGATGTATGCCCTAGAAGCCAATCTGGCAGACACATTATTTATTCTGGGACATAAATTTGTACTTGACTTTATTATTATTGAATATTAAATGGGCATCTTTTCATTCATATTGTTTATGTGTCTATGAATCGTCCAAGAAATTAATAAGATGATGATACATATTCTCAAGAGTTGAGAATTTGAGCCACGTATCATTGGTAATTAATTTCTAAATGCTCATGATCAATGGATCATCACGAGGACGGTGATCGATCCGATCAGTGCACAGATCGCTTTCCTTATGGATGGACGAGACTCGAGTCCACAGTGTAGGGACACTGAAGTGAGAGTGCAGGTGCTTGTTAGAGAACAAGGGTACTGAGCGTGACCAAGACAAGAAGTCACTTGGATGTCTATCTACTCGTCAGTGACTTGCTTGATGTTGCAGTAGTATGACTGATCCTTTGACCTGCGATACTTCGGCTACTCACAGTGAGGTTATTGTAGTTTGACTACACGTATACATGGTCTCTAGCCATATGGGTCCTTGCAGTGTAGATTGGCTGCAGTAAGTTCACTGTAGGAGTAGGGTATGCATTTACATGGAATCTATCGACCTTGATAGAAGAGGAGTGATCCTATGTGATTTGTTAGACTGAGTTCTAAGACCTTGGCCAGGGCAGAAATATAAAGTGGAGAAAGAGTTTTCTACTATCGAACTCAAGTCGAATAAATCTAGACATATGACAGACGACGGGGTTTGACGAGTTATCCATGACCTCCAGTCTGTAGGGATCGACGATAGAAGGACTGTATCATACGATTGCTGCACCTAGAGGTTCATCATTCTATTCTGCTGGGTGGCCACTACATACTGCTAGGTGTTACTGGTGGATGGTGAGACTCACAGGGATCATCTCGATGGTCGATAATCCCAGGTGAGTTGAGTTGGAATTGTTTCAACCCATTGAAAGGAGTTTTCAATGATATTGTGATAGAGATCATAATATATCTCACTACCAGTCAGAATGGAACCTATGGGGTCACACACATTAGAGGTATTGACCGATCCAATGGTTGAATGTGATTAGGAATCACAAATAATCAATTAGATTGATAAATGAAAACCCGCTAAGAGTTAGTGGCTAGAAGAAGGAATAATTGTAATCGGATTGTAATTTAATTTAATTAATTGGATTTAATTAATTGGACTAGATCATGAGTTCTACTTGGAGTAGGATCTTTGGAGTCCTAATTGGATTAGAATTTCAAATTAAATTAGAATCCTATTTGGAATAGGATTTCTAAAGTCCAAATTGTCTTAGGGCTGAAAATTGAACAAGTCCTGATTAGATTAGGATTTTCTTAAGTCCTAATTAATTTTAAATTTAATCTAATTAATTTCATGACTCCTAATTGGATTAGGATTGAAGAGTTCAATAGAGTCATGGCTCAATTAAATTCTAATTGGATTAGAAATTGGAGGAAATTGAAATGGGTTCATAAAAATCCTATTTTGACTAGGATTGGACTCATGCAATGGACCCAAATTAAAACCCCCTTTAATTTATTTAAATAGCAGATTTAAATGAACTTGAGGGAGGGGCCCACGCCCCTCCCCTTGGGGTGTGCGTGGGAGAAAGAGGAGGGGCGCACGCCCCTCCTTGTTAGCCAAAAGAAGAGATAAAGATGAGTTCCTAAAAAATAGGAACTCATCCTTATCTCTTAACTAATTAAAAGGGAGCATGGAATTTCGAAAAAAAAGTAGGTTTTTTCTCCTCATTCCAGCCGTGAGCACCCTCCTCCATCTTCCTCCTTTGAGCCACAATCAAGAGAAGAAAAAGAAAAGCTTGGGACGCCCTCTTCCTTCTTCATCTTGGTTCCAAAAGGAAGAAAAAGAGAAAGGCTGCGGGTCTTGTTTTCTTCTTCCTAAATCCATCCTTCTTCTTCTTCCTCTCAAGCCAATCAAAGGTTGATTCAAAGGAGAGGACTTCAGCCATCCATAGTCATCTCTGCAAGGGAGCTAGCACCCCGGTAAGATCCAAAGGCTTCGATCGAGTCAGTACTTCGTGTGGATACCTGTAGAGGCCGGACGCGTGTGCGGCTTCCACTGAGCCTTGATCAAATACCACGTAAATCAGATTTGCGGAGACCATCTACCCGCACAAGGTGAAGATCTGATCTTCTTAATGATTTTAAAATGGTTTAAAATAATTTAATTCTAATCTATCTACAAATGAAAGGTTTTAAAACACGTTCATGCGATGAACGGATCCCGCATATGTTTTTCCGCTGCAATCTGAAAATTATTTCGAATTTTCATAGCATATGTGGGATCCTAACAGTGGTATCAGAGCCATGGTTATGTAGATTAAGATTAGAATTAAATTTTTCAAGGCATTTTAGATCTGAAATTTAAGGGATTATGCTTGCTGAAAATTAAGTATGCAGAATTTTCAGCTTGGTGTTTTTTCTGCATACTAATTAATGTATGCTTAGATTAATGATTCTAATGCATTAATAATGTGATTACAAATGTTTAGAATCAAATCATGCATGATCAGCAAGTCATGAGATGATATAATCAGTTAAATTACAGATCTGAAAATAATTTTTTATGCATGTGATGCGTATGGTGATGATCATGGATGGACCCTTTGAATGTGCTGAAATGTTCTGCGATGTTCTGTGATGTTCTGTGATGCATGTAATTTTAATTTTCAGATGCCTGCGTGCATCTTAAATTCATATATTAGAGACCTGCGTGTCTCAATGAAAAGGGTTGTAATTTTATTTTTATTTTTATTTAATTTTTAAAGCAATCTGGGATGTAAACTGTGATGTGTGTTGCACGTCGATGGTTGATCGATATGTACATCAACAAGCTCAACATGCGCGGATCAAGATCAAGGGTTGATTGAAGATAGATCAAGGAGTTGATCACAATTGGACCTAGAGGATCAAGATCGAGTCAAGAGTTGAAGACGATCAAACCAATTGACGTGCATGTGCTTGTAAAATGACCCCATCTTGGATCCATGATCATCACCATTTAATTTTATTTTATAATATATAATTGTTATGGGGGAATTGAGCCGCCATGCCCCACGTGATCGGCACGCGTATCCAGGAAAGCTACAGCTGCCCTATGATCCAGCACTCCGACCCCGAGTCGGACCTCCTCGGCTCCGCAGCCCGACCCCGGGTCGGCTGCCCTATGATCCAGCACTCCGACCCCGAGTCGGACCTCCTCGGCTCCGCAGCCCGACCCCGGGTCGGCTGCCCTATGATCCAGCACTCCGACCCCGAGTCGGACCTCCTCGGCTTCGCAGCCCGACCCCGGGTCGGCTGCCCTATGATCCAGCATTCCGACCCCGAGTCGGAGATCTTTTGATAACGACAGGCTATTCTCCAGAGGCACGCCGCGGCCTCCTGCTCCACTACTCCCTGCAACGGCTGTACCCGATGCTGCCCACGATCTCCTGTATCAACCGTACAAAGCGGAGCTCCACTACGCCCTGCCATGACCGTACCCAGCGCTGCTCCACGACGCCCCGTAACGGCCATGTCAGTGGCCATTCTATCGTGCCCCACGACGACAAACCCCCCTGAGAGACCTCCCAGCCAGGTATATATGCGGCTGGGGGGAGAAGGGGGGGGTAAGCAATACCTCCCAGAGCACTCTCTCCCACTTGTGATTATCATCTCTCCTCCTCCAATCTCCTCTGACTTGACCGTCGGAGGGCCATCACCACCCTGGTGGTGGTGCAAGGCTTGTTTGCAGGTTCCTTGGCGGAAGGTGGAGCGCAACCAGCACCAACCAAGACAACTCAGGCGGAACCCCGTTCACACCGTCGTGTCAATCGTTCTCGGTTTGGACCACCAGCAACAGTTGGCGCTAGAGGAAGGGTCGAATCTCAGAACGATCGTAATGGCACGGCGAGGTGGTCGCGGAGCTTCCAATGCTTCCGGTCGCGAAGCCTCTCGCGCCTCTGGCCGGGAGGCTGCTGCGTCCCCAACACACTCTCAGCAGCATTCCACCGCTTCTCCTCCCATTCAGACGGTCGAACCTGCTCAGTTCGACCAGCTAGCCCAGCAGGTTCGCACCCTCGCGGAGGCAGTGCAGAATCTGCAGGGTGTAATCTCTCGGGTGCCGCAGCGGGCTCAGGAGCCGCTGCTCCCCGAGCACTCGCCTCTTCCTCACAACCCGCGCTCCTTCCTCTCCCATGGAGAGGAGCGCCGGCGCGGGGAGGATTCTCGAGTGCGGTCCATTCTGCCAGGACCTTCTCATCGGAGCTGCGCGGGGTACGAGAGGCGGACCCGGGCGCGTTCTCAGACACCCCAGTCCTCGAGGGGCCCGCACTCCAGTCGGTCCCCCTCGCGCCGCTCCTTGTCTCCCACCCACCGGTCGCGCTCCCTGGACCGGCGGGTGGACGATCTCCACAGACAGCTCCAGGTCCTGAAGGGCCACTCCAAAGATCCCTTCGCCGACTTGGAAATCTCCTCCCAGCCGGCGCTTGCCTCAAGGATCCTGCGAACCCTAAACCCGCCGGGGTTCAAAATGCCGGCGATCGAACCCTACGACGGGGCGGCGGACCCACGGGACCACGTGGAGAGTTTCAGGACTCTTATGCTCCTCCATGGAGCATCGGATCCTCTCCTCTGCAAGGCCTTCCCGGCGACCCTCCGCGGCCCGGCAAGGGCGTGGTTCGCCGGCCTGGAGGCTAATTCCATCCAGTCCTTCCACCAGTTCACCCGTCTCTTCATCAGCCATTTCGCCGTCAGTAGCCGGCGAAGACTGGTCTCCGACTCCCTCTTCGATGTCCGGCAGAACGAGGGAGAGAGCCTGCGGGATTATCTCACCCGCTTCAACAAGGCAACACTGGAGGTCCGGAATTTGAGCCAGGAGGTGGCTCTCTCAGCCCTGAAGCGAGGCTTCCGGAAGGGCAGACTCACCTTCTCCCTGGACAAACGCCTGCCGCGGAGCTTCCCGGAGCTGTTGTCTCGGGCAAACCAGTATGCAGACGCCGAGGAGGCAGCCTCCCACCGGAACAAGGAGGCCGCCGAGGCCCCTCTAAAGCCCGGGAAGAAAAGGCGAAAAGAGGCACCCCAGAGGAGGAGCCCGACGCCTCAACGCCGGCGCAGAAGCCCGTCACCAGCAGCAACTGGCGATCCGATTTCCCAGGTAACGCATTAATTAGCGTTTAATACCCTTCTCGTGTTCCCCCCAGGCAACGCTTGGAGGAGAGGAGAAACACGGTCGCGACTGGGCACAGAGAAACCCCGATGGGCGGCAAGCGACAAGTGGCCGACCAACGAGTGGAATGTCCCGAGGCTCGGCCCTCGGATGCCTGGCTAACCCGATGATCATCCCGGGAGCAGACTAGCCGGAAGCCCCGACCGGTCGCCTCGGCTTGCGCCAGCCTTGGCCGACCAACGAGCGGAATTTCCCTGAGGCTTGACAACCCTCAGATGCCTGGCTAACCCGATGATCATCCCGGGAGCAGACTAGCCGGAAGCCCCGACCGGTCGCCTCGGCTTGCGCCAGCCTTGGCCGACCAACGAGCGGAATTTCCCTGAGGCTTGACAACCCTCAGATGCCTGGCTAACCCGATGATCATCCCGGGAGCAGACTAGCCGGAAGCCCCGACCGGTCGCCTCGGCTTGCGCCAGCCTTGGCCGACCAACGAGCGGAATTTTCCTGAGGCTTGACAACCCTCAGATGCCTGGCTAACCCGATGATCATCCCGGGAGCAGACTAGCCGGAAGCCCCGACCGGTCGCCTCGGCTTGCGCCAGCCTAGGCCGACCAACGAGTGGAATCTCCCGAGGCTCGGCCCTCGGATGCCTGGCTAACCCGATGATCATCCCGGGAGCAGACTAGCCGGAAGCCCCGACCGGTCGCCTCGGCTTGCGCCAGCCTTGGCCGACCAACGAGCGGAATTTTCCTGAGGCTTGACAACCCTCAGATGCCTGGCTAACCCGATGATCATCCCGGGAGCAGACTAGCCGGAAGCCCCGACCGGTCGCCTCGGCTTGCGCCAGCCTAGGCCGACCAACGAGTGGAATCTCCCGAGGCTCGGCCCTCGGATGCCTGGCTAACCCGATGATCATCCCGGGAGCAGACTAGCCGGAAGCCCCGACCGGTCGCCTCGGCTTGCGCCAGCCTAGGCCGACCAACGAGTGGAATCTCCCGAGGCTCGGCCCTCGGATGCCTGGCTAACCCGATGATCATCCCGGGAGCAGACTAGCCGGAAGCCCCGACCGGTCGCCTCGGCTTGCGCCAGCCTTGGCCGACCAACGAGCGGAATTTTCCTGAGGCTTGACAACCCTCAGATGCCTGGCTAACCCGATGATCATCCCGGGAGCAGACTAGCCGGAAGCCCCGACCGGTCGCCTCGGCTTGCGCCAGCCTAGGCCGACCAACGAGTGGAATCTCCCGAGGCTCGGCCCTCGGATGCCTGGCTAACCCGATGATCATCCCGGGAGCAGACTAGCCGGAAGCCCCGACCGGTCGCCTCGGCTTGCGCCAGCCTTGGCCGACCAACGAGCGGAATTTCCCTGAGGCTTGACAACCCTCAGATGCCTGGCTAACCCGATGATCATCCCGGGAGCAGACTAGCCGGAAGCCCCGACCGGTCGCTTCGGCTTGCGCCAGCCTTGGCCGACCAGCGAGCGGAAGAATTTCCTGAGGCCTAACCCTCGGATGCCTGGCTTAGCGCCGGAAGAATTTCCTGAGGCCTAACCCTCGGATGCCTGGCTTAGCGCCGGAAGAATTTCCTGAGGCCTAACCCTCGGATGCCTGGCCTAGCGCCGGAAGAATTTCCTGAGGTCTAACCCTCGGATGCCTGGCTTAGCGCCGGAAGAATTTCCTGAGGACTAACCCTCGGATGCCTGGCTTAGCGCCGGAAGAATTTCCTGAGGCCTAACCCTCGGATGCCTGGCCTAGCGCCGGAAGAATTTCCTGAGGCCTAACCCTCGGATACCTGGCTTAGCGCCGGAAGAATTTCCTGAGGACTAACCCTCGGATGCCTGGCCTAGCGCCGGAAGAGTTTCCTGAGGCCTAACCCTCGGATGCCTGGCTCAGCGCCGGAAGAGTTTCCTGAGGCCTAACCCTCGGATGCCTGGCTTAGCGCCGGAAGAATTTCCTGAGGCCTAACCCTCGGATGCCTGGCTTAGCGCCGGAAGAGTTTCCTGAGGCCTAACCCTCGGATGCCTGGCCTAGCGCCGGAAGAGTTTCCTGAGGCCTAACCCTCGGATGCCTGGCTCAGCGCCGGAAGAGTTTCCTGAGGCCTAACCCTCGGATGCCTGGCTTAGCGCCGGAAGAATTTCCTGAGGCCTAACCCTCGGATGCCTGGCTTAGCGCCGGAAGAATTTCCTGAGGCCTAACCCTCGGATGCCTGGCTTAGCGCCGGAAGAGTTTCCTGAGGTATCTGCTCCCACTTCGCCCATCCCTAATGGCCAATCTACGGTCAGGATGGGGTCAAGAAGGAGGGAAAGGCCGGAACGACTGGGGTGCACTAGTACAAAAAGAAAAAGTATGAAGAGCTCAAAGTAGAAGAGTGGGAAACTCACTTGAAGAGGAGGAAGAACGGCTCCGAGAGCGTCAAAGGAAAAGCAAGCGAACATTTCGGCGGCAACAATGGTAGCGCAAAGGAGAAACTCGAAAATGTCCGTAAAGAAGAAGACGGACGGGGGAGGGCCCCCGATTAAATAGGCGAAAGGGCAAGTGACACCTCGATGACGCCAGAAGACGCCTGGCCGCCGAAGGGTCGCTCGCACCCCAAAGGCGAATCGACACCATTAAGGAAGGATGTCCGCCGAAATCCTCAGGTTGCCAGGTCAGCAGCAACCGCCATACGCCATAAAGAAGGCGGGAAGCTTGAAGCGCGCGCGCCTCTCCGAAGGATGGCGGCAATCTCGAAACATCACTCCCTTCACCTGTTCCCCTTCTGGTTCCAGGCTCGGAAGTGGGGGGCTACTGTTATGGGGGAATTGAGCCGCCATGCCCCACGTGATCGGCACGCGTATCCAGGAAAGCTACAGCTGCCCTATGATCCAGCACTCCGACCCCGAGTCGGACCTCCTCGGCTCCGCAGCCCGACCCCGGGTCGGCTGCCCTATGATCCAGCACTCCGACCCCGAGTCGGACCTCCTCGGCTCCGCAGCCCGACCCCGGGTCGGCTGCCCTATGATCCAGCACTCCGACCCCGAGTCGGACCTCCTCGGCTTCGCAGCCCGACCCCGGGTCGGCTGCCCTATGATCCAGCATTCCGACCCCGAGTCGGAGATCTTTTGATAACGACAGGCTATTCTCCAGAGGCACGCCGCGGCCTCCTGCTCCACTACTCCCTGCAATGGCTGTACCCGATGCTGCCCACGATCTCCTGTATCAACCGTACAAAGCGGAGCTCCACTACGCCCTGCCATGACCGTACCCAGCGCTGCTCCACGACGCCCCGTAACGGCCATGTCAGTGGCCATTCTATCGTGCCCCACGACGACAAACTCCCCTGAGAGACCTCCCAGCCAGGTATATATGCGGCTGGGGGGAGAAGGGGGGGGGTAAGCAATACCTCCCAGAGCACTCTCTCCCACTTGTGATTATCATCTCTCCTCCTCCAATCTCCTCTGACTTGACCGTCGGAGGGCCATCACCACCCTGGTGGTGGTGCAAGGCTTGTTTGCAGGTTCCTTGGCGGAAGGTGGAGCGCAACCAGCACCAACCAAGACAACTCAGGCGGAACCCCGTTCACACCGTCGTGTCAATCGTTCTCGGTTTGGACCACCAGCAACAATAATAATATATAATTTTTATTTATTTATTATAATTATAAATAAATAATATAATTTTATAGAATATAAATAAAAGAATATATATAAAAAAAAATATAATAGATAAATAAAAAAGGAAAACGAAGGTTTTTATCAATCTTTACTTCACGTAACTCACTAGGATAAGCGGTATTATTGAACCATACGAAACAACAAGCGATGAAACCAAAAACAGATAAAGCACCTAAGCTATAAGACAAGTAAGCCTCTCCAGACCATACAAATTTTTGATAAATGCCTGGATGTTTAATGCTTATGTCTATGCGGGTAGACTTATATTTGCATGAGATATGAATACGCGATCGAGTGAGACCTAAATCGAAACCTCCCTAATCAGTCGAGGGTGAACCAATATGAGTTAGTCATATTAGATTAATTGATCTAATTGGTGTCTAGGCAAGCCTATAAGGTGGTTACTTAATTAGGACCTTACTCTCTGAGTAAGGGGAGCCTCCCACCTGCTTACCTGGCCAATTGTTCGATTACCTCTTATGAAGAACTCAAGTTGCAAACACTAAGACTTGATTATGCAATATTAAGTCTATAGGTCTTCCACCGTAGTAGAGTTGCTAAGGTCTTTCCGGCGTTGATTTGTCTCGGCTGGACACAGTGGGCAAGTTGCATCGGGGGACTGGACCTCTCTATTAGACATGAGATGTTGTGGGGTAAAGGTGGGGTTGGGCACCAATAACTGTTAGGTGAGGACCCAATGACGACTTTATTTCCGCGGTTATACGGTGGGTCTGACTTAACTAAGTAATGGGACCAATAACTGTTAGGTGAGGTCTTCATCACATAGAGACCAAGTACCACTGCAATATGCTTGAGAAGCATTGTACAAGAGTTGTACACTCATCCATTTATATGTCACCAATAACTATTAGGTGAGGCGGCATGTAAATCGGTGAGACCACAGTACCCACTAGAAATCCTAGTCGCGTAGGGTTTTCGTTTCTCCATCAGGGGAGTATAAGGGATTCGAGAAAATAGTGGGAGCATATTTGTTTTAAAAGTCCCTAGAACAAATTAAGTTCAAGTACAAAGTCTAACTAGAATCTTTACTCTCTACAGATCACAATGTCAGCTTCAAACCCTTTGACCCGAATCCTTGAGACCAACAGACTGACCGGAACCAACTATAAAGACTAGCTTAGGAACCTGAAAATTATTCTAAATTGTGAGAAAATAGGGTATGTGCTCGAGAATGATATCCCTAGGTTACCAGCACGTCCTACTGATGATCAGCGTGAGACGCATCAGAAGTGGACTGATGACGACATTAGGGTCAAGTGCTACATCATGGCATCCATGACTAACGAACTTCAATGCCAGCATGAGAACATAAAGACTGCTAGGGAAATACTGGCTCATCTGCAAGAGTTGTATGGTGAGCAGAGCCGCACTGCACGCTTTGAAGTGTCCAAGAGGCTCTTCAAGGCAAAGATGCGTGAGGGGCAGTCTGTCCACGATCACTGTTTGACTATGATCAAGGACCTCGAGGAACTTGAGAAGCTCGGTATGTCCATGCATAAGGAACTGCAGATAGATCTGATCCTGCAATCCCTTCCTGATTCATTTGGTCAGTTTATAGTAAACTACCATATGAATAAAATTGAATGCACAAAGACCGAATTGTTGAATATGTTGGTAACTGTTGAAGGGGCCTTGAAAGGTTCAAGGGGCTCTGTTCTGGCTGCTGAGCTGACTTCTGGTTCCAAGAGAAAGTCTACTTGGAAGAAAAAGAAGCCTGCAAAGAAGCACAAGAAAGACATAAAGCCTAAGAAGGAAGTTCATAAGAAAAGGGCTGATGACAAAGGAAAATGTTTCCACTGCAACGTCAACGGCCACTGGAAAAGGAACTGCCCTTCATACCTCGAGAGCCTGAAGAACAAAAAGGACACACCTTCTGAAGGTATGCTAGACTTGCTCGTGATTGAAACTAACCTTACGGTTTCTTCTACTTCTAGTTGGGTTATAGATTCTGGTTCTAGTGCTCATTTGTGCACTACTATGCAGGGTCTAAAGGAAAGTAGGAGGCTGGCGGAAGGTGCAGTGACCCTTCGGGTTGGCAACGGGGCAAGAGTTGCTGCTGTAGCTGTGGGCACCTACCCTCTGCGATTACCGTCTGGATTTAGTTTATTGCTTAGAGACTGTTATTATGTCCCTGCTGCTAGCAGGAATTTGATTTCTGTTTCGTGTTTAGCACAGGATGGTCATGTTTTGACCTTTGACAAAGACTGCTGTTCTATTTATTTCAGAAATAAATTAGTTGCACATGGTTTCATGATTGATAGTCTCTATCACTTGCATATTGATGTGTCTGTGAATGTGTCTGAGCAAGTAGTGAGTGCCATAGGATCTAAAAGATCCAGAGATGAGATAAACCAGAAGTATTTGTGGCACCTCAGGCTTGGCCATATTGGAGAGGACAGAATGAACAAAATGGAGAAAGATGGGCTTCTTGGCCCATTGACTTCCGAGTCATATCCAGTTTGTGAGTCCTGTCTTCAAGGAAAAATGGCTAGATTACCCTTTGTAGGTCATGGGGAGGGACCACTGAAATACTTACCCTGGTACACACTGATGTGTGTGGCCCATTCGATGTGCTAGCCAGGGGTCGTTATTCATACTTCATTACCTTTACCGATGACTATTCACGATATGGGTATGTGTATCTTATGAGATACAAATCTGAGTCTTTTGAAAAGTTCAAAGAGTTCAGAAATGAAGTAGAAAAACAGACTGGAAAAACCCTTAAGGTTCTTCGATCAGATCGAGGAGGAGAATACCTTAGTGGAGAATTCCGGGATTATCTCAAGGAGAATGGCATAGTCTCACAATGGACACCTCCGGGTACACCTCAACTCAACGGGGTGTCAGAAAGGAGGAATTGGACTCTATTGGATATGGTCCGATCCATGATGAGCTTCACAGAACTGCCTATGTTTCTTTGGGGAGATGCCTTATTATCCGCGATTTATTTATTGAATAGAGTTCCCTCTAAATCTGTTCCTACCACACCGTATGAGATATGGCATGGTAAGAAGCCGAGTCTTGGTCATCTCAAGATTTGGGGATGTCCGGCCCACGTCAAGCGACTACAGGCGGACAAGTTAGAGCCTAGGACCATAAGTACTCGTTTCATTGGATATCCTAAAGAGTCATTAGGATACAATTTTTACATCTCAGAGGATCACAATGTGTTTGTGAGCCGACATGCCGTCTTCTTGGAAAAACAGTTTATTCTTGATAGAGGCAGTGGGAGAAAAATTGAGCTTGAAGAGAGAGTCTCTGAAAAGCAACGAGTCATGGATCCTATAGAACCTATTCATACAGAGCCAGTACACGTAGTACCTCCTCCACCTCGTAGATCTAGTAGGGTCTCCCATCCTTCCGATAGATACTTAGGTATACTAGTAGAGGACACCGAGGAAATGTTCCTCATGGGAGATAGGGAACATGTACAGGATCCCAAGACCTACAACGAGGCGATATCAGATATCGATTCCGAGAAATGGCTGGAAGCCATGAAGTCAGAGATAGACTCCATGTATTCCAACCAAGTCTGGACCTTAGTAGATCCACCAGAAGGTATAGTACCTATTGGATGCAAATGGATCTATAAAAGAAAGATAGGTTCGGATGGGAAGGTAGAGACCTATAAGGCAAGGCTAGTGGCGAAAGGGTATAGTCAGCGCGAAGGCATTGACTATCAGGAGACTTTTTCACCTGTAGCCATGCTAAAATCCATTCGAACATTACTTGCTATCACAGCGTTTCATGATTATGAAATATGGCAAATGGATGTGAAAACTGTTTTTCTGAATGGATATCTTGATGAGGATATCTATATGGAGCAGCCTTTGGGTTTCACTTCCAGTGATGGAGATCACAAGGTCTGCAAGCTGCAAAGGTCCATCTATGGACTAAAGCAAGCATCTCGGAGTTGGAACACTCGTTTTAATGATGCGATCAAATCGTTTGAGTTCATCAAGAACGAAGAGGAACCGTGTGTTTACAAGAAGGTTAGTGGGAGTGCTGTCGTGTTCCTCGTACTGTACGTGGATGACATCCTCCTAATAGGAAATGATATTCCTATGCTAACCTCGGTCAAGGTCTGGTTATCAAAAGAGTTCTCCATGAAAGACCTTGGGGAAGCATCCTACATTTTGGGGATAAAGGTCTATAGGGATAGATCTAAAAGGATGCTTGGCCTTTCACAGAAGATGTACATAGAGGAGGTACTGAAGAGGTTCAGTATGGAAAACTCCAAGAGGGGTCTATTACCCCTTAGGCATGGGATTCATCTCTCCAAAAAGATGTGCCCCAACACATCTGAAGAGATTCAACGCATGAGCAGGATTCCTTATGCTTCTGCAATAGGGAGCCTCATGTATGCCATGCTATGTACACGACCTGATATAGCCCTTGCTGTGAGTGTCACTAGAAGATATCAGTCGAATCCAGGCGAAGAGCACTGGATAGCTGTGAAGAACATTCTTAAGTACTTAAGAAGAACTAAAGATTTGTTCTTGGTCTTTGGAGTAGCATCGGAGTTAAAGGTAGAAGGATACACAGATTCAGACTTTATGACTGATATTGATGATAGAAAGTCTACATCTGGATATGTGTTCTTGTGCAATGGTGGTACGGTAAATTGGAAGAGTTCCAAACAACCGATCATTGCTGATTCTACCATGAAAGCTGAGTATATCGCCGCCTCTGAAGCTGCAAAGGAAGCCTTCTGGTTCAAAAATTTATTGCAGAGCTAGATGTAATGCCATCAGATGCCATCACACTCTACTGCGATAATAATGGCGCCATAGCTCTCGCTAAGGAGCCAAGGTCTCATCAGAAGTCCAAGCACATAGAGCGGCGTTTCCACCTCATACGCGACTATCTCGAGAAGAAATATGTCGAGGTACAGAGAGTAGACTCCGCGAACAACGTGGCAGACCCGCTTACTAAACAGCTAAGTCAGCAGAAGACTGAAGCCCACCTTGAGAAGATGGGACTTAGATATATGGCTGATTGGCTTTAGTGCAAGTGGGAGATTGTTAGATGTATGTCTACCTCTAATGATATACGCTCAGTGCACAGATCGCTTTCCTTATGGATGGACGAGACTCGAGTCCACAGTGTAGGGACACTGAAGTGAGAGTGCAGGTGCTTGTTAGAGAACAAGGGTACTGAGCGTGACCAAGACAAGAAGTCACTTGGATGTCTATCTACTCGTCAGTGACTTGCTTGATGTTGCAGTAGTATGACTGGTCCTTTGACCTGCGATACTTCGGCTACTCACAGTGAGGTTATTGTAGTTTGACTACATGTATACATGGTCTCTAGCCATATGGGTCCTTGTAGTGTAGATTGGCTGCAGTAAGTTCACTGTAGGAGTAGGGTATGCACTTACATGGAATCTATCGACCTTGATAGAAGAGGAGTGATCCTATGTGATTTGTTAGACTGAGTTCTAAGACCTTGGCCAGGGCAGAAATATAAAGTGGAGAAAGAGTTTTCTACTATCGAACTCAAGTCGAATAAATCTAGACACATGACAGACGACGGGGTTTGACGAGTTATCCATGACCTCCGGTCTGTAGGGATCCACGATAGAAGGACTGTATCATACGATTGCTGCACCTAGAGGTTCATCATTCTATTCTGCTGGGTGGCCACTACATACTGCTAGGTGTCACTGGTGGATGGTGAGACTCACAGGGATCATCTCGATGGTCGATAATCCCAGGTGAGTTGAGTTGGAATTGTTTCAACCCATTGAAAGGAGTTTTCAATGATATTGTGATAGAGATCATAATATATCTCACTACCAGTCAGAATGGAACCTATGGGGTCACACACATTAGAGGTATTGACCGATCCAATGGTTGAATGTGATTAGGAATCACAAATAATCAATTAGATTGATAAATGAAAACCCGCTAAGAGTTAGTGGCTAGAAGAAGGAATAACTGTAATCAGATTGTAATTTAATTTAATTAATTGGATTTAATTAATTGGACTAGATCATGAGTCCTACTTGGAGTAGGATCTTTGGAGTCCTAATTGGATTAGAATTTCAAATTAAATTAGAATCCTATTTAGAATAGGATTTCTAAAGTCCAAATTGTCTTAGGGCTGAAAATTGAACAAGTCCTGATTAGATTAGGATTTTCTTAAGTCCTAATTAATTTTAAATTTAATCTAATTAATTTCATGACTCCTAATTGGATTAGGATTGAAGAGTTCAATAGAGTCATGGCTCAATTAAATTCTAATTGGATTAGAAATTGGAGGAAATTGAAATGGGTTCATAAAAATCCTATTTTGACTAGGATTGGACTCATGCAATGGACCCAAATTAAAACCCCCTTTAATTTATTTAAATAGCAGATTTAAATGAACTTGAGGGAGGGGCCCACGCCCCTCCCCTTGGGGTGTGCGTGGGAGAAAGAGGAGGGGCGCACGCCCCTCCTTGTTAGCCAAAAGAAGAGATAAAGATGAGTTCCTAAAAAATAGGAACTCATCCTTATCTCGTAACTAATTAAAAGGGAGCATGGAATTTCGAAAAAAAAGTAGGTTTTTTCTCCTCATTCCAGCCGTGAGCACCCTCCTCCATCTTCCTCCTTTGAGCCACAATCAAGAGAAGAAAAAGAAAAGCTTGGGACGCCCTCTTCCTTCTTCATCTTGGTTCCAAAAGGAAGAAAAAGAGAAAGGCTGCGGGTCTTGTTTTCTTCTTCCTAAATCCATCCTTCTTCTTCTTCCTCTCAAGCCAATCAAAGGTTGATTCAAAGGAGAGGACTTCAGCCATCCATAGTCATCTCTGCAAGGGAGCTAGCACCCCGGTGAGATCCAAAGGCTTCGATCGAGTCAGTACTTCGTGTGGATACCTGTAGAGGCCGGACGCGTTTGCGGCTTCCACTGAGCCTTGATCAAATACCACGTAAATCAGATTTGCGGAGACCATCTACCCGCACAAGGTGAAGATCTAATCTTCTTAATGATTTTAAAATGGTTTAAAATAATTTAATTCTAATCTATCTACAAATGAAAGGTTTTAAAACACGTTCATGCGATGAACGGATCCCGCATATGTTTTTCCGCTGCAATCTGAAAATTATTTCGAATTTTCATGGCATATGTGGGATCCTAACAGACTCCGCTACTGAGAGAGTCGACTCCGCTATCGCGGGGACGACTCGGCAGGTGCCGGGGACGTCTCCAGTCGTGCCAGTTCTTCCTGTTTGTGTCAGAGACGTCTCGGCTGTCCCTGATCTGTTTTCTTCAGCTCAAAAATTCTTCAATAAATTCATAAAATTATGGAAACTTGCCTAGACATTTCTTAACAATATTCTTAATTAAACACATGAAATCCTCAAGTAAATTGTTAAGATAAATGGAATTATTCTCTAGTGTTTTGTATTCATCAAAATCCATTAGGGGGTCAACAGAAGTTTAAGAAATTCATGAGAAGAAAGAAACCCTTCCCAAGAAAGAAGTTTGGAGGGAGAAATGATTGGGAAAAGGAAAAAGAAAAGGAAAGAGACCCAATCATATGTTATGATTGCAAGAGATTGAGACACATCCGTTCCGAATGCCCTCAACAGAAGAAGCACTTTGGAAAGAAGAAGAAGAAGGCGTTGAAAGCAACGTGGGATGATAGTGACACATCCTCCTCCGAGGAAGAGAAGGAGGAGACCGCCAACTTGTGCTTCATGGCATTCGAAGACGATGAGGTATGTCAAAGCTCAACTAAAAATTTTACATTAGAAGAATTATATGAAGCTTTTCAAGAACTCATGAGTGATTGTAGTATGCTAGGAGCAAAGAATAAAGAATTAAAGGCCTCCAATCAAAAACTAAAGGATGATATTAAAAACCTATTGATTGAGAAGGAGAGCGTTAAAAATGTTAACACCATTGACCTAGAAAATAAAAATTCAAAACTTAGCATTGAAAATGAAACGGCAAAAACACAAATTAAGAAATTAAATCTAAAAGTTAAATCCCTACTGAATAGTAATACCTCACTTGCGCAAAATGTTGAATCCCTTAAAAATGATAAGGAAGAATTGGCTAAAGAAAATTTTATTCTTAAAAATGAGGTACATAAGTACAAACCAATTGTGGAAAAATTTGATGTATAGAATGTGACTAGATTGAATATGCTTGCAACTAAAGGATGCGCGGATAAAAGTTAAGCAAGCAATTTATCTAAGTAAGTAAGTGAGTAAGTTAGACAATGACAAGAATCATTACAAACACAACAAACATATAGTGGTTCGGTGCACCCCAGCACCTACATCCACTCCCCAAGACCTCTTGAAAATTTTACTATAATCCTACAGATTACAGCCGGTTGTTTTACAAGCTCACAACCCAACTTGTTGTTTTGCGAGATAACAACGAACTCGGTCGATTTTCACAGGCTCACCGACTAGAACCAACCGATTATTTTTCCGGGTTCACAATCAAACCCAGTTGGTTTTCCCCACAGGCTCACCAACCACAACCTTACAACGATTGTTTTCCGGGTTCACAATCAACCCAGTTGGTTTTTCCAAAGGCTCACCAACCACAACCTAACACCGTTGGTTTTCCCTTTGGCTCACCAACAAACCTTAACCCCTTGATTCAATCCCTTGATTGAATCAAGTTACAAGATATTAAAACAAAGGTTTAAAGACAAATACAAGCTTCTCACTTAAGCAGATATAGCAAATATAAATAAGTAAGGTAAAGAGAAGAAGCCCTCAAACTAATTCGTAGATGGAGGAACTCGGCTTCTTCTTCACTTGACCCTCTTCTGATTTTGCACGAAGTAGAGGATCACCGAGGCAGCAAACAGTTGAAGAGGAAGCTTTGGGATTCACTTGGATGCTCTTCTTCTCTCTATTTTGCTTTGAATGGCCCTTTTGTGCTTTAGGAAGATTTTCCTTGTAATCTCTTCTAAATCTCTTTCCTAAATGTTCTCACCCACTTCCATACCGTCTCCCCTAGCTCTCCTCTTGATTTTATAGCTTTACATGTCGTGGAACCAGAATCTAGCCGTTAGAGACAAAAATAGAGCCGTTGTCCACAGTCTGCAACTCCTGACAAAGTTTCCGTTGGGAGCGGAGTCGACTCGCGCGATCTGGAGTCGACTCGACTGTAGCAGGAGTCGACTCATGCTTTTCTGGAGTCGGCTCGGCAACTGTTCCAGATTTGAATTAAAGTGGTCTTCTCGACTGGGAGTCGACTCGACTTAACCCGGAGTCGACTCACCAATATCTGGAGCTGACCTTGCACTTTTGGAGTCGGCTCATCCCAAGGAATCCATGGATGCATTTTTCAACTTTGCTTACTCGAGTCGACTCGTGAATTCTGGGAGTCGACTCGGCGCTCAGAGGCCGAACTCCCGATCTTCTGTCTTTTGGCTCGTTCAGTCTTGGAGTCGACTCGAACTGTTCCGGAGTCGACTCGGCTCTCAGTATCCAAAAAACAGTTTTCTGTCTTTTTGGAGTAGCGCTGCCTTGGAGTCGACTCGAATTGTCTTGGAGTCGACTCGAGTCTCAGAGACAAAAACACTGTCTTCTGTCTTTTGGTGTAGCGCTGTCTCGGAGTCGACTCGGCCCTCAGTATCCAAAAAACAGTCTTCTGTCTTTTGGGGTCGCGCTGCCTTGGAGTCGACTCGAACTGTCTTGGAGTCGACTCGCCTCTTAGAGACGAAAATGTCGTCTTCTGTCTTTGGGGTTGCGCTGCCTCGGAGTCGACTCGGATTTTGCGGGAGTCGACTCGGCTCTCAGTGTCTGAAATTGGCTCTCTGACTTTTTGCTTGTTTTCCTCTGGGAGTCGACTCTAGCTTCCTTTGGAGTCGACCTGCCAACCATCGGAGTCGACTCGAGTTCCTCAGGAGTCGACTCGGCTCTCAGGGTCCAAAATAGCTTCTCTGTGTTTCTGCCTTGTTACTCCCTGGAGTCGACTCGGACTATCCAGGAGTCGACTCGAGGACTATTCTTTTGGATTTTCCTTTGAATTTGCTCTTCCAACTTGAGTCCTTTGAACTTGAAACTTGGGCCAATGAAGTGTAACTTTCTTCCAACTTTTCTTGAGAGCTTTGGAGGCCTTCTTGTGTTCTTCCAGCTTGCTATGTTCCTTGCAAAATGAATATTTTTCTCCCTTCATTTACTTTGTCATTCATTTTTTTGAATTTCTTTTCTTAATCAATTAACGAACATTTTGTTATTGTTTTTCGTTTTTACTTTCTTATGCTTTATACTCTATTTGCTCCCTATCCGGTGGAGTTGGAAGGGGCACGAGGTACTACCACTAGCCTCCCTCTTGTGCCGTTCCTAATATACCCTACACCGAATAGTTGGGTCAAATAGTGCCGGGTACTACCACTAGCCTCCCCATTGGCACCATCCCTATGATGAGCAATATAGAAAGGTTAAAATGTTCACTTCAAACTCTTCCTGTTTAAGTGTAATTAATTATGGATTTTATCCCATCCAAATGTGCCGAATATATTATGCTTGTTTTGCTTTTCCTTAAGATTGAAGTATTTGCCTTTGCTTAGATTTTACATCTCTTGAATAATATCCATTTTCTTTTCTTTATCTCTCTCTTTTTGTTATTCTCAAGTAATTTACATGAAAGAGTAGAATAAAGAAATAATCTTATGTATCATATAGATGTATATCATGCAAACAACATTTTCATTGTGCTCAAGGATTCATAATTTCTCACAAGTTATTTTAAATCAAAATTTTAAGCATAAACTTGTGTATTTCATGGTTATGACATAGGCAAAGATATATTTTAGTTTGGGCAAACCATGAAACAATTTCTAAAAGTATAAGTCAATCAATATATATATATATAGACATGATATCAAAAATTTATAATTAAAGACTTTAATCATGCCATAATAAGATTTAAGTTATTGACTTTGCTCAATTAATTTATGAGAGAAGTATCTAGAATTACCAATTCATTCTGCATTCTTCAGTCAAATACCTACTAGATTTCTTATGTATGAACTTTTGGCTGAAGAAGGTCCTCTCTCTTGTTTGCATGTGAATGTTTATTGTATCTTACATGGAGATATCCTTCAAGTTGAGATCTCTCATTTTCTTGCTCAAGGATCCTGCATTATTAACAAACTCCTTTTCTTTCTTGAAAGAAAGTCATTAGTTTCTTCAAGATACAAAACATTCATCCAACATATTTTTTTTTTAACTAGATGACTCAATATAAGATATGACAATAGTTGCATGTTGAGTCACTTTATTCAAGAGATTGCCTAAATATAAGCAAGCACATATCACTTGAACTAAAGAGATAGTTTCATTAACCAAGATGGTTCAAGGACAAGCATGTGAGGCAATAGAAAGATTTATCAAGGTCAAATCAATTTTTTATTTTCAGAATCAATTTAGCTTAGATTCTATTTGCTTAAGATAATTATCAATAAGACATGCTAGCTAAGTTTTGATCAAATTGCCTTAAACAATTGTTTCTATCAAAATCCAGATTATGATTCATTTGTTATCAATAAATTATGATTCATTAGAGTTAGATTGAAGTCTTGCACAAGGTCACATAATGATCACACAATCTGGTCTATTAGGTATATGATAAAATAATTATTCTATCATGCTTTTGATGCTTGTTCCAAATCACAAATTGCTTTATCATATTTGTAATGAGTGTTTTCAAATAAGGTGGTTATTTTACATAGATCCTTTTTTTTTAATGAAATAACCACACAGGAGTGTATTCTACACATTCATTTAACAGAATATAAAGCTCATAAAGCAAGCAAATGATAATGGTGATCTTTACCTCTAATCATGCAAGAATTTCATCAAGATTTATTTCATCTTTTCTTGATTTAGTCTTTTAGTAGTTATCAATTTTTCTTCATTAAGTGCATTTCTGAAAAACTCAATTTGGTTCTAATTATTAACAAGTTTTCAGATTGTTATATATAAAAGATTAACCATATACATATATAATTGATTTTAGTATTTTGATAATAAATCATTAGTCTCATAAAGAATAAACTGAATTGATATTTCTTCAACTAGAATCTTTTCATTGAATATTCTATACGCATTGCTTGATGAATGATATCCAAGGATAGAAATATCTTTATCAGATTTGGCATTATTTTCAAAAGACCATATCAAGCATATCATAAGCTACTGAAAAATATGAAAGATATGCAATAGATCATTTTCTATTTTTCAGAAGATCAAATGGAGTTTTCATCAATAATAGACCTAATAGAAATCATATGTATGACAAGCAGTGATGATAGCTTTTAAAAATCATTTAAGTAGATGACTATCATACACAATTGTCTTTTTCATTTCTTCAAGAATTCTATTAACCCTATTTTACTTATGGTGTTCTTGGTGCAGAAACAATTGCATTCAATATTATTTTCTGTGCACAACTTAATACAAAATTGGTTTTCAACACTATGCCATGATACTTCTTTATTTTCATAGTTTGCAAACCTTTTTCATTTGATCCCTTTTTGTGAGTTTGTGCCAATGCAGAAAATATTTCAATTTAAGTGCCAAGAACAAAACCAATGTACGCTGTTGAAAACTTAGTGTTGGAAACAACATCTTTGGATTTAGAAATTGGTTTTTGTTTGTTTCCTTAGTTAATATGCATAGCAAACTTTGACCTTGTAGAAGATAATCTAAGTAAACCAATGACAAAGTCTTTTAAAAATAAATCCATACTCGCATGAGTTGATATTATATGCCAAAGATGGTTTCTTTAATCTTGGTATTTATAGTGCATATCTTCAAAGGCATACCAAATACACATTTTCATATCTATGATCAATAAACAATAATGCCATGGATAAAAGCTCTCAATCAAGCATATAGAGAATTCATAGAGTTATTCTTAATAAATTGATTAATCATCTAGCAACTTATCCAACAATAAGTAAAGTATAATATAGAAAGATGGAGAAATTTGAAGTTATTTCTTCTATTTTAATTATTTTTCTTGTTTACATTTAAGTTCCATTCTTCAACATGTGTCTAGAATACCCATTGTTCAGATAATATCTTTTATTAGAACCTTGGAGAGCTAGACACACCTACTGAAAAATAATCAGATTTTCAACTTAGGAACCCAAACTCTTTTGGGTCCTTGCAGGTTAGCTATTATTGTTCCTTTTGGAACCCATATTTTCTTAATAGCTATTTTGTCCATAGGCCTGTAGATTTTAGGATTACAAGATGTGTATTTCTACATATTCTTGTTAAATTTAACAGTCATAGATTTAACATAAGTAGATGATGAATTTTTAATTTTCTGATTTTGTTCATTAGGTTCATTGAATTTATGAAAAACTATTTCAGGATGAGCAAAAGGGATTTTAATTAACTTTTGTTCATCATATTTATAAAAATCTGTTTTAGGATAGGCAATGGAGGATTTAACAACTGTATTCTTGAAAGATTTTTGGATGTACCATGGTTGATATCCCAATCTAACTTTGTCAAATTCAGCTCTTTGATTATTTATCATTAGGTTCAATTTTTCAGAGCTGAAAGTAAATCTTTCAACAATAGGTTTTAATTTGTCAACTTTTTTAGTTAATCTTCTGTTATCTTCTGAAAGTAATTCATTGTTTTTCTTAAGTTTATCATGGCTTTCGCTGAGAAGTTGATTTCTTTGATTTAGTTCTTTATTTTCTTTAATTAAGATTTCAGTTTTATTAGTTAGTTTCAGTAGTTCATCTATTAGGATTTGATTTTCATTCTTTAAGTTCTTGTTCTTACAAATAAGTTTCTTATATTCTAAATACAAATCAGAAAAGGCATCGTGAAGTTCATCAAATGTAAAAGTGTTTTCAGTTTCAGCACGTACCTCATGTGCCACGAAGCATGGATGATACTGCTCTTCTTTTACACATGATGTTTCAGATTTGTTAGTGCATTCATATTTGTCTTCAAGCATATTCCATATTTCTTTAGCAGTCATGCAAGAAGATATGCAATTAAACTCATTCCTATCTAATGCACAATATAATAGGTTCATGGCTTTTGAATTTTGTTGAACCATTTTCTCATTATGACTAGTGTTTGTGTGTGTTCCATTGACTAAAATACTCCATAGATTATAATCAAGTGATTGTATAAAAATGCGCATGCGTGCTTTCCAATGTGTATAGTTTATGCCATTAAATAGTGGAGGTGTATCAATTAATTGTCCTTCTCCTAGAAAACTATCTATTTGAGTTGTCATGATCTTTGGCTCTTGATCGTGAGATCAATAATTAATCTTAGAGCACCTGCTCTGATACCACTTGTTGCCCAGTAGATACAACCCAAGAGGGGGGGTGAATTGGGTCTTTTTAAACTTTTAGACTACTTCTAAAACTTTTCAATTAATTATGCTAAGTTATATAGATGCACAGTGAAATTTAAACTTAGCAACAGTTTGATGTATAGAATATGACTAGATTGAATATGCTTGCAACTAAAGGATGCGCGGATAAAAGTTAAGCAAGCAATTTATCTAAGTAAGTAAGTGAGTAAGTTAGACAATGACAAGAATCATTACAAACACAACAAACATATAGTGGTTCGGTGCACCCCAGCACCTACATCCACTCCCCAAGACCTCTTGGGAATTTCACTATAATCCTACAGATTACAGCCGGTTGTTTTACAAGCTCACAACCCAACTTGTTGTTTTGCGAGATAACAACGAACTCGGTCGGTTTTCACAGGCTCACCGACTAGAACCAACCGATTGTTTTTCCGGGTTCACAATCAAACCCAGTTGGTTTTTCCCACAGGCTCACCAACCACAACCTTACAACGATTGTTTTTCGGGTTCACAATCAACCCAATTGGTTTTCCCAAAGGCTCACCAACCACAACCTAACACCGTTGGTTTTCCCTTTGGCTCACCAACAAACCTTAACCCCTTGATTCAATCCCTTGATTGAATCAAGTTACAAGATATTAAAACAAAGGTTTAAAGACAAATACAAGCTTCTCACTTAAGCAGATATAGCAAATATAAATAAGTAAGGTAAAGAGAAGAAGCCCTCAAACTAATTCGTAGATGGAGGAACTCGGCTTCTTCTTCACTTGACCCTCTTCTGATTTTGCACGAAGTAGAGGATCACCGAGGCAGCACACAGTTGAAGAGGAAGCTTTGGGATTCACTTGGATGCTCTTCTTCTCTCTATTTTGCTTTGAATGGCCCTTTTGTGCTTTAGGGAGATTTTTCTTGTAATCTCTTCTAAATCTCTTTCCTAAATGTTCTCACCCACTTCCATACCGTCTCCCCTAGCTCTCCTCTTGATTTTATAGCTTTACATGTCGTGGAACCAGAAATCTAGCAGTTAGAGACAAAAATAGAGCCGTTGTCCACAGTCTGCAACTCCTGACAAAGTTCCCATTGGGAGCGGAGTCGACTCGCGCGATCTGGAGTCGACTCGACTGTAGCAGGAGTCGACTCATGCTTTTCTGGAGTCGGCTCGGCAACTGTTCCAGATTTGAATTAAAGTGGTCTTCTCGACTGGGAGTCGACTCGACTTAACCCGGAGTCGACTCGCCAAAATCTGGAGCTGACCTTGTACTTTTGGAGTCGGCTCATCCCAAGGAATCCATGGATGCATTTTTCAACTTTGCTTACTCGAGTCGACTCGTGAATTCTGGGAGTCGACTCGGCGCTCAGAGGCCGAACTCCCGATCTTCTGTCTTTTGGCTCGTTCAGTCTTGGAGTCGACTCAAACTGTTCCGGAGTCGACTCGGCTCTCAGTATCCGAAAAACAGTCTTCTGTCTTTTTGGAGTAGCGCTGCCTTGGAGTCGACTCGAACTGTCTTGGAGTCGACTCGAGTCTCAGAGACAAAAACACTGTCTTCTGTCTTTTGGTGTAGCGCTGTCTCGGAGTCGACTCGAACTGTCTCGGAGTCGACTCGGCCCTCAGTATCCAAAAAACAGTCTTCTGTCTTTTGGGGTCGCGCTGCCTTGGAGTCGACTCGAACTGTCTTGGAGTCGACTCGCCTCTCAGAGACGAAAATGTCGTCTTCTGTCTTTGGGGTTGCGCTGCCTCGGAGTCGACTCGGATTTTGCGGGAGTCGACTCGGCTCTCAGTGTCTGAAATTGGCTCTCTGACTTTTTGCTTGTTTTCCTCTAGGAGTCGACTCTAGCTTCCTTTGGAGTCGACCTGCCAACCATCGGAGTCGACTCGAGTTCCTCAGGAGTCGACTCGGCTCTCAGGGTCCAAAATAGCTTCTCTGTGTTTCTGCCTTGTTACTCCCTGGAGTCGACTCGGACTATCCAGGAGTCGACTCGAGGACTATTCTTTTGGATTTTCCTTTGAATTTGCTCTTCCAACTTGAGTCCTTTGAACTTGAAACTTGGGCCAATGAAGTGTAACTTTCTTCCAACTTTTCTTGAGAGCTTTGGAGGCCTTCTTGTGTTCTTCCAGCTTGCTATGTTCCTTGCAAAATGAATATTTTTCTCCTTGCAACACAAACATTAGTATTTATACTTCAAGATTTTTGTGATCATCAAAATCAATCTTTAAATCAATCTTTGGGTCATCAGTATCCAAATAACTCTTTAGGATATTCTATAAAACGAGCACTAATTGTCCTATCCTCTAACTTGTCCGCCTGTTGTCATTTGACTTGGGCCGGACATCCCCAAATCTTGAAATAACCAAGACTCAGCTTCTTACCATGTCATATCTCATATAGTGTGGTAGGAACAGACTTAGAGGAAACACTATTCAATATGTAAATAGCTGAAAATAGGGCATCTCTCTAAAGAAACAAGGGTTGATCAGTGAAGCTCATCATGGACCTGACAATATCCAATAGGATCTGATTCCTCCTCTCCGACACTCCGTTAAGCTGAGGTGTACCAGAAGGGATCCATTATGAAACTATACCATTCTCCTTGAGATAATCACGGATCTCTCCACTAAGGTATTCACCTCCTCGATCTGATCGAAGAACCTTAATGAGTTTTTCTGTTTGTTTTTCTACTTCATATCTGAACTCTTTGAACCTTTCAAAAATTTCAGATTTGTGTCTCATACACATATCCATACCGTGAGTAATCATCGGTAAATGAAGTAAAAATTACAACCCCTAGCTTGTACATCGAATGGGCCACACACATAAGTGTGTACTAGGGTAAGTATCGCAGTGGACCTCTCCCATGTCCTAAAAGGGATAATTTGGTCATCTTTCCTTGAAGGCAGAATTCACAAATCGGATATGACTCGAAAGTCAATGAGCTCAGAAGCCCATATTTCTTCAATTTGTTTATTCTGTCTTCTCCTATATGACCAAGCCTGAGGTGCCACAAATACTTTAGATTTATCTCATCTCTAGATCCTTTTGGATCCTATGGTACTCACTGTTTACTCAGATACATTCACAGGTACATCCAAATGTAAGTGATAGAGACGGTCAATCATAAAACCATATGCATCCAATTTATTTCTCAAACAAATTGAACAATAGTCTTATAAAAATCTTTCTGTGCTAAACAAGATACAGAAATCAAATTTCTGTTTGCAACAGGTAACAGTCCCTAAGTATCCTTTTAATAATGAGCATATCTGGCATACCTTCTGAAGGTCTGTCACCCTTCTTACTCTTTATGCTTTCCATGTATGTAGGACAGTTCCTCTTCCAATGGCCGTCTTATGATGCAATGGAAACACTTTTCCTTGCAATCGGCCTTTTTTTTTTTTTGGAACTTCCTTACTTGGCCTTTTCTCGGTCTTCTGCCTTTTCACAGGTTTCTTCTTCTTCCAAGTAGACTCTCTCTTGGAAGTACAAACCAACTCGACAGCGAGAACGATGCCCCTTGAACTCTTCAAGGTCCCTAAAGTAGTTGCCAATTTTATTTAACAATTCTATTTTGGTGCATACAATCTTGTTCATATGGTAATTTACTATAAACTGTTCATATGAAGCTAGAAGGGATTGCGGGATCAAATCCGTTTGCAATTCCTTGTGCATGGTCATGCCGAGCTTCTCAAGCTCCTCTAAGTTCTTTATCATGGTCAAACCATGATCATGGACAGACTGCCCATCACACATCTTGGCCTTGAAGAGCCTTTTGGACACTTCAAAACATGCTGCGTGACTCTGTTCACCATACAACTCTTGTAAGTGATATAATATGTCCCTGGCAATCTTCATGTTCTCATGCTGGCATTAAAATTCATTGGACATGGATGCCTTTGTGCAGCACCTAACTTTATTGTCATTGTTCGTCCACTTAGCATGCGTCATACGCTGATAGTGACCGGACAAACCGGTAACACGGGAATTTCATGGTCTAGCACATACCCTAATTTCTCACAATTCAAAACTATTTTGTAATTGCAGAGCCAGTCATTATAATTGGGTTTGGTCAAACGGTTGTTCTATAGGATATGAGTTAAGAGTCTAGAAGCTAACTTTTTAATCCTTAGAGAGTAAAGATTCTAGTTAGAATTTTGTACTTGAATTCTATTTATTTTAGGGCCTTTTAAAACAAATATATCTCCCACTATTTTCTCGAATCTCTCACACTCCTCAGGTAGAGAAACGAAAACCTTGCGACTCTAGGTTTCAAGTGGGGTGCTACGGTCCCACCAATTTACATACCACGTCACCTAATAGTTATTGGTGACAAATAAACGATGAGTGTACAACTCTTGTACAATGCTTCTCAAGCAAGTTGTAGCGCTATCAGGTCTCTAAGTAATGAAGACCTCACCTAACAGTTATTGGCCCCATTCCTTAGTTAAGTCGGACCCACCGTATAACCGCAGAAGTAAAGCCGTCATTGGGTCCCTCACCTAACAGTTATTGGGCCCAACCCTATCTTTACCCCTACAACATCTCATGCCTAATAGAGAGGTCCAGTCCCCCGATGCAACTTGCCCACTGTATCCAGCCGAGACAAATCAACGTCGGAAAGACCTTAGCAGCTCTACTACGGTGGAAGACCTATGGACTTAATATTTTCGAGGAGATTTAATTTAGGTCTCTTTTATTTAATTATCTACATCTCATGCAAATAATTATCTAACCGCTATGCATAAACATAAACATAAACATCCAGGCATAATAACAAAAATTAAACTGGTGATGATCATGGATCCAGGATGGGGTCATAGTACAAGCACATGCACGTCAATTGGTTAGATCGTCTTCAACTCTTGACTCGATCTTGAGCACCCTTGGTCCAATTGCGATCAACTCCTTGATCCATCTCCAATCAACCCTTGATCTCGATCCGCGCAAATCGTGCTTGTAGAGGCATGCACCGATCAACCATTGACATGCAAACACATCACAGATTACATCCCAGATAACTTTAAAAATAAATAAAATTAAATAATAGTTACAACCCTTTTTCATGAGACACGCAGGTCTCTAATACATCAATATAAGATGCACGCAGGCATCTAAAAATCTGATTTACATGCATCACATAACATCACAGAACATCTCAGACATTGCAGAACATTTCAGCATAATTAAAGGGTCCATCCATGATCATCACCATACGCATCTCATGCATTAAATAAAATTTACATATCTGAATATTTAACAGATTATGTCATCTTATGAGTTGCTGATCATGCAAGATATGATTCTAAATATTTTTAATCTCATTAACAAATCAATAGAATCATTAATCTAATTGCATAGAAAATCAGCATGCAGAAAAATCAGCAAGCTGAAAATTCTGCATGCAGAAAAATTCAGCAAGCATAATCTTTAAATTTTCAGATCTATTATGCCTTAATCATTTAATCCTAATCTTAATCTACGCAACCATGGCTCTGATACCACTGTTGGGGGGAGTCTCCACTCCTACATGGGTTCGGTCCTATTAAAAATAGGGTGACACCCATGTATACCTATCAGAGCACGCATCTTTATACGCCTCCGGACGGAGAGCCACGCTTCGTCACACGATCACGCGTGAGAGTTTCCGGAGATCGGTCACAACTCTTGGACCTTTGCTCTGATACCACTGTTGGAATCCCTCGCACGCCGCAGAAAATTTCAGAAAAATTCTGCGCGCAGCGAAAAACATGCGCGAGATTCCGTTCATCGCATGAACATATTTTAAAACCGTCGTTCGTAGATAGATATTTTAAAACCGTCGTTCGTAGATAGATTAGGATTAAATACTTTTTATATGATTAAGAAGATCAGATCTTCACCTTGTATGGGTAGATGATCACCGCAATCTGATGATCGTGGTATTTGTTGAAGGTTCGCTTAAAGCCGCACACGCGTCCGGCCTCTACAGGTATCCACACGAGGAGAGGACCGATTGAAGCCTTTGAATCTCCCCGGGGTGCTAGCTCCCTTGCAGAGAAGACTTTGGATGGATGAATCTCTTTCTTCTTGCAGCAAACAACTCCTTGATTGCTCTCCCTTGAACAAGAAGGATTGGAGAAAGAAGAATAAAAAGGGAGCAACAAGTTGCAGCCTTTTTATTTTGGTGGAAGAAGGAAGGGAGAAAGGAGAGCCAACGCCTCCTCCTTTTTTTTTCTCTTGTTGGCGGCTGCTAACAGGGATTAGAGAGAGTCTTTTCACGGCTGAAAGAGGGTTGAAAATCCCCCCTTTGGCGTGGGCCCCTTTCCCTCTTTTAATTAGCCGTGTGGAGCTCCTTAAAAATAGGAGCTCCATGTTTATCTTTTAGAAAAGAGGAGGGGCGGTACGCCCCTCCCTCTTTTCTTCACGTAAAAGGCATGGGAGGGGTGTGGGCCCCTCCCTCTTAGTCCCTCTTTAATCACACCCCACTTAATCATATTAAGTGGGGTGGTGTAGCCACATAGATAGGGTCTAATCCTCTTCTAAAGAGGATTAGGTGAACCCAATTCCTTCTTTCATTCAAATCCTAATCTAATTAGGATTCAATTGAACCATGACTCAATTGAACTCTTCAATCCTAATCCAATTAGGAGCCATCTTAATTTATTAGATTAAAATTAATTAGGACTTAAGAAATCCTAATCTAATTAGGACATATTAAATTTCAGTCCTAATCTAATTAGGACTATAGAAATCCTACTCTTAGTAGGACTCTAATTTAATTTAAAATCCTAATCTAATTAGGATTCTTAGAATCTTACTCCAAGTAGGACTCGTGTCTAATATGATCAAGTCCAATTAATTAAATCTAATTAATTAAATTAAATTACAATCAAATTGCAATTATTCCTTCTTCAACTTGCTAGTTATCAATCAAATTCATAATTATAAATTATTTGTGATTCCTAATCACAATTCAACCATCGGATCAGTCAATACCTCTAATGTGTGTGACCCCATAGGTTCTATTCTGTCTGGTAGTGAGATATATTGCGATCTCTATCACAATATCATTGAAAACTCCTTTCAATGGGTTGGAACAATTCCAACTCTTCTCATTCGGGTTCACTGATCACCAAGTGAATGCCTTTGAGTCTCACAATCCACCAGTGACACCTAGCAGCATGTAGTGGCAACCCAGCAGAATGGAATGATGAACCTCTAGGTGTAGTTAGTGTATGATACAATCCCTCTATCGTAGATCCCGACAAGACGGAGGTCGTGGATAACTCGTCAAACCCCTATCGTCTGTCATATGTCAAGATTTATTCGACTTAAGTTCGAGAGTGGAAAACTCCTTTTTCACTATACATACTACCCCGGCCGAGGATTTACGAACTCAGTCTCATAAATCACATAGGATCTCTCTTAACCTATCAAGGTCGATAGATTCCATCTAGATGCACCCCTACTCCTACAATGAACCTACTACAGCCAATCTGCACCACAAGAACCCAATTGGCTAGGGCTCATGTTTATGTGCTCGTCAAACTACAGCAACCTCACTGTGAATAGCCAAGGCATCGCAGGTCAAAGGACCAGTCATACAACTGCAGCATCAAGTAAGTCACTGACGAGTGGATAGACATCCAAGTGACTACTTGCTATGGTCACGTTCAGTACCCTTGTTCTCTAACAAGCACTTGCACAATTGCTCCAGTGTCGCCACACTGTGGACTCAAGACTCGTCCATCAAAGAAAGCGATCTGTGCACTAATCTCAGCGGATCGATCACCGTCCTCGTGATGATCCATCGATCAGGAGCAATTGAGAAATTAATCACCAATGACACATGCCTCAAATTCTCAACTCTTGAGAATATGCGTCATCATCTTATTAATTTCTTGGACGATTCATGGACACATAAGAACATGAATGAAAAGAATGCCCATTCTAATAAATTCATTATTAGGTCAAGTACAAATTTATGTCCCAGAATAAAATAATGCGTCAGCCAAATTGGCTTCTAGGGCATACTTCTAACATCAGGAAGGTTACATCAGAAAGATATTGTGGAGATATGGCATGGATGGAGCGAAACCGCGCCATTACCAATAGCCAGTCATGTCAGTCTTTCGAAGACAGTGTCACCACAGACTGAGGTGGAAGCTGAGGAGATGAAGAGCATTCCATATGCTTCAGGAGTTGGGAGTGTGATGTATGTCATAGTTTGCTGTAGACCAGATCTTGCACATGCAGTTAGCCTGGTCGGCAAGTTCATGGCTAACCCTAGCAAGGAGCATTGGAGAGCACTGAAAGGTGTTTTCAGATACTTGGTGGGCACAGTTGGAGTTGGTATTTTCTATGAACAGGAAGGTAGCAAGGAGAAGAATTCCAACATGACTAAGGAGAACCAGAGCCGGATGATTGGTTTTGTGGATGCTGATTACGGAGGAGACATGGACACACGGCGTTCTACCATAGGTTGTGTTTTGTTTGAACGGAGGTCCAGTGTCATGGAGATCAAGCTTGCAACCAATCACGGCATTGTCTACAACGGAAGCGGAGTATATTGGCATCACAGAAGCTGCCAAGGAAGCTCTATGGTTGAAAGGATTGGCATTGGAAATGGAATTTGCACAGGAGGCTGTCAGAGTGCATTATGATAGCCAGAGTGCATTATGTTTGGTTCAGAACTTGGTCTATCATACGAGGACCAAACATATTGACATTAGGTACCACAGGATTAGGGAGTTGGTGGAACAATGTGAAGTGGAGCTAGCCAAAGTTCATACGATGGAGAACCTAGCAAATGCACTGACCAAGACTCTTCCAAGGAATGGCTTCCTCAGGTGTGTGGCGCTGATGGGATTGATGGACCAGGAGAAGCTTGCAGAGGCTTTGGAGCACCAAGGTAGAGATTGTAGGCTGATATGTGGCGCATCCAAAGAAAAATCAGCTCAAAATTTAGTTTCTGCAAGACTGGGGTCGACTCATGGAAAGCTGGGGTCAACCCATGAAGAGCCAGGCGTGCCATTCAGTCAATGACGGGAATTTTTGACTGGCTTAGAGACTTCGTGATTTATGTTCCTAAGGGTCTAAGTCATTCTTGGGCTAGGTTTAGACTCAAGGTGAGAGAGCATGTAAGTCATGGACTTGGGTTGAGTGCTTTCCAATGTGGCTTAGGTGGAGATTGAGTTGGCTTGGGATTAGACTAAAATTGAGAGCCTATATAAAGGCTTGATGTAAACAGTTTTAGGGCTATCACTTGTATTATTTTTTGGAGAAATAAGAGCCGCCAGAAAACTTTCTCACACGTTCTCTTTTCTCTTCCTCTTCTTCTCCACGAAAACCATAGTTTGTGATTGTGGTTCTTCATCTCTTCTTCCTTCTTTCTCCACGCGGCCAGACGTCCTAGGGGATGCTCTAGGTTAGCGGTTATCAGGGATCCACACGCTTCCGCACAGCGCCAACATAAAGGTATAATTATTTAATGATCATTCTCAAGACACTAAAATTAGATTTTATAATAAGTATATAGTTAATCTTTTTGCTTGCATGTAACAATCTGAGTCTAAAAGATATTAAGAAGAATGAATAAGATGATAATTGGTTAAGTTAAACTAAATCTTATTGAAAGGGATAAAATTTTGAAATCTTGTTGAAAAATCTGAAAACTTGGTTATAATTGGAACAAAATTGAGTTTTTCATAAATGTACTTCATGAAGAAGAATTGGTGATTACTAAAAGATTCAATTAAGAAAAGATGAAATAGATCTTGATGAAATCTTTGCATGATTAGAAGCCACAGATCACCATTTTTATTTGATTGCTTTACGAGCCTTATATTTTATCAAATTAATGTGTAGAATGCACTTCTGTATGGTTACATCATTGAAGACGTTTTATGTAAAAATTGAAAGTGCAAGCCGATTTTTGCATGCATGTAATTTTTTTTAAAAAATTGCAGCGGAAAGATAGAATTAAACTATTTAATTCTAAGCATGCAAGAGATCATATCTCGAAATAAACAAGTCCAGAAACTTTAAACAACATTATGTAAAACAACTTATGCATGATTAATTGCATGATCTGAAAATTCTGCCCTAGTCAAGTTCTAAACCTAACTAAGAATGAAGAAGAGATCGGATCTCTTACCTTTCGAATGTGAAGACTCTATGGATCTGTGTCTCGCAGCCGCACACGTGTTCGGCCTCTATGGATCGTCCACGCGAAGCTCCGGGTTGATCTGATTCCGCGAAAGTGCTAGCTTGCGCAGAACCCTGCTGTGGCTGAAATTTTTCTTTCTTTCTTGGATTGATCAACCTTTGATCGGACCAAGACAAGAGGTGAATGGAGGATGAAGAGGAGGTGAAGAGGTTTTTTTTTATTTTTCACAAAAATCTCAGATCTTTATGGACGCCCTAAAGGAATAACTATTAAACCCTAGGCGTGTGAATAAAAAAGGAATGAAGAGAGGCGTGTGGGCTGATTTCAATCTCACTGAAATCTCATCAAGATACCCCTATTTCTTCACGCCATATTCTGATGTCCTTTTATGCTTGGGCGTATGAGAGGATGAAGCAAAGTGATGAGATCAAATCCCAAAAGATTGATCATATCCTTTGATCAAATCTCAATCTACCAAATTTTCTTCATACCACCTAATTTGTTTAGTTCACAATTTAGTAAATTTTGCTCACAATAAATTTTGAATAATTCCTTCATATGGCGCCCTATCTCTGATGCTTGCCATGTGTCACCATGTGCCATCAGCATTTGAATTTTAAATCCTAACTAAATTAGGATCAAATCAATCCATGGCGCCATGCAAGGAGAAAATGACATGTGTCATCCAATCCTTGATTCAAGGGATCCACTCTAATCTGATTAGAGCCCTTCTTATGGCGCATGAAAGGATGCATCACATGCTTCTTTTTTCTCCTAATCACATCAGGAAACTTCCCAATTAATTTCGAATTAATCAGGGATTAATTTTGATCAAATCAGAATTAGTTATGGCGCCAAGACAAAGTGGTGACATATGGTCTTTGTGATTCACATAATGTGATCACAACTTAAAGGAATATTCTCTAAGTTAATTCCTTGATCTAATCAGGGTATGAACCAATCATAAGCCCAAATTAACTTAGGTTGAACCTAATTTAATTAGGTCAAACCTTGATTGAAGCCTGAATTGATTTTGGTTGAGCCTAATCCAATTAGGTCAAACCCTGATGAAATCCAAATTGAATCTCATTTAATTTGGCTCATCCCAAGCTCAATCACGCAATCATATTGAGTCAATTAGCAATCTAATTGTCAATTAATCCTCCAATAATTTTTTAATTATTTTTCAGCAACCTTTACTTATGATAATTTGTCAATCAAATTGACCAAATTATTTCTGGATGATTCTTAATCGTCCATCAGCCTTTATGATCAACCTAGAAAACTTCTATGCGTGTAACCCCATAGGTTCGAACCTAAGCCAGTAGCACAGGAACGACTTCCTGCACTAATCGATGTGACCATCTAGCAATGGTACCCGACGTCCGGATAGGCCGAATATATGTGAAGCAAATATTCTAAAATCCTAGATCATGGTTACTGTATAATTCATCTCTTTGACTCTAAATGCTAGGATGACCTCAGAGTTCTGTCAACTCTCTTAATCAGTACATCCATTATGTGATCAACTTTAGAAATTCTGTGACTCATCACAAGGATTACCCTGGCCAAGGTTTTGCTAAATTGAACACAAAGCATTATCTCCTATTTTCAGGAGGGGTCAATTCCATCTTGACTCACGCACCGATTTTGCAAGTACTTGATTGCACCCAGTAACCTTCCATCTCAGAATTAGAAATTCTGCTAGTCCGATACCAAAGTACAGTGAGTTGCTTGCTAATCACTGTGGTGATCTCAGGTCTGAGGAATACTTATATCTATATCCACTTGGAACATCTCTCGACAGTAGAGCATTCTAGAATTGGTCACGTTCAGTGAAATGTACTCCTACACTTCACCTGTATAACATAT